>NC_050586.1:36848500-37185000 GCF_013368585.1 Megalops cyprinoides
ATTAAAGAAACATGAAAACACTTATAATAACACCAAAGAAAATGAATTCTAATCACCTTGCTGGCAAAACAGGTTGTGCAATAGCACAGTAGTCATGTACATGTTCTACTGTACAAACCAGATGGCCATCTAGCATCTGGTAAAGTCTGCTTACTCTTATTCTGTGTCATCTACAGGGTGCTGTAACAACACAGAAAAAAATAAAAATAAAAATGATGAAAGAATTATTTGTTTAACTATTGTTGTCTTTTTAATCTATCTACTATGGTCTTTTGCTCTTAGCTTCGACTTAGTAGCTGAAGCAAACATATGATGTTAAAGTTTTTATTTTACATTAGCTTCAGCGACCACCAAGCTCACGATAATACGTAAGCATTGAAAAAAGTAACATTTTGCTTGAATTCCTGAGTCAAAGTTAAGGAGAAAGGGCCACAATGGAACAGAATGATGGAGAAGTGTTCATATTACCCCACTTTTGCAATCATCGGCACACTCGCTCTGCCCTAATAAGACAGGCCATCGATGAAGGCAGACTCAGAGGAGGGAACAAAATAGACTGAATCAGCCTGGATATCATGGTATTCGGGCTTCGTTTACAATTGGGGCTTCCACATATAAACAAGTCGTTCATCACAGCCCTCCCGGTATTGCCAAAGGGCGAATGTCAGCGTCTCACCTGCTGCCATCCGTCACCGCGAGCATGTGAAACGGGAGCCCGAGGGGGCTACGATTTGGGGATTGAAAAGCAACACTGCCTTTCATTCTCAGGTGCATATCAAGCTCCCCTCCTGAAGGTATAACAGCCTCTTCAGAGCTCGGATTACAAAATGAATCACCACCCTCATCGCTCTTGGTCCGGTTAGACTAAAAGATTCTCAAGTGTTGCCCTTCTTTGGTGCAAAGGCACGCAATCGGTCTGACACGGAACATGAGCTGATGCACACGTGTAAAAATGCACAAGGAGCATATGGGCCGGTTTATGGAGGTGGCTGAGAAATGGAATATGTGTCTGTATTGTTCAAAACTGAATGATGTTCCACAGAGTGAATATTTATCTTCAGACTTGGGAAGTTGTGGAGCCTCTTGCTATCCTAGATTTGGCAAATGCCCTTGGCACCATTATGGGGTTAAGGGAAGCCTGGCAGCCAGGCAACGGATGAAGAGGATTTTTACTGCATCCCTGCCCACAGTGGTATTGTCTTGGTGAGCCAAATGATGTCTAATGCTGTTTATAGACTGCATGGAGGAAAACTGAGCCTTTCGACCTAGCTACAGAAGGTTAATATTTCTTAGGAGAGCTGTTGGTCAACATTTACCATCTTGATTAC
Organism: Megalops cyprinoides; assembly: GCF_013368585.1. Classification (NCBI taxonomy): domain Eukaryota; kingdom Metazoa; phylum Chordata; class Actinopteri; order Elopiformes; family Megalopidae; genus Megalops; species Megalops cyprinoides. The sequence goes on from NC_050586.1 coordinate 36,849,829, forward strand.
TAAACTAAATTTGAATTTGAATTTGTTTGACTCATTTTCTAAGGACATTTTGTAAAATGTCCTTTAGACCTCGTCTTTGATCTCCATGAAAATTATTGACCAAATGATTACATACTCTCATTCTCACTATTTACCTTGCCAGATGAACAGGAACTTTAGATATGGGGATGCTGGTTATGATATTTCCATTAGACACATCGAAAGTACAGCACATGAATCTTTCACAGGTATATTAGGAAACCATATGTAAAGCAGTTCTGGATCACAACTTTCTATCATTTTGTAAATTACAGAAATGTAAATGTTGTTAGAGTGAGCTAGACATTAAGCTAACAAGCAATCGCTGCTGCTACCAATCACCTATGTTGTTTTATTGGCATTTTTGCATGTGTTCTGGTTTCAAAGACCTGACCTTCAGAATTCATCAACAGATCATTTAAATAGCATCCTTTTTGGCCATAGCCCTCATCAGTATAAATGACTGGGTTAGTGTTCCCTGTGGACCAAGTCTGATGAATCTCTCCGCGGCACATAAGGCACCACAGTGGTCCAGAGGGGTTCTGAAAGTAACCCTTTCTGTTTGGTCTTTATCTTGGTATTTCAGGAAGCTCAGTGTGCTGTGGTTCTAGAAGATGCTAGGATTACAATCACTTGGTCTTCCAGGCAAGGGAGGGGTAGGAAGTGAAGACACTTTCTACTAGAATATGTAACAATTTGATTTCTCATCATCCCTGACTAATTTTATTGATTTCAGTTGGGTTTGATGAAGTTACAGGAACAATAACAGCTCATCATTTCATGCACAAAATAATAATAAAAAAACATGTGAAAGTTCATTAATAGTTCATTAAAAGGCTGGGATTTCTGAAGTAACACAAGTGAGAAGAGTCTAGTGTTTCAGCAATACCTATACTTGAACTAGTACCTGCAATGTGCAGCTAATTGTCTGGCTATCTACTCATATTTTAAAATGCATTTCAACAATGATTGTGACCCCTCTTCCCCTCTTTTTGACAGCCTAGCAGTATGGATATTGCCAACAGTTTCTTCATTTTCTTGATTTCTTTCCCACATATGTAAATTAAATCAATTTTTTAAGAATGCAAATTGAATGCTTCAACTCCTCACGTGAGATGAATAATTCATATAAGGTTTTGCAGCTCATTTTCCAGTTCACGATATTTAGCTACAGAGACTACTCACCTTTAGCAGAGCACTTAAATAAGGTTGTGAGAAGTAGCTGATAGCTTTCCTATTCCTGATTCCCAACAGATTACACTGCAATCCCAATTTATCCACATAATGAGGCTTATATTGATTAAGTCACAGCGTGCTTTCTGTAAAATTGATTTTTTTCCCAAATAATTGCTCTACAGCCTCCCTCAGATTCCTGATCTGTGAAACTGCTTTCACCCTGTTACCAAAATCCATTATAAGTAGTGCGGTGGACAGTAATTCAAATTCCCTCTCCTAGACTAACAAGCCGACTGAATTGATGCAGGACAGAAATTGTATGGGATGGCAGTGAGTTCAATATACACTTCATATTAATATCTATTTATGCTCAGTGTGAATATGATATATTACTGTGGCAAATGACAGCCAATCACAATATAATGGTTAGAAAATAATCAAGAGATTACTCCGATAAAGTCCAGTTATGTAATTCACCCCCTACTTTACTTCATCAGTCAATTTTTAGCATGTTAGCCTTTAATTACATAAGATTAGCTCTCTCAATGTGCGCTAGGAATAAAAAAGTGACATTTTTAGCAAAAGGGAAGAAGTCAATGGAAATCCACGTTCATACCCAGGGACCTCTTGCCGTGAGCCCCCTCTAGAGGCTACAGAAGAAACTACACCTTGGTCAGTCATGTAAATTATCCCGTACATTTCTAAATGCGCTATGTTAAATGGTGAGATAAAGCATAATCATCATCACAGAAGAGAGTGTAAAGCATGCAGGTGTGAATGCTGAGAGCTAATGCACTGCCTTCTGCAGCTGTGCTATGCAGTATCCAAGTTACACTCTGCTCTGATAAACCTCAGACTAGCCCAACTCCTGCTGACTGTTTAAAGCAAAAACCATAGCTATGTAGCATTATTACGTGTTTATACCTGTGATGGAAAGCAACTGCAGCTGTAGCAGACTTTCTGCTGGATTCAGTCAAAACCACCAAGTAATCATAAGAGAAAATGCTATTCAATAAAAATAAAATAAAATAAAATAAAAATACATACATTACTCCAACACCAGATTAGCCACAGTAAAGTATTTCCCTGGCTCCCCAGGGACTCTCCTTAGATGAACTTCAGAGAAGGAGTTGCATGAAGCTAGCTTACCAGCTGAAACATGCTATATACATACATGAAAATATGTATAGTGTGTATGTTTGTATATATTATATTATGCTGTTATGTTATGTTACATATTACCTTGTCCTTAATAAAGGACAGCAAACTTTCTGAGAAACAGTGATGGTGTCACACAACCGGCTTCAGGGTGTAGGAGGACAGGAGGATTCTCCCTGGGATCATCACACCTTCCCGAACCATCAGAATAGAGGACAGCCCAACATGAGGGCGTACAGACCTGAAGCTCTGTCTCTGCAGTGAGCAAGGGCGGGGACTCCTAAAACATCCATGATGGTCTCTGTCACTCATTTTGGCTGAAATGCTGCTCCTTCCAGTCCTGACATTGAAAAAGGAGCAAGTGCAAGAACAGGCACAGTTCAGGGGCTGCGGCCACTCAGTGCGTTCTCTTATTAGTGTTCTTTTGCCATCTAGTGGCGGAAGTTTTACCCTGGGGGGTTGGTGCACTCAGCAAGTGAGTCAATTACTGAGGGGAAGCTATCATTTGCAGGGCTACTTTGTCACAAGTAAATCATATAAAACTGAAATCTGTTTCGAGATGGGCAAAATTTCAAATTTCAAGCTGGCATGATAATAATGTAGTATTTTATTTCGTTTTTTCCCCACATGGCTAATTGTCATCTAAAAAGCTTTAAATTCGTTGCATGTTTTAGTGGAGACTCAGATATAGTCAGTTGATAACATTTACAAACCCAAATTAGAAGCTATACAGAACACATGACTGTAATGTACATCTGGCCCTGTTGTGAACTTGCACACCAGTGCATGGCAATTACTACTCAGGACGCCACCAGCTTCTCTAAGGCATATGCACAACGGGACTGATTGCTGTCTGTGAGCTGTCTGTTTGTTAGTTCAAACCATTGATTTGTATTGTAACCATATGCACTCAGGCACGCGTAACGTAAGAATCTCTGATTAAATATTTATGTTATACTAACATGCATGCTATAACATACTATAGTATGCAGCATGCTATACTACAGTATTTAGACTGTGCCATCCTTCTCTTTAGGGTGTCATCATGTATATGTTCAAGGAGCAGAAAATTCTTCCAGACATCGTTATTGTTGCATGTCAGGGACAATATAATTTTCACTTCATACTGTGCAGTATTTCATTTAGCCCTTACCCATGCTTCTAGTCTTGAAACCTTCACAGCAGCGTTTCCTTTTCTTCTATAGTAACGCTTCCTGGAAAAACAACACGTCACTACTTTACGCCAATGACATCAGTCCCAGGAGTATACAGTGACGTCAGTGCGGAGGGTGGCGTGGTGACGTAGGGCAATTAACACTGTCAGTGACCATAGAATAGAGACAGCGATGTTCACTGGGAGCAGAACAGATGTGAGAACATAGCCTTGTGAAAGCAGCGGTCGCGGAAGCAAGAGTCGGAGTGTTTGCGAATTGATAGATGTATGTACTGCGAGATGTATATCAAACGTTCTCCCTCTCATATTACCTACCTCATCTGAATCTTGATTGTTATTTTTCGCCTGGTTTATTTTCTCACGGAATAAAGGCGAATGCACATTTTTCTGGTCTTGTAGGCTAACTGAATACATGGATTGATGAGAAAGCACCAGGTTTACGGAAAGACGTGGAAATAAAGCTCATTACGGAGAACTACTTGTTTTCTTATTTTTGTAGATTTTTCTACGGATGTTAAATTTGTTTGCTTGTTTGTTTTGTCTTATCTCTACCTGCGAGACTGAGCATTTTGCCTTGCCCTGGAGGAATTTTGATTATACGGACGAGATATGAACTGCAATACGAATGAATGAAGATTTTTCAAAATCACCGGCTAACTGAAAGTGAGGACTGGAAAAACGTTTCTCATCTTCCTTTCTCTGGTTCAGAACTGCAGTGTAGCTGGTAACGTTCAGCTAGAGGTGTCCGCTTTGGAAAGTAAATATCAGAGGTCGTTATGAAAGAACACGGAGTTGTACCCTGTGTTTCAGACCGAGTGGATATTTAAGGGTCATTTGGAGATCAGAGAAGGCAACAGCGCTAACAGCCCCCAGTGCACCCTCCCAACGAACCCAAGCGCACCCTGTTCATCTTGAGAAAATAGCATACTTTGTAGCTCGCGTCCATACAGTCGGAATTCAAAAAGGGACTCAATCACTGAATTTGTTTCAGAGTACCTGTTATGATATCGCTTTCGTGGGGATTGACCAATTCCCAAGAAGAACGGGACATGATTATTTGCTGCAAGTAAAAGAAAGTGAATTATATTCAGTTTTAACAGAATGTTCCTTGCCAAGCACCGATACTCTTCCGTGGATTTTCCTGCAAGCCGACTACATTAAAGAACTGGATTGAAACAGTCATGTTTTACTGAAGCAGCCCGAATCTCAAAGCCGACCAATAACAGCCAAAGCGGTGTTCTGGGAAAATACAGGAGGCTAATTTCATAAACTACCGAGGATATCATTTTATCAAAGCGGCGTTATTTAACTGATCAAACAAGCATAATGGGGTAAGTACAGCGTAATGTACAATAGCAAAACATATACTGAATATTTGCCTGTTGTGTAGCTAGAGACAGACACGGCTAGCCTGGCCGTGTTGTTTCAAGGCGAACAAATGGTTACAAAAAGACGTGCGTTCTCTAACTTTACCTGTATTGATTACATCATCCTGTTTTAAGCTTACAGCCTTCTAACAGCTTTTCACTGACTTGACAACCACTGGGATGAAGTCAAGTTTTTGCCTCAGTCGTCAGCAGTGACCATCTGAACGCATTTGGCAAAAATATGTAATTCAAAGGGACAGTAATGTCTTATGTTCATTTCATCCTGTCGTCTGAAATACACCCACTTGTCTGTTTGTCATATTGATTTATAATGATCCCAACACTACTTGCAATTAAATAGAGAGGAGATTTTAAAAAAGAGCTATAAGATCCATGCGAGAAACGGTTCGTGGCAAGTGCTTGCAGGAAGTCCCAAGTAGTACAGCCTCTAGAAATAAAATCGTAGCATTCCATTTGGTCTGTTAATATGTAGGATTCAAAAGTAAAAAGTTAAGTTACGCGCAGTTCCATGGTGGATTATTGTTTTAGTCAGATATTGTGTATGTTTTAGTCTCAGGAACTGATATTTGTTTGCCTTTCTGTGAGGCACGTACAGTGATTCAGCCTAGAAGAGGTGAGAACGCCGTAAATCATCTTTGATCTTGTCTTACATTTCTGTTGTCTATGAGTTGCCGAGGGCCTTGATTCTTCTGAAAGGTGGGTGGATAACATTCACTTCCACGCCTGACTTGGTAAAAGTGAGCGTTATATTCTCTTAGTTGTCGCTGTATTGCACATATGCTCAAATAATTCCGTGTCAGAGTAAAACATCGCATATCGTTCACAACCTTATTGGAAATATGCAGTTGATAGAGGAATTACCTGTGATTGAATTTGCAGGGGTTAAAGTCAGCTGAATTAGTCAGATTTTGTGCTTGATATTTACTTGTATTATTTTTTCCCATTGATTTTATTAGGCTACTGTGACTGCATATGATAGCCAGTTATTTTTGTGAGTTAAAATGTATTTTCTGTATCTGTGGATTTTTTTGTCTATAGTGTGCTAGCTGTTACTCTCTCTACCTGAAGAATTTATTCAACATTTTGGTGTCTCCTAAAATCTCAGTTTAGCAAGGAATGAAATAGGCAGATATTTCCCAGCAAAGCAATACTTGAGCAAGGTGTCATACATGGACCCATGAAGCTAATTCATAGGGGAGCATTTTATAGGGTAATTAATAGGTATAACCTCAGTTTTTGTTTTCAATGCAAAAATGGCCCTCTCTGCAGAGTATGATGCAATGTAGAAGAAGGAAAAATTAAAAATACATTTTTTGGATAGCTGTAATAACACCTAACACATAGCATGGAAAATGGTAAGATCGAAACACTGCTTGAGTCAAGTTAAAATGGATGGGAATGGAAAGCAGTCTCAGGGCCTTTACCATCTGGTTGTTTAATGAGAATCTGCAAAAATGGATGACAACCCATTATGGATGAAAGGCCCATTATGTGTAATACTGTGTGTTTGACAAGCTACCCAAACCAATATAGATAGCATAACTTATAAGCTATAGGAACTCATAAACATTGATAAGAACACCTTTACTATACATCACTAGTTTATTGAGCAGATGAACTCTTGACTGTTGAAAAGCTGGACAGCATATGTCACAGTGTCACAACTACAAGTGCAATTTGTTCTTTTTTTTCACAGCAGAGTCAGATGAAAAATAAAACTGCCTAAGGGCTAGAGGCTCAAGGGCAGTGTGGGTGTACAGACCTTTTTAATAGTTTATCTCAGTTTTATCAGTTGTAAATGTCAGCACATAGTCGTGTACCAATACAGAGAAAAATAATGTTGTAGAGCATGCTGGGAATACAGCCAGGTGCGTTCTTCCATGTTTTAAAAGACAAAGTGGAAGTCATCTCTGACCTGCACTGACCATGCGAACACTCGGCCGATAACATCATATGAGCTTTTCATGCTCTTTCATACCCCTGTATCTCACGGTCTGTGAATGGAGCACACGTGAGCTGAGGGTTAGATAAGTTCACAGATCCAAATGTGCAGTGCAGTGTTGTGGGTATTGACTTTGCCTTTATCAGGCAAGTTACAGGGAGGCAGGCATGGTTGTGAGGTGTTTTGAATAGAACATGTTATGTGTGGTGAAAGAAAGAAAACAAGTTCTGGTCAGCAAACTTGTAGAAGGATTAGAAGGGGAAATAAATCATGGGTTATCGCAGGAAATTCCTAGTGTGTACTGCAATGATATAACAGTAAAATAAACTGAAGGCTTTAAGTCCATTGAGAATAACAGAAATTTGAGAGCAAGGGAAATGAGGAAGTGTTGCTGAAAGAGGTTTGTCTTAATGAAATGAGAAGAGGTGACAGAATGTTATACAGTCTTCATGCTGGTTGGCAATTTATTCCCCCACTAGAGAGCAAGGGATGAGAAAGACCAAGATTTAGAAGTGGAGGCATGAAGAGATGAAGAAAAAGGTGGGCAATAGACAGTGATTTCTGACTCCAAATCTGGGCTAATGTGAGAGCTTCCTGTGTTCCAAGGCTCAGACAAAGTGGTTTCCCCAGCAAAGTGTGGATGCTTTCGCACTCTCAGATTTACATCCAGTCTAGTTGTAAAAGCTGCTTTGCAATGAGAATCTCACTTTTAAGTATGCCATTTTCTGGAGCGTTTTCTTCAAAGGATTCGGAGTGGAGAGAAAGTCGAAGTTAGCTTAAAAAGCTTTAGTGGACTGAGTAGTGTTTTGCATAGAGAATGGGAGAAGCTGTCAAGTGGGTACTTGGTACCCGTATTTCCAGTTCACACAGATATTACTCATCCACTGAGAGTGAGCATATATCAAAGTATTCCTGCGTCAGGGCTTAGAAGTGTTTTAGAAGATACAGACTGAAATCACATTTCTAAGGGGGTCACGACAGTGTTCTGAAAATGCAGATGACAGTAGCTGATATATTGTCATGTCATTAGTGTTTCTAAAGGTAAAACCATGTGAATTGCTGCTTGGTAATTATTATCTTCCCAAGGACATTGAGCTCCATCCATGATTTATTTAATGAAACTGCATGCAGGGACATGTTCATCTTGAGGCTCTTGTCTCCTTGGTTGTGAATGGGAGTATACCATTACAATTGCAGGTATCTGCTGCAATAGGCAGCGAGATTTGGAATAGTTTCATAGTCTATGTCTATAAAGGACCATTCCATGTGTTTTGGTAGAGTTTAGATGTTACATATCTATTGACGGGTTGTCCTTACTGTACTTATTGTTAGGTAAATTAACATACAATCAATATTTATAATCAATTGACTGGCGCAGGAACAGATAAGATCCAATAGTTTTGTTGTTCTTAATCATTTCAGAATTTTGAAAATATATTTTGTATATTGTACAACCATTCCTGTGTCCATTGAGATTTTCGACCCAAAATGGTCCCAGGTCATGTCAGAAGTACATGAGGGCAAAGCAGAATTTGACTTACAAGACTGGATACAAGACTAATCCTCTAACTATAGCATGCCACCACCTCATAATAGAACCATCTTGCATTTAAAAACATCACGTTAGCTTAGCCATATACATTGATAAGTTATGGGGAGGGGAATTAAGTCAACTTTAAGAGACAGCAGATGTTATTGAGGTGATGGGGAAAGTGACAGTACCAAAAGGGGAAGCTTAGCCAGAGGAGCCATAGATGGTGGTGGGAAGAAGGCAATGTGACTGTCAGTAAAGTTGAACAACAAAGTGAATTCTATGTGTATATAGTACAGTTGCACTTTTGAAAATTGGTGTCCCTCTCAAAAAAAAAATACCCTGAAAAAGAGCTTAGGGGAGGCAAAATGCCTCTGACAATATTTGGGGGGAGGGTGTCCCTGAGAAATAAAACATTTCCCACCCTGGCACAAAATCTTCAAGTTTCAAAGTAACAGTGCATAATAAAACACCTTTATGCAAAATTTCTGGAGCACTGTATGACAGATGGATATGCCTTCAGATTTTCTTTAAATCAATCACTGACCTGTATAAAAAGGATACACCCACCTCCAGAGACAGGACTCTCTTCCAGTGTTTCATGATAATTTATCACTGCTTGAGAAGTTGTCCAGGGCTGTGGTGGTTGACTTTGGCCAAGAGGAGAGGGGTAGATATTTGCTCGCACACTACAAACTGCTTCAGACCATTGCAGGTCTTATTATCGGCAGGCGGATGTACTGTACAATGCAAATGAAATATACTAAAGGCATCCGTTGACTTACTTTACTCACTACAACATTTGCAATCATGGACATGCGTTCATTTATTTTTTACAGCTCAAATCTGGGACAGATCAAACTGCAGTGCATTGTTTATGTGGCAGCATTTCGCAACCTGCATTAGCGTGCAAAGGGATGGGGCCTTAAGAAATCTCTACTGTACGGTGTGCTTGCATTAGTGACAGGTCAGTGTGCTGCTGACGAAGTGCTTTCCGTGCGTCCTACCTCAGGTTGAGAGGGTGACCCATGGTGAGTTATGGCCTGGCCAGGAACGTATCCCTGCCGTAATCCAATAGGGCTAATGCTGGCCTCCTTTGCACTGTATCGAGCTGAGATGGCAGAATGCTCTCAACGCCGGCTCAGTTACTGGGGCAGCTCCGCCGAATGCGGCTGCCTGCCTCTCGGAGTTGTTCAGCTCCCCTGTGATAAATCAGATTTAGGATATTTTGGCTGTTTTTGAAAGGCCGTGGGACACAGTGACCCAAGCACAGGGAAAGAATGGTCAATCCATGTGGTTCCGCAGAGCAGCTGAATACCTCCAAGCCCAACTTGAAGTCATGGCTGATTCGTTAGGGTGATAAACGAAGATGCTTTTACTGTAGACACAAAATTCATTCATTCATTTTTAAACATCTTCTTTTTGGTGCTTTACATGAAATAATAATTGCATTTATGCTAATGATTTGTCTCAGTTACTACATTGTTGGTAACCAACACGCATGCAAATGTAGAATAGTTACAATTATTTGTAATTTGGTGCTAGATTACCTACACTTTTCTCTTTAGTCATTCCCTATTCAGTATTAATAGCTGTTATCATAGTTATACATGTATATGTATTCAAAAATAAAGAGTTTATTTATTTATTCCCTTTAATATCCCCTCATATTTTCCTCCACTGAGGTTTGTTGTTAAAAAAATCTACCTTGGTTTTATGTTGTATTCTTGTTTGTCTGCTATAGAATACATACTGGTCATAGGTTACACTGGTTCTCAAGGCACTGGCTTCAAGCCTCACCCTGCCTGGCTGGTTCTCTTGCTCTTTAAGCTTCAGAAATTGCTTCCTTTTGTCCAACAACTCATCCAGAATGAAAGTCCAGTGAGGGCAGTCACCGAGGTAACCATCAAGTGAAATTGCTATGCAGCAGTTAAAAATAGACATGGCTGTACATCTTTTTGTTTTACTTTATAACTATACATGTTTACGAATTTAAAATCCAGCCTTCATGTGTGAGGTAGCCCTGCCACTGCGTACTCGATAGAACTGTTTTGACCCTTGCAGGAGTACTTTGTGAGAGAACTGTGAGGCTTTGTGTATGGGTTATTCTTGTAAGCGCTTCAAGCCTCCAAGCCACCCCCACAAACTCTAGATCCAGGAATGATTCAAATAAAATTATCCAATTATTGCATTTGGTTGTGTGTAACAATACAGGACTTTCATCCGCTAATTTAAAGGTCATGAGTGCCACAGGAATTTGAGTGTTGCATTTTCTAACCATGGAAAGATTTCTGTCTGTTTCTGTGCATTTGTGCTGTGTAAACATTACAAAGAACATCATGCCCTGTTGGACTGTTTGAGTACATGCATTGTCCCAGATGCAAAGTAGCTGAGAAAGATCCACAATCAAGCAGTCTGCTCCTGTATTTGCTTTGAGAGTTCAGTAATAGTACACACTGTAGTTTCTCCAATCAGTGCCGCTAATTTAGTACCTCCTGTGTGCACATAACTTTTCACATTCAAGCAATGCAGGCAGCCAATGCAGGCAGTGTATGTGTGTGTGAATATCTTCACACACACACACACACACCCCTTCATGCATTGGTTTCACATTATATAGTCGTGTAATGTGAGGTTAAACCTCGCTAACGTTTGATTATGACTGCTGTTGGGCCCATGTCACAGGGAAATGGCTCCACCTCACAAATGAGTGTTTCATAATGCTGGGAGAGAGGCTGCTGAATCCAACCAGGTCGTTCCCATTTCCCTGCTCAGTGGTTCAGCACAACACCGGCAGACATGGCACAGTTTCATTATAAAAAGTGAAACTCCCTCCTTCTCTGCCTCTTCAAAGCTGTTCGGGGCACCAGGAGGACATGCTACAGCGCCCTCATGGCAATGCCTCATTTTATTCACCACAGTAGTGGAAGGTCAACCCGTCCCCATTGAAGTCAAGTATCAGGATACCTTTCTCTGGAAAGCATCCTGCTGTTAATGTTTGGCCTTTCTTACCCCATGCCAACAGTTTATGCAAGGGGTCTGATTGGTTATCAGTACCAGGGTGATGAAAGGCATAAAACTGTGAAGCTTAGCTGTTGGGAATAATACGTGTCTTCGAAAGGCCATCCTAGGTCAAACAGTGCCAAGAGGCTGAACCTAGTGGATTGGTCTAACCTCTAAATGATGATGTAACAGTCAATGCGAAATATAGTGACCCTTCTCCAGACTGAGGTAGGTAAAAGGTAAAAGGCTTCAAATAAATCTCAGATCACACTTAATACATGGCTATACATTATTGATAAACCTTATTATAATAAATATTAATTAGCTGATTTGTCTTACTGTAAAAGTGTACTGTAAGTTAATGGTTTTCAGTGATTCATTAGTGTGTATAAGTTTTGAATATATCAGTGTTGATACTGAGGCATTTGCATTATTACTAATGGAGGTCATAAGGCTGATGTTACTGTAGTGTTACCACAGAAACACAAGTTTGCATTGTACTGTGACAGTACACTTGGCATAGAGATATTGCGGTATTAATGTGCAGTACATCTATTTATAAGTGGGGCTATATTTATTCATGTATTAATACCATGCTGCTGACAGATTTTGACTTACACACACGAACTGACACTGTTTGGTGGAGATATCTCCTTAGGACCACAAGCTTTCTTTAGTTTGCAGGTTTAATATGTGCAGTCAAAGCAACCTGTCAATAGTTAAATAATACTGATATTAATTGAGTCAGATTAAGGTCCCACAGACTCCTAGTACATGCTGTTCCTCTCCCAGAATGAAATTTTATCTGTTCAGGGTGGGGGATCTTTCTGAAATGATTTTTATGATTCTTACAGTGTGACAATGAGATATGCAGAAGTGAAGTGCAAGCAAAGCGGCGTAAATGACGAAATTTGAAACACATTTAAATCAAGTCATGTAATCTCGTAGTTTAGGGGACAGGGACCTCTGACAGCATTAGATTCACTTTGCATTTAAAAGGCTCGTTCAGGGACGGTGGTGTGGAGTGGGGTGGCTCTGGCGCTGGACTCCTAACCAGATAAAGAGGGTCATGGGTCTCGAGCCCGTTTGAAATGCTGCTGTGGTCTCTTGAGCTCAGGCACTTAACCTGAATTCTTCCAGGAAAAATCCAGCGGTACAAATGTAAAATGCATGCAGTGGCTGGCGCCCTGGATAAGACTGTCTTCAAAACAAATAAATAATGTATTATAATCTTCCTGTCCCTGCAGTGACAGCTATCTAGCTATCAGCACAGTGCTGAATATGAGTTAGAGTCTCGCACATCCTGCTTGTATTTAGCTGTGCTGCGTTAGTATGTGGGCTGATTCCAGCGAGTGGGAGGTGCTGAAATCTCTGAGGGCCTAGTTGTCAATACTCACAGGGTTTTAAAAGACCGAGAAGGGGAAAGTGCAGAAAGTTAATGCCACCCACTCTTTTTAAACTGACCTGAACCAAGCAGGCTCTGCCTCCGTTTCTTAGACACTGCTGTGAATGTGCTTACAGTTTGGAACATTCTGTAGTCCCTGTGCAAGATTTTCTTTCTTTATTATTTTATTTTCAAAACATTTTATCTGTCAGTTTGCATAAAATAAGTTAAAATATGACCTGACATTCTGGTGAACTGAAAACAGGCAGATGGAGCTTCACAAACTCACAGGACTCCTCTAGCTACACAGGGGCTGTGTAGGTGTTTCAGAAATACATTATTTTCCCTGAGTAAGTGTGGTTTTGGGTAAAGTGTGGCTTCAGTTGCAGCTCTCATGTGAGAATTACAGAGAATGACATCCTGCTCCCAGAGCTCGCCCACTACTTGACCATGCTTTTCCAAAAGAAAGTTGCTAAAAAAAATCATTTTTCCATACATAACACATGGGAAAAGTGGCTCTCCCTTTTATTAAGCCTTAAAAAAAAGACAATGATGTTTTTGGAGTCCACAGGAACTTTAAAAGCTGTGTGGCAGGAAGAGGATGTAGCAAGATGACAGGACTGGTGGACAGTCGTGGCTTATGGCCAGTGTGAAGTCATGTGGATGTTGCCATGGTGATGAGGAGGCAGCAGGGTTTTGGTATGCTGATTGGGAAAGCATACTATAGTTCTATCAAGTTTCTACCCAGCAAGCCTAGCGACCATGATTTATGTAAATCCACCATAATGCAGAATTTTAGCCGTAGCGTTCATATTTAAAGAGTACAGCTGTGTGTTCAGATTATGGGGAGTGTAGCCGTATTTGTTGAAATTATAGAAACTAAGCCAAAGATGTGAAGCAGAACTGTAAGGTTCATTCTACAGCAGTGGCGGTAGGGCTACATTCAAAACTGTCTTCCACTCCTAAATATATATGATATGTAATATCTGAATAATAATATCCAGAAATGCCCTTGTAAATATCCAGCTGTATAAATAGATAACTTGCAAAACTTCAAGCTAAGTAAGTCTGGATAAACAAAAACAAAATAATAATAATAATAATAATAATAGCCTTACGTCCAATAGTGCACGTTAGCAGCACTAGGTGTTTCACGGTGGAACAAGAATAACACCCTTCCACTGATGAAGACAATATGATGAAGAACTTGAATCTTTTAGCCTCATCATTATTCAGGCATGCTGAGTGGGGATCTCTTATGAGTGTTGGTGGTAAAATTATTTTGATGTACTCATTTTTTAAAACTATAGGCTGAAATAACAGTTTGATATATTTCTCTTAAAAACAGCAACAACAGTAGAATGTGCATTCATGTACACAGTACTGAGAGAAATTACATTTCCTTATAATAACCCTGTATGAATACTGCATTAGTTATACTGTATGTACATTCTATACAGTGTCTGTGACCTGTCTGATGCTGAGTCATAGAACATTAATGCACTGTTTTCATAGAGTATTTTTCTTTGTAACTCTTTTTTCCTGATGAATGTCTGTTTGGTACAAATAGACCTGATAATACAGACAGTATTGTGGAGAAGAGCTGAACTGCTGCTATCATGCCATCAGTAGCATGGAATCCTCTACAACTTGTAAGGCACTCATAGTGTTGCGCACAGCACAAAAAAAAGAGACAACAGTTAGCCTGTGTCGTGCCACATAACAGTATAATCCTTTTCCATCCACAGTGTGTTAGACTCAGCAGTGTTTCTCAATCCTACTCCTGGAGCCCCCCTGTCCTGCATATCTTCTATCTATCTTTGCTCCAAACACACCTGATTGAAATGACTAACATGCTCTTGATTAAATCAGGTGTGCTCAGCTAATCAAAAGTGCCACTGATGAGTTCAGTCAGGTAGGTAGTGCAGGGAAAGATGGAAAATGTGCAGAGCAGACCAGGATTGAGAATCAGTGTGTTAGAGCAATTCCTGGTGTGTGAAGCTGCCCCTGTGTACTGTTCTGAAAGTAGCATGACTTGCCGGTGGATTTGCTTTTGTCTACATGTAAAGGGGGAATCTATAAAAGAAACAATCACAATTTCACAATTTATCATAATCAAAATGTATCATAATTTATATGCCATTCCTTACTTTTGAATACTTACCAGGGATGTTAGTAAATATCTGCACATTCAGTTAACTATCCATGGCTATTCAAACAATAGTGCATAATCATTCAAAGTACTAATACAAATTTTACAAAGAAGAAATTATTCTATTTAAGTGTTTACTTAATACTATACCTAAACTTTACAATATAACTAAACTATATAAATACTAAACTATAACTAATGATAAAGGTGAACCTGTAGGGGTCAGTGTTTTATTTTATCTATAAAATGGAACAGGCTGTAGCTTTTTAAACAATGTAGCTGGATATAACACTATTGGCACTAACTATAGGTAGCATGGAGCCTTCTAAGCCAGTCTAAGCCATGACTGTCAAGATAGGCTTTCTGTTCACCTCCCTTCTCTTGCTAAGCCTTCAATGCTACAGAATTTTCAATGGCATGCTGCTGATGAAGTACACGATTACCACTTTCCAGATGGTATGAACTGTAGCAAATAAAAATGAAACTGACAGATCTAAAGGTTTTAAATTTTAAAGTTTATGAAAAACATTTCTGTTAACCAAATAATGTTCTAGCCATTATTTACAGTCCCTTATGGTATACCTCCACTCCTGCTTGGCACCTCCTCCGGTAATTATAACTGACACGCCTCCTACTGTAATACCCCTGTGGCTTTACTGAGCAATCAGTTATGAATTGATTCATGTGAAATTCCCAGTAGAAGATATTGCCCTTTTTCAACATTTTCATCAGAGGAAATCTCTACTTGTATACTCCACTGTGACTATTCAAAAGTCTACTGCAAAACACATCCTGTGCTAGCCAGCCCCTCAGACTGATAGGATCTTTGGTGATAGGGCACATGATGTCAGTGGGTCAGGCAAGTATTGTGCATTCCCACAGTGCAATCCCAGGGCTTACTGTACAATTGCTGAAGGCTGAATGGGGTAGTACACTTGGAGACTCTTAGAAAGCTACAATAAAAAAAAAAAAAGAAAAAAATACACATGGGCTTCAGAACTGACCGCTCTACAGAGTCAGTTACGCTGTTCAAGCACCAGAGCCCACACAAACAGTCTCGTTCTCATTCACATTCTCATAACGTCAGAATTCAGAGCTCCAGTTTAATACATGAGGCTGAACAGAACTACCATCGGCTCTGAGTTGCACAAAGCCCCTGACCACACAGGGTAATTTTTGGAAATAAGCAACTGTACTAGTCACACAGTGAGAGCTGGCTACTGTAGAATTGTTGCACTTGTGGCTAACAAATGACATGAGGGTATAAATCAGGGTGTCTGAGTATGTGGCACCAGCTTGAGATTGGGCTATAGCTACCGTACGTCTGTATCACCGAGCTTCTTGTCCTTGTAGCTTCTTCAAAGATTTTAAAGCACAGAACATAAGTCTGGGATGTACAAAATCACCTGCTGCCTCTGCCAAATTGGCTCTCCGCAGAGGGATCAAATCAAAACCTGTGCTGTCATCAAGATCCTCATCCTCTCAATCTGTCCAACATGCATGTTTGTCTGTATGCTCCTCCCTGCCTTCTTTCCATGGTTATCTCGATGTTTGTTGCCGAAAACAGTGGCTGTGACAATACAATGTTGAATGGTGTTTTTTTTTGCTTGCAGTCCTTCTCATCAGCTTATCTTGAGAGATCCAACATTGAATATAGTTCAGACAAAAATTTTCAGAGCTGCCAGACATTGAATTTCAGCTTGGAATGTGCTCTCAAGTGGAATTTTTGTTTCACACAATCACATGACATACGAAGGCATTGATAATGTTAGGCTGATGAACACAATGTTAAATTCATATGTAAATATTTATATATTATATAAATTATATATATATATAATATATATATTATATATATTTATATATTATAACATTTTTGGTGTGTCCTTTTAATATATACAGCATATTTGTACAATAATTACCAAGATTGCTTGTTAGATTTCTGGAGTTGCTCACTAGCTATTAATGATATGACCGTGTGACCAAACTAGGAAGAAAAAAATGTCTAGCTGTGGTTTTTTACACAAGATAAACATGTGCTCTTCTGCTTCACGTGGTCTCCAGGCCAGCCTGATCTGGGGCTGGTTAACATACTATCAGCTCAAGTAAGTTTGCACTGTAAATGACTCTGACCTACCTCAGGTATTGCAGACCTACAGCTGAGGTGGGTCAGTGGAAACTTAAGAGTCGCCAAATCTCTACTTTTGCAATGAGCCTCCCTCTCTTAATGTGTAAGCTAACCAATTAAAAAACCAATATGTTTGCTCTGCCTCTCCATTTTTCTCACCTTTGCCTCATATCTTGGTTATCATGCTGTGAGTACAGATGGATGTAATAACAGGGCTATTACATGGATTATGTTTAAATTGCCTTCATGACACCACTGACACCACTTAAATGTATAGTCACAACAGCTCTTTTCACATTTTACTCCGGCTTGTTCAAACTGTAGCCATTCATTAAATCACCTTTGAGTCTTTCTGTGATGGCATACTCCTCTATTTGATTAATGACTCCAGTGTCTTAAGTAAGAGCTACTAAGTTCCCATTCTTTTAAATTAATTAACACCTCAGGATAGAGGACAAATCCCATTTAGAGATCCGGAGTGTTCCCATGTGGCCCTCTATTGTGATGTCCCTCCTGTCTCCTTTAAATGAACTGAGTGTTATACAATTAAATTGCTCTCATTTTTTCCTAATATTGTGAGATATTAATCTTGAATAGAACTCTCCTGCACTGAAATTAATGTACAGAGTTGTTTTTTGGGAGGTGTTGTTTTCTTAATGTTGAGTGCAGCAGTAGCCCTGTTTGTGAAGTCAGCGTTTATGGAAGCTGTTAGATTCCCTGTGATGAGACAATCTTCCTCTAATAAGACCAAAATGGTTTCTTGCCACATTGGAGTTATTCCCTTACGTACTGAGGCAACAGGGTCAACAGAAGCGTAGGCTTTTTAATAACAGTGTTTATTGTTGAAACAATTCGAGACAGGACAGGGTTATACCGTAGAGAAGTCCGCATCACTGAGGAAAGGTGTACTTGTTCACCTTTAACCAGCCACCACAAAAAGGAAGGAACACCATTTACATTGCGAGATTGTTATCAATGGGAATCTGCAATGATGACTTAGGCCCTCATTTCCATATTGTATCATTATTTTAGGGAAACTGGCATGTTCATTTCCCTGTTTCTGTTCTAACCCTAGCTTAATTGTAATCACTATACATTCCTTGTATTTGTTGATGTACTGAAAACCTTCTTTTTTTCTTTTTGATTGAATTCAACACTAAAGATTCCTCCAAACACTGGTCGGAATACAGAGTACAAAGTATAGAATCCTAATCATGAAATGGTATATTATAACATGCTTTATAGATGCATACATCAAAGCCAGGCTGAAAAATACTTTAGAATAATAGATTAATTGTTCTTATTTTCCTTTAATCTATTTTAATCTCTCATGAATATTTCTTATTGTTCCCAGTGACGAATCTACAGTGTGTGTTTCCATGAGCCTTCTGTCAGATTTCTTTAGTAAAATCACCTCTGTGGTTGTAATCTTCATTGGTATAATATGAAGCTGAGTGGGTCTTAGACCCCACTGACCACTCATGTGACTATACTGTACATCACATGCAGTTGCTAATGACATTGATATGTGCTTTGTTACAGCCTTGCACATAACATGTCATATTACCAATCCCAGTTTACATCATGTGACCTTAACACCTGTGTATTTATACTGGAACTACTACAACTGTATGCCTACTGCCCATAATAACTACTATAGTATGTACATGTTTGTTGCACAGGTGTAATTATACAAGGCACAAGACACAAACAAGTTCAATGAACGTAGGTGCTATGTATCGTTGTGTATTTACACAGTTACGCTGCTTATCTAGTAAAGTACCCAGGTGTTAGGGCCATGTGTAAAGTGTGATCCATTCTCCCATCTTTCCCCATTACAAAATTCACAGTAGCATACTATTGAAGTATATCTGCCACTGTGGCTCACATTGGCTTTTGCGAAATATAAACCCTTGCCAGGGTCAGGTATATAATATTTGGTTTCGGCTCACAGAATCCTAAAAATCCTGTTTTATCCTGGAATCCAGCATTTATCCTGGATTCAGTGCATCACACATTGGGAAAAAAGTTCATTGACATTTCAGTGTTGTTAAAAAACCCTCATATTTGGTTATAGAATTGACAAGGATGTGTGACACAGAGGAGCACAAAATGGATGTAATTGAATTGGGCGAATTTGAATGTATATGACGTGGCAATGGTGAGAAAATATATCTTAAAAACCTATCTCAGGTGGCAATGGTGGTAAAATCTTAAAAACAACTGTCAACATCCCTTAAAATATTACTGTTGTCCTTCCCTCTAATGTGAATGGATGTCAATAAAGTCATTATTGTTTTAATAATGACTTTGAAATTTCCGTCCATGACTACGGGACACACTGTCCAAACGGAGAAGACTGGGATTTACTTTCTACAGCAAATTGTGTTATTGCTGCTGTTTTGTGTTTATTTATAGGACTCATAAATATAGATTGACACAGTTATAGTCTTCCCAGATTACATTTTTATTTGGTTATAATAATTGTATTTCAACCACTAAACCTCAGATCGAATAATTAAGACAAATGAGTCCATTTTCCATTTTTAGAAGCCAATCAAATGTAATTGACGTGTCATATTTGCTTCCCATATGACATCAGTCTTAATTTAAGATGTTTTTTGTCATCTGTTCCCAGTGTTTTCCCTATGCTTTCAACTGAGGGCATTCAGTGCTTTCAGTGTATTGTGTTTTCGGTTTTTTGAGGAAACAGGCCTCCAGCATTCACATGTTTCCATGTTAGCAGTATTTTCCTGCATTCCTTACAAACAGTCCTGGAAAAGACTAGATTTCATGGGTCGAATCAGCATCTTATTGTGTGCCTGCAAATCTCCAAGATTGCATACTGCAGCTATGAGCAGCAGGGGTGCACTGGAGTATTAAATAAAGGAATCAGATGAAACTATTTTAGTCTGAGTGTGGGGACAAGAAAAGAACATCAGGCTTCCATTATTTTCAAGCACCCCCCTCCATTTGCCACATTGTGAACCGGGTTCAAGCGGTTCTGGGAGTACATTGGATCTGTTGGATTCAGCTTGCCATGATACACTTAGAAATAAAGCAGTAAAATGTAAAATATGTTAGAAATAGAATATACACTGTGTTAGACTAAAATCCTTCAAACTAAACAACTGGTTTCCATTGCGTACCAGGGTTTAACATTCTCATCTTCACTGATCACATCAGTTTATGTGTTCGTTATGGGAATTAGCGATGTGAACATGGTCAGGCTGGGAAAATCAATTTATTGTCTCAGTATTGGGTTATACATGAGGCTGAAAGTACATAGTATGTGACATTTACAAATGCATTGTGTAAATTGCAAAAAAGTAACAAACAATTTGCAAACAGATCTCTAATCAAGCAACGAGGTACACATATTTATACACACATTCATCATCTGGATAAATGTACATTTAAATATTATTCAGTTAAGTATTAAATACGGGAAATGCAATGACTAGGTTTGGTCATATCATCATGCTGCATTGGTCCATTCCAATTCATACTCATTTTCCTCCTTTCAGTTCTAATGCTATTCATTCATGATACACTGAAACCCAGCTGGTTTTCTACTAATGTTTAGTATGCATGCAAGCTAGAAGCATTACCCTGCATATTTCTTCATAAGCAATGCTATATCATAATGACGATTTTTTTAACCTAAATTTCCCGTTGTTTTCTTGAAATACTGTGCCGTAACTGGTATATTGTGATCATTTTTCTTGAATGCCAGTTAACAGAATTTCAGACTCATACACTGGGTAGAATATTCAACAGTGCAGTGACTGTACAGATACAGTGAAGAAGGACCTGGAGAATAACTTGATATTACTCACATTGAAGTAAAGCCATTTACTATTACTGCATTACTGCAAGATGGCTAACGTCAGACCAAGGTGAGGACGTATAAGCTCCAGTAAGTTGTGTTTGTGTTGAGCTCAATTTCAAGTGCACCTCGAGCTGTTTGCTGAAAAATATCATGTAATTTACCTTGCAGGCCCTATTTAACATGTACGTCTGCCTGAAATCTGAAATTAGTTTGAACTGAACCTCTGGCGAAGTGTCGGATGTGCTCGGATGTACCGAGCGTGCACTAAATCAGTTTGACAGGGCTGATTTACTGTCCCGCCAAACAGTTTCCCTGGGTTTTATTATCTCTCACAGCAGAAACCCATGGTTCCTTCTCAGGAGTCAGCGACAGCAGAAGACACAGTGGAGTTAGCTCCTCGTGGTGGTTTTAAGGGGATGTTTACAGCGGGTTTTGATGCGCAGTTCTAGGGGGAAGGCCGAGGTCCTGTTGCGCTCTAGAAAATAGGGTGGATATATTTACAGGCTCGCGGCATGTATGCCCAATGCAGGTGCACTGGCGGATGGCTAATTTTTCTGCCGTCCTCCCCCTCTCTCTTAATCTCCAAAATGTTCTGCCTCTGCCCTTAAATTTTAAATTTCATATGGTAAAAGGTACCCCTGTGACTATATGTCATGTTTATTTTTTCGTTCGAGACCAGCACATTTGAATAAACCATAATATATTTTATTCAATCAGTTAATGTACCTCAAATGTATGATGCTAGTTACTGCTAATTATGATTAACTATGTGTGTTTTTGCACAATAACACTGGTGGTAGTGTCATTTAAAGGTAAACACATCTGACCTTTGACACCTTCATACACCTTTCCCATCTGCGTTGTTGAATTGTTTATCTTTGCATAATGTGGCTTTCATGTTTCCATTTTTTTTTTCCAATTTTACTTGTAATCAGTGTTTCAGATTCTGAAAGTAATTCAGTTCATCCAGCTTGTTTCAAATCCCAGTATCCACTCAAGCACCATTGCTGTCTGAACAATTTAATAAGCAAATCTATACAGCTACGCATTATGTATTGAGTATGCAAAAAGGGTGTGATTATGTGTGAAATAGGTGATATGCCATGATATGAAGAGCATCCAAATAGCCTTCGTCAGTTTAGGTTGAGGTAGCAGGACAACCTACGCTATTCCCCTAACCATTTTTGTTGGCCCAAAACTGGCCCGTCAGTTGGGTTTAGCCTAAACGTGATTTAGCGTTTTTTAAGAACTAATTTAAGAAATGCCAAAAAAGATTCCAAAATGGTAGGTAAAATAATTACTGTAATGAGTGCTCTATGCAGAATCCTTCATAACCATTATGAGTAAGTTCTGTTTTTTGAGTTAGCAGTTTTGTACGTCATTGGTCTCATGTATAATGCAGACCCATGCCTTCCAAGACAACCCTCACCCACACTTGCAGTGCCTTTTTTAGAAACCTCACGCCATATTCTGTTTCATCCTCTGTCTACCTTTTACCAAAAAAAGTTCACCATCAGCGTACAGAAACCGTCTTCTTTTTGATCTTTTGGGTGAACAGCCATCATACTAGTGAATTATAGCAGAGCTGCCTTACCAATGAGCACAGTCTCTAGCTCTCTCTCCGCTCTCCATCTCTCTTCCTGTCTCTCCCCCGATCAGTTGCTCACTGTCTCCCTCCCTCTCACTCCCTCGCACACACGTACACATGAGGGGCGGCATGTGCCCACTGATTAGCGGGAACATCGGCTGGAAGATGTCCAAAAATAATCCAGTGTTCTATGGTACGGTGCTGACCGATCGTTTCTAAGAAAGCGCAGCCTCCAAGTACCCCGTGTTTAGCTCTCCCCTCACACAAGGCACTTTCACTGAGCTTTTTATAGCTTCAGTCCCTAACAATCATCATCATTACCTGACTTGTTTGATGTGAGTTCTCTGCTCAGGTAGTCACAGCCAGGGTGAAGGGTATTTCTTCTCTACTATACTTCTGTGTACATAAATGTTCATTGCGGGGTTCTACACCAGTTATCAAATACCTTTTGCTGGAGGGTCTTGTCAGGACTTTGTGCACAAAATATTTGATATGGTTTTATTATTAATATATTTGTTCATTTGATGTCTACTATTACACATCGGTTCTCTACAATACACAAGAAAAGAACTTTCCGAATTTTACTGTGGGGCCAGAGAGGCATTATATTTTTGACCCTTGCGACATGTGTTGGAACCGGCTGACTACCTGGCTGCAGCCAGGTGGATGCGCCCTCCTTTTTTGCTGTGACGATTTTGGCCTTGACCAGATGGTAAAAGCTGTGCTGATCCATGTGTCTCTCCGGTCATGGATCTGACCTGCCAGATCTGGGAAGAGAACTGGTGAGAGATTAACAGACTGTAAACCACAGAGAGGGGAATGAACCAAATATCTCCAGCTGTGAGCAACCAGACTGCCCTGAGATCAGCGTATGCCATAGATACAGCCACACTGACATAAGGGAGGTGAGGCCAGCGGCTTTGCTTTGACACCAGGGCCATACCTGTGGTGGAAAAGCCGCTGCCTGTTGTCAACAGCGCCAGTTTATATTCAGTGGGTGTTTTTTGTCTATATGTGTTCATTATGCAGGTGTTATAAATTTATGAATAATTCAACATACCTCAACAAAAATATGCAGCGTCTTTCAGAAAAGTTGTGTTTGTCCAGCGCGTTTGTTCCTGTGTTAAGTGGAACCGGCAGCAGAGAGGATTACGGGCGTTCTGCACCTTATCCTGCTTGACAGCAGTTTATAATCCCGGGGTCTTTGGAAACCGTGCAGGAAAAGGTCACTTTCAGAGTGTTACAAAGGTTCAATAAAGAGTAGTCTTTCATTTTCGTCAGACGGCGAGGAAGTTCAAAAATAACTGAAACCCGTTGGTGTAATACTAATTATTTATACTAGTATGGTAATTTCAGGAATGCATCCAGGTGATTTTAATCATCATATGTATTATACCTGTGGCAAGTACTGCCGTTGTTGTGTTTATGCCATAGCAAACGACCCTGGAACCCAGAGAAAATAATTTCTGCAAGGCATGTACAAGAAGCAACCTTTTCTGTGGCATGAAAAAACTTTTTAATTAAAAAAAGGAAGGGTTGAGTGCCAAACCTCCCTGTGGCTCTCCGGCCCCCTACAAATGGGATCTGATTTCAAACATTCATTTTATGTGGGCTTCACGTCGGTGTTGTTTCGGTTTAAAAATAGCAGCGAAATTCTCCTGCTGCCCCTTTCTTGCTGTTTGAAATGCAGAATTCCGGTTTTGTCTCATCACTCTCACCCACACACAGCACTGGGAGGTTGGAGGCGCACGTCTTTCTCTTTGGCTCTCTCCCCCCCAGACCCTCTGCACTCCTGATGTTGGATAAATGAGACGGCTCGAAGGTCAGAGCTTAACTTGTGCAAACACAGGGCTCTGGGGTCAACATCCCAGGGGCCCGGTGGGACCACTTACACAAATCTTCCACGTGCTATCTTTAAAAACATACATGCATGCTTCCCCCAGCAGGTATAGCCTGCATTATATCAGTGCTCGTCCACAGTCACTTTCCTTAATGAAATTAGTTGACAAGATGACATTCTATTATCATAATCCATAGAAGGCAGCGATATAGGAGAGTAGAAATAAAATGCAAGGCAGTGCATTAGACATTTGCAGAAAAAGAGCCGGCCTGTTGGACACATTTTACATTTGATCAGTTCCACTTGAAATACCCATATATTCAACAATGACAATTCATTGAGTTAAAAATCACTACAATATTGCTATAGTTTGTGTGTACTTAGTGGATTCAGTACTACATTCTTACCACATTGATCTGATAAAAGGGAACCCGTAGGTGTCACTCCAAGTTGGATTTCTGAAGTGTATGGTGCCGTGAAAAAGTATTTGCCTCTTTTATTTTTGCATGTTTATCATTCTTAATTGTGTCAGATCTTCAAACAAAATTTAATGTAAGACAAAGACAACCAGAGTAAACACAAAATACAGTTTTTAAATGATCATTTTATTTATTGAAGGAAAAAGGTTATCCAACACTATATAACCCATGTGAAAAAGTAATTGCCCCCCCTAAAGGTTGTGCCACCTTTAGCAGCAACAACTGCAACCTGTTGCTTCCGATAACTTGAGATCAATCTTTCACATCGCTGTGGAGGAATTTTGGCCCACACTTCTTTGCAGAATTGCTTTAATTCAGCCACATCGGAGATTTTTTGAGCATGAACTGCCTGTTTAAGGTCCTGCCACAGCATTTCAATGGGGTTCAAGTCAGGACTTTGACTAGGCCACTCCAAAGCCTTAATTTTGTTTCTTTTAAGCCATTCAGAGGTGGACTTGCTCCTGTGCTTCCGATCGTTGTCTTGCTGCATAACCCAATTGCGCTTCAGCTTAAGATCATGGACTGATGACCGGACATTTTTGTTCAGGATTTTCTGGCAGAGAGCAGAATTTGGGGTCATCAAGGTGGTTTTTGGCAAATGTGAGGTGAACCTTTATGTTCCTCTTGGTCAGCAGTGGTTTTCGCCTTGCAGCTCTTCCATGGATACCATTTTTGCCCAGTCTCTTTCTAATGGTGGAATCATGAACACTGACCTTATCTGAGGCGTGTGAGGCCTGCAGTTCCTTAGATGTTCGTCTGAGTTCTTTTGTGACTTCTCGGATGAGTTTTCGATGTGCTCTTGGATGAATTTTGGTTGGCAGGCCGCTCTGGGAAGATTCACCACTGTTCCAACATTTCTCCATTTGCAGATAATGGCTCTCACTGTGGTCCGCTGGAGTCCCAGAGACTTAGAAATGGCCTTGTAACCCTTTCCAGATTGATACATTGCAATAACTTTCTTTCTCATCACTTCGGGAATTTCTTTTGATCACGGCATAGTGTGCTGCCTGTTGAGACCTTTTAGCCTACTTCACAGTACTGGAAAGGTTCTATTTATGTGATGTTTAGATTCAACAGGGCTTGTTGTAATCCAGCCTGGGTGTGTCTAGTCTAATTAAACCCAATTATCAATTAGACTTGGTTAATTGGTTGATTGAGTAACTAGGAGGCACTTTTTCACACAGGGCCAGTTGGTGTTGGATAACTTTTTTCCTTCAGTAAATGAAATGATCATTTAGAAGCTGTATTTTGTGTTTACTCTGGTTGTCTTTGTCTTACATTAAATTTTGTTTCAAGATCTAACACAATTAAGTCTGAAAAATAGGAGAAATCAGGAAGGGGGCAAATACTTTTTCATACCACTGTATGTGTACACTTATTGTTCACAGTGCATTGTTCATGTTATTGATTGCTCTCTTCTCTTGATGTTGTGCTCAGGCAGGATTTTCCTAACATCATTTTTTGCCCCCCCTGCTTATCAGTTGACCTGCCAGTGAAGGGCACGTTGTCTGGTGCTGCAGTCGTCAGGAGATATGCTCTTAACGTAATGCTTTTGCCGTTGTTTTCATAAGCATTACTGCGAAGGAGGCGACCTGTGTGTAGAGTTACGCTCGCTCTGCATAAACTGCAGCAACACAGGACCGGGCCAGTGGAACCCATAATCAATAGATCATTTTCATCCTGCGAAGTGAAACTG
Source organism: Megalops cyprinoides (assembly GCF_013368585.1). Classification (NCBI taxonomy): domain Eukaryota; kingdom Metazoa; phylum Chordata; class Actinopteri; order Elopiformes; family Megalopidae; genus Megalops; species Megalops cyprinoides. The sequence goes on from NC_050586.1 coordinate 36,876,318, forward strand.
CAGGAAGTGGTTTGTCATGAGAAGACAAGAAATGGTTACGGGGCATCGCGGTTCTGTGAGCTAGAGAAGAGAGCAGTGGTGGTTGTTGAGGGCCTACCTGTCAGTAGCAGCCTCAGGGGGTATGAGGGAGTGTAAGGTGATGACAAACAATTGAATGGAGAGAGAGAAGACCAGAACCATTAATACTCTGTTACGCAACAGCGGGCGCAGTGTAGCATAGTGGTTAAGGAGCAGGACTCGTAACCGAAAGGTTGCCAGCGCTATTCCCCACTGGGGCACTGCTGCTGTACCCTTGGGCAAGGTACTTGGTACCACAATTGCCTCTGTAAATATCCAGCTGTCTAAATGGATACCATTTTAAAAAAAAACTGTAACTGATGTAAGTCACTCTGGATAAGAGCGTCTGCTAAGTATCACTAATGTAATGCAAGAACGAGGTGCTTGAAGTGAACACAGGCTGCAACAGGAGGACCAAGGCAATTGAGTGAAAGGAGAAGCACACGCCAAGTGAGGAAGAGAGAGGACACGCAGAGAAGCAGAATTCTGCGTTTGCAAAAGGCCAGCAACGAGAGAATTACAGTGCCCAAGGTGAGAAAGAACTAAAAAAAAAAACATGGTGCCATGTCTAGCCAGGAGATAAGCCCTTGAGTGAGAGCAGAGACACGGCGTAATTGGTTTTGCTCTGAGTGCAATCGACTTAAAATTCCACTCACACTGTCAGTGCGTCTCTTTATGAAGTTTGGATCCAGCTCAATCTGGGCAGGGAGTGCATGTTTGGTTACGGATCAATGCAGTGCTTAATAGATCTTCATAAAAGAGAAACTGTTTCATACAATGGGCCTAACTCGCGTCTGAACAGCGGGGAGGGAGGAGTCAACTAGAATGACCGTTTTAACCACCTCTACTGGATAAAGCCTCACCTCCTCGTCTCATTGTAAAAAAAAAAAACAGATTTAGGCACACATCTGAGCAGTTTTGAGACAGCAGTGCAGAATGAGAATAGAATGGCAATAGAATGTTTATATTATCTTAGGTATTTCTATATTGTCTCAGAACATATGTCATTCATGCTATTAAAATATGTCCACCCTGTGCCACCAAAAATAGAATTTTGCAAAGATTTTTTAGCAGGGCTAAAAAAAAAATCTCCTGTTATTTATTTATTTTGGTTTCATAGTTTCTGTGACAAGTAGCTTTAAATTCTCTTCTGCTTTGAACAACTTCGTGAAACACAGAATTTTGAGTCGACATCAGGGCTTTGAATATGGTTAAAAAAATCACCTCAAACCCCACTTTGCCAGAGGATATAAAATTATGCTTCACACCACTCAACCCTCAAGGTTGATAACACTGAGAATTATTGTGAAGATGACATCATACATTTGACACCTGTTGTTTTAAATGGGCCCAACCTCTCAATTATTTATTTATTACACGTGTTTCCTTTATTTCCCAATCTTGTCATTTGATACAACAGCACTTAGGTTCTGCTTCCACAGCTGGATCATTTCTCTCAGTCCCAGCAAATCTTGCTCACTGTTGTGATTGCCCCCCCCCCCCCCCCCCACCACACACACACACACACTTACACAGGGAAAGTCTTCCATCAACAGATTAATAGATCTATCAACAGAAAACCTTAAGCAGTATGAATACCCCCACTTTTCACCCTCCTCTGTTTTCGTTAATGTCAGTTGAAAACTTAAATACAGACCATACAGCAAGATTTAAACCCACTCCTCAGCCCCATTTCCAGTACCACCTGCATTCATGAGACAGGGGCCGTATGTGTGCTGTTTAGGGACTTCTGCCCTCTGCTGGGCACATGCAGATTGCACATAACTTTTCCAGCCAGTGTCCCTCCTCTCACCCCTGAATAAAAAAAAATCAAAGTAAAGTAAGGTATATAAACAGCACAGAATCGCAATCATGAACAATCGCTGTGTGTTTTAATCAGTGCTTTACTTTGCTTGTTGTTGACTTCGTACATCAGCATGTTAGTAGTTGTTTTAGTGCTGTTAAACTGTCTACACATTACAAATGATAGCACTGTCATGTATCACTAAATGCACTTACCACTGGACCACTGCTACCAGCACGCATAAACTGGTAATAAGTACTTAAGCTATTACATTACATGGTTACTTCATGTCTTCATTTATTTGGGCTACCACAGATAACAGAAAACTGATAAATCACGGAACACACTGCTGTCGCAGTCATAAGTGACGTTTGAGTGCATGTCAGGTTTTCTGCGCAAAAACATGCAATAATGCTGTAAACAAGTGATTAATATGTATATTTACGTAATAGCGGTATAAATGTGTGTAAAGTGTCAAATACATGCAAGAGAGCGTGGGATGATGCAGCACTCTCTGGCCTGTGAAGAGAGAGTGAAGCCAGGCACAGGAAGTGCTTGCCTGACAGGAATGTTCGAAACCGCGACTCGCGAATGCGTAGATGGCGAACGTCTCCTGTGTTCCTTCGTGTGAATTCTGGCCGTAACTAGCCTGAATCATGAGCTTGCAGTAAGCCCAACATGAAAACTTATTAAACAACCTTTATTATTCACAGACTCATATCTGAGAGCGAGAGCTCTGGCAATGTGCCGGCCACTTAAAATAACTATTATTTTTATCTTCAGACAGCAATTTATAGAAGTCTCCATTACTGGAATTGTTCTATTTTTGGCTAAACAATATTCCTGTAATGAGAATCTAACTGTCCTCTGGGAGTGGTACTTTCTAAGGTACTTTATGTATTTCTGAGGCCATTTTTCAATTCCCTCCATAACTGGTACTATTAATTATATAATAGTTTTTTATGGTTTGAAGCAGGATGTTTAGAAAGAGGAGGGTGCAGAATAAAACCCAGGTAAAGCATATGGTTGGGTGTGTCAAAAAATTCATAAAACTGCTTTATGATGTTAATTGAATTGGCGTGTGCTCAATACTAGTCTCACCAGGCACTTTCCCTTGGGTTTGCATTAGGTATGCATTTGAAATAATGTGTTGGTAAACTGGTGCCATTGTTTTTCACAGAGTGGCCCAATGTGTCCTCCCTGTAGTCCTCTGTGTGGTGGCTTGGGCTGCAACCCCTCTGTGCGATAATGGCAGAAGCTCCCCTCTCTCTTCTCTCCTCAGCCTGTGCTGCTCTAGCGTTGCAGAGCTTTGATAACTAACTGAGCCTGAATGGAGTGCGGCACGTGAGTGCCTTTCTGCACAGCCCTAAAATAACCACAGTACTAAAACTCGAAATGGAGAGGTTTTGGGGGTTTTTTACATTTATGTACCTCATAGGCATTTTGTGCATTATGCAGCAGTTGGATAGGTGGCAGCGTGGCTTGAATTTCTCACACAGGGAGAGATTCTGCGTGCTGGAGGGTGGGGGAGGGAAAGGGCGATTGCCTTTGACCTGCAGGGAGATGAGCACTGTTTGCTGACATGACTTTTAACAGCTTGTGAGGAAAAATTCAGTGTTAATTGTTTAGAACCTGCCACTGGAAAACTTAAAAGCACTCCACCTTTTTAGAAATTTGCAAAAATAAAATTGTTGATGATTTATCTGAATCTACAGTATAAGTACATGTACATGTACCATAGACACAGATAAGACCTATGTGTGCCCATTAATAATGATATTTTGACTAGCATTTAAGAATTCTTCTAGAAAAAGTGTCATCCAGGGTTGGTATTTTGTAGGTTTTACACCTACTCTAATACCTTACATCTATGTCTTTATAGCATTTCTGTTGTTTGTAGAGATTCAATGTTAAATGATTAATTCTGGCTTAATGAGGACACACACGAAATGGGAATTCATTTAACAGCCTGGAGGCAAAGAATCTCGACATGAGCTGCTACCTTGAAACACTGGTTTTGTGTCTTGTGTATCAAATTTGATAGTCTAGCACACAGCGTGCATCACCGTGCAGGCAGAGAACTCACTTGAACCCGAGTGAGGCGCAGCTATAGATAGAACACTACCTTAATAGAGACGGAGAACAACCTGAATAAAAAAAGCATTTAGAATTGGGCATGTGGAGAGTGTAGGACTGCTCAGATACACTGATGGGTTTGAACTAAACTCATGAAAAGGTTCTAATGTGGACTTGACATTGCATGATATTTTACGACGGTAATGCAGATGCCTTCAGGGTGACTTACGATTCGTTAACGCGTCGTTACAGACTGTTCTCTTTGAGCTGAGGCATTTACTGAAGTCTAAGTAAAAATAATGTGCGAGGTTATTCGAGCAGGGCCCCACCCTCCACATCATTCAGCGGTAGCAGCATGCAGATGAGAGATGAATTTCGCTTTCCCGTCTCCGCTCCTCGCACTCTATGTCGACCCTTATACAGCGAGCAGCCAGGTGCGCATGAGCGCGAGAGACCAAGGTAAACACATTAGAAGTAATCGCCTCTCTGCCACCTTAATATATTAACGTTTTGTCACCTGCTACCTGCCGCGCCTCATTTCCTGCACACTAAATCCTCTCTTTCCCTCCGTTACCATGCTAACCGCTCCGTGGGAGTGTAGTCGGATCCGAGAGGATTTCTCAAAACTTCCAAATTTCCGACCTCTGACTTATTGGTTTGTCGATGAGCGGCAGCAGGGAAAATACACTATCAGTTGTTAGGGGTGGGAAGAGAAGTACTCGACAGCTGCCAAATCTTTTTTTTTTTTTTTTTTACTCTATTTCTCTTTCTCTCTCTGTCCCTCTGCCATTCTGTCGCTCCCTCATCCAGCCGAGCCCGGGTGCGTTTCTCGACGGAGAGAGTTGCTCTCATTAATTTAAAACCGTATAACCAAAGTACAACCAAATCTCATCTATCACAACTCCACGGCTTTCGGCCAAGGTGCTAAACCCATTAATCTAAACTCTGGAGCCGAGAACTGCCCGCTCCGCGTTAATGTGCGACGCTTTCCGCGAAGCGAGTCGACCGGTGCTTTTATTCTCGACAATGTGGAGTGCATTAAGTGACCATCTCAGCCAAGTGCTATATAATATAGCAATATGACTGCGGTATTGAGCTCCGAAGGGGGCGGGTAACAGATACTAATGCCAGGCTGAGCAGTGAAATTGTGAGTCATTCACCAGAGGCTCCAGTAAAATGAACTCATCCTCGAATTTTTCAAGCAGTAGCGCATGATTTTGGATTTAATGTGCGGTTAGTAAATAATTTGAAATCTTCTCTTCTGTGCATGTTAATGTATGACTGGATCACTAGTCGATGTGCAGAGCATCACTGCGATAGCAGGCTACCCTCCCTCCTCCATGCTGGTAACACCTTTCTGTTGTGTAACGTTCTTGTTCTCACATGTCACTGTTTAAGATGGTTCAAAAACAGAACCATTTTCTGATGTCTGTTGAATTTGCGCCCAGTCATACACTGGTTATTCTGTGTGAAATATAAAATTTGATTAAGAATTAAAACATTATTTCTTCCCTATAGCTCTCTGTTTTCCATTCAAAACCGCATCAGATTATTCCAATGGCAGAGAGGCTGAGGCAGATAACTGATAAGGAGACACTACACAGTGTACCTTAATCGGTAATCGGCATGCTGTTGGCTCTTGCGGTCATGTTTCACAGTGTTCTCCTCTGCATTAGAGGCATGAATGAACACTCGTACAGAGAGCACACCAAACTGTACAGTATCACCGGAATGTGTGTGTTGGGGGGGATTGCACTGCGAGCTGTAAGGGAAAGCTACGCAATCAAGCGGACAGGCAGAAAAGTGTGAGTTATGTACAGCCTTAAAAAGACGCTGACACATTCAGTGTCGATTCTGTCAATGATTCATTTTGTACTGTCCCCTGAGAATTCCCTGCACAGTTGAATGCTAAGTTTTGGGTGATGCAACCACAGGGACATGGGTATCAAAGAGACTAGAGGATGAATCTTGATACAGGCAGCTGAGACATCAGGCTTCCAGTTTTGTCCATGAATTGACAAAGCTCATGAATATGTCTCTATTACTAGTAAAATAAATAAATACGTAAAATGGATTTACAGAGTGCACGGCATGCATAGGTCATGGTATGTGCTGGTTGCAGCAAGATAACAAGTGCTCAAAATGTCAGATTCTTTTGTCATATTATGTCGTGTTTGTATTTATATACCTTTTCAACTTAAATTACATATTCATGGATGGTATGCAATGTCAGGGAAGGTCAGAGTTAGCACTCTGAGTCTAAGGAATTGCACATATTCCACAGTGCAGTGCATGATCTTTGAGCTTCATTGATTATTATCTGAAAAACAACAGGTTAAACTGAAACCTGTCTAGACTGGCTGATTAGTTCATCATACTGGGCGATTAACATTATAATTTATCTCCAGAATTTACTTGCCTTTCATGTTGCATTTTTTATTTTTCTATTTAAGGGAGAGGTGAATACCCTTAGTCAAAGCCAGTGTAGACTGGAATCCATTCCTGATGTCTCTGTGTGCTGACGCGTCCGGCCTGTCGCGGACTGACATCTGGGTGTGGGAGATGTGAGAGGAGAGGATGAACAGCTGTCCTGCATGAGACATGGCAGATGTGTGTCAGCCGAGCCAGTGGTGACAGTGACTCAGAGAGAGAGCGGAGCACTAGATGCAGCCCATGGAGTGGTTTTATGCAGTGGTTAGGCTGCAAGATGAGCCGTCTCCAGGGAATCTTACACTGGTTGCAGGTACCTGCTGTACATTCTCCATTACTCCAGCAAGAAGCAGGCTTTTGACAGTAGCCTTTGCCTGCGCAGGCTGTCAAACTGTAGCCAGTGTAAATTGCCCAGCATAGGGGAATTAACAAATAATATAAGGCTGTTAGCATGGGACCACAGCTGTGGCTGGCAATTAGGGCCACCTAATGGGGGACATTGGTATGAACACCAACTATCTAAGATCAGTTCTTGCTCTGGCCAGAAGATAGTGTTCCTCAGAGCAATAGCAGTAGCAGAAATATCCAGAGCTGGTATGCCTGCTCAGAGTTTAACCACAGATATTCCATATATTGACCTTATAGTCAGTTCTATGTGATTTACATTGAAAGCGTGTCTCTGCAGTTCTCGAAACCGTAAGCATTATAATTTGATTGCTTGTTATGAATATTCATGAAGGGGCTAAGGGGCTTAGTCTAAAATAAAACATCCATAGTTAGCCCAGCACCACAGACAATACTGAAACCTCAAATTACCATCCAGAATTGCTTAAATAAAAAAGTATGGAGGATTTAAGGAATGCAGGAGCCAAATATCTGGTCACAATAAATATAATAACAGGGGCATAACCTCTTTTCGCAACAGGAATTTTCTAGAACATCTCTCTCTACCCACCTGTTCATTTCCAATGACATTTCCTGTCTTTAATGCACTTTATATGTTTGGTAAAAACTAAAGTAGCTTCTTTGGGACCATGCCTTTTAAGTGGTTGAATTTTTAATGCTTCACATCTTTCTTGTTCTCAATTACATTTTCTATGTGAGAAATATAGTGGCAAGTGGAGTGTGTGCGTCCTTCAAAATGTGTTCTGTATACTAAAAACATTTCCAGGACGACTACAGATCGTAACACAAATGATTTGTTCTAGGTTACACTCTTTGATAAGTGGGTGGTAATTACTTTTATTTCCATTTGGCCCCAGTGGAATGCATTGAGAGATCTGTCTGAACCCTGTTTGAACCCTGTGAAGAGTGTGGGTTATCACATTTTCAGCTCTATCATCTACAGTTCATTGATGGAGCACAACCATTTCAAGGTGATTTACAGGCTCCATGGCAGAGGCTCCATGGCAGGGTAGAGTTACAGATGAGAGCAAGGCGAAATTGAGCTGCATGGTGCTAATGACTCCACTGTGCATTGTTTATGTGTTATAAAGCAAGTGAAATTATATATATAAAGCAGAACTCACTCATCAAAAATTCATATGTATATATGTATGGTTTTGGATTGTATATAATCAATATCTATGCTCACGTTTCAAAACAACCCAGTTCAGTTCCATGACAACTTGCAGTACATCCTCCTGCCCATGAAAAGCTCTCGTCATGAGGACACGAGAGCCTGGGTAACGGAGTTCTACTCTGGTCAGTTTAGGTGAACATTTGATGCAAACCAACAGCTTTCCAGAATGCACTGGGATACTTGGATTTCTCTGCATGTCTGAAGCAAGAATGCAGTCACATATTTATTTAGATATACATGAAAAAATAAAAGGCTGGCAGACTGCATACTGGGTGCTTTAGGAAGTTCATCTTGTACTGATTGCATGTTTTTGTGATCACAGATCACAGTAAAATCTGTATGGAAGGGAGTAGACAAAGGGCAATTTTTCATATGCTTAATAACTGGAGTAAACACCACTGTGCTGTGCTCCTGAGTCATAAAAGGTCTGAATTCTGCACTACAGTGAAGCACAAGTAAATGGTCTCAGCATAGATATGGTTTACTGGCTAAGAACATACATATAAAAATATTATTTTTTCTTCTTTTTCTCCTTCTCAGCTATTATTGGAAAAGGACAGCACTTTCAGTTAAATCCACCACTTTGACAGTTTCAGGAAGTCTCGATGATAGTTGAAATGTCATTAGCACATGAGGTGTGAGAACATCACAGCTTTTAACCTTTTCCCTACTTACAGATATCTTAAAATTTATTCCTTCATTTCAAAAGTGAAAATCATGTGAAAACACTGAATATTTTTTTCTGTCTGTTTTTCGCTGTCTCGAAATGTATCAGGTTGCACTGAGCAATTCCCATGTATTATTCATTGGATGTTTACAGAAATCTTGAAAAAAAGAACCTTAATGAAAAAGCAAATTAACCCTGTTTGTGTCATCCATGTGTAGCTGCTAGCCTGTTCCATGACTGAGTTGATAACACACAGAAAACATTTGTAAAAAAAAAAGCAGCCACTGTAATCTCAAAACCACATTCCACCAAAGCACACAGCATCATCATGTCCGGTATTTTTCTTGTTTTTATGATATGCCATGGCTATAATCATTTTTAGCTCTCTAACGTTAGATTTTGCGGACTGGACAAATAATTACAGGTTCAAATGGCTTTATTTAAACAGATTTAATGTCCAGTATTCTTTATAAAGCCATGATGTTACGCACTCCGGTATAGTAGGTGGTAGCATGCACCTTTAACGTTGGGTTAAGGTTAGGGTTAGGGTTAGTGACGTAGGGTTAGTGAATTTCATGGCGCAGATTAAAAACACAAGGAAGTTGAAACGTTAGCAAATAAAATTGCTGAATGTTCTGAGAACATTGGGTCTAATTGGTCATTATTACTTTGACTTATACCACGGCTGGGTTAAATACTCGTTTCTGATTGGCTGGAGGGGTGTGCATTATTTCCCAGTAAATGCACGGTAATAATGCACGGCTATGAAGTAGTTCCAGTGAAAGTGGCCTTATCACCTTTCGAAATTAATACGCAAGCTCATTCAACTGAAGATTCCATTTACAACCGAACATGACAGCAACATTGGAATAACATTAGATGACTTTACAGTTAACAGCAACAACATAGCTAGACATTTGCCACTTAAAGTGGAGAATTTCTCACAAATAACATTTAAACTTTTTGGCAAGAATAGAGACTTTGAGACTTTGATGAAAACCAACATACTGGACAGTCCTAAAAAAAGGAGGTGCACCTGTCAAAAGAAAAATTAGGGAACAAGTGGAAAAATACAACAAAAGGCATAAAACCATCAGTGAAGATGAAATTAATAAAACAGGGGAAGGGAAACATGAGGACAACATAAAGAAGTCAACAACATGGGCAATCAGGGTTTTAAGAGACTGGGTAGAAACATGATTTTGAATCATTAAATGCTGAGGGTCATAAGATGCTGTGGCCCTTTTATGCAACACTTAAAACTTCAACCGGACAAGAGTACACAGTCTCAAGTTTTTTGGCCTTGAGAGGAGGGCTACTGGGCACCATCTGTCGAAGAGAGGAAACGCTGGAGCCAGGTACTGTCATCGACAGAAACAAATGCTCACCCTTCAAGTTCCGGTGATGAAGCAACGGCGACCACCACAGCGAGATCAGAATTCCAAACGTCAAGTTTAATTTCAAGAAATGAGTACGATGTAGCTTATAGTCACCATTTCCACATACGTACGTTTAAGATGATGGACACGAATGTAACATTATCCACTTCACCAGCTAAGCAGACATGGTGTAGTTATATCAGAAATTTCTAGTTAGCGGGCTAAGTTACCGTAGTTTCAGTAGATGCCTAGATGTGTAACCTTTAGCATTTTTTTTAATGTAGGCTAATGTAGTACATTTTAAAATAATTAAATTTCATTAAATTAAACTAAATAAAGTTCAGTACAAGAAAATATGAATGCCATTTGGCTTTGATGAATCCTAAACTCTCCTGAAATTCTCATTTGCAGACAGTGGACCATGCTAATTTTACATTCAGTTTTTACACAAGAAAAAAAAAAACTTCATTTTGGGTTCAGTGCAGTCTTATTTTTATGCGAGGTGATTTATTTATTTATTTGATTCTTTTTCAAGAGCGGTGATCGCTGGTGAATTCTAATTGCAATTATGCGGGGCACCTTTGATGTTGTTCAAAGATCCTCAGCCTCCAGTGCTGTGTAAGCACTTCCCTATCTGGCATGCCGTGCTCTGTGAGCAACCCCCACACCCACCCACAATTCCCTGCTGCTCTCTCCCTGTGCATATATCAGGGGCGATGGCAGCTGATTAGAACCCCCGGTAATGGAATTGAATATGGTTATTAGCTGGGTCCTGGGAGTAACGAGACAGAATTGGATTCGGTGCTGGCTGCCGGAGAGGCCCAACACCCCCCCCGCGCGGCCCCCGGTCAGAGCCGCCGCGTTGCGGTCGAGCGGCTGGCATTCGCTTGCTCACTGAGGCCGTGTGTCACGCAGCACTAATCCTGACATTCTTAGCTGTGTCTTCCATGGCCTGGGAAACAATGCTGGGGCAGCATGTGGTGTGCAATTGGAGCGCTGATGGCAACGGGCTTAAGCCCCAGGTGGGACACTGCTTTCGTGCCCTTGAGCAAGGTCCACAATCACTCCAGTAAATATCCCCCCACATGAAAGGTTTACACATGCGCAAAAAAATCAGGACTTTATCATCTGCTGAGCAGGGAATTAAAACAGTTATGGCTTGAGGGGCATTCCTGTTGTAAAAGTGAAGCTTTTCTATTCTGAGATGCTTAATCTCAGTTGTTTTAATGTAAATGAAAGGGCGGTGTGTAAAAAGCATTGAAAATTGTCCTGAATCGTTCCCTTAAGCAAATGCATCCTGGCACACGCAATATATTGTACTTTGATATACTTGATATCTGTACACTCTGAATGTAAAGGGGGATTTTGGGGGTCTGAGCATCACTTAGATCAGACACTATGAGGGCTTCTGCAGCACAGAGCGGTGCACAGCTACCCCTCTCTCAGCAGAATAAAAGAGACCCTGAACTCACAAATCCTCCCACTCTTGTCTTGTTCCGAGTCCCTGCGGAAAGAGGCCTGTGTCTCTAATTGTGCTGGAAGCTGGGCTACGCACATCCACTCCGCTTATTAAATCCTAGAGGCCCCGTGAGCTTGCGCCCGAAATGCGTCATAGCGTAGTTCAGTGGCTGCTGGTTGGTCACACACTGTGTTGCCACTGGGATTTTGGGGGAAGTGAATGTGTCTTTAGCTTTTTAATATCAGTATGAATGAACCTCACGCTCAGCGTAAAGCAGTAAGTGGCTGTTGTACCCACGGGGGTAATTAAAAAAGCCCACTGCAATGAAGACTTTTGGCTCAGGATTTGTACACATAGCCGTTACGTAAAGGAGAGATGGTGTAAAGGAATGATCGCAAAGGAGTCAGTGCCGCTTACTGAGGATGAGCAACTGTGGACAGAAAGATGACACCAAAAAGCTGCAGAGTAAATGAGAGTTCTGTGTGTGCAACAAAAAACAAAACCACCGCAAACACATCTCTTCAAGCAAATCAAGTAATTGTTATTTATTTGCTTAAAAGATGCCTGATCCTGGGAGTTGTATTAATCTTTCATTTTTCACATTTACTGAAACTAGTTCAGGTTAAGAATCCTGCTCACAAATATAGTGAGCAACCTTGATATAACACATGCAAACTTTGAATAACAAGCCCTCTTATTTAACCATGAAGCCACTCTGCTGTTCCTCTCAGTTTTAGGGTGCCATGAACATAAGCAGATGGAGTTGGTGTTCAGTAAGAGTGGAGCTGTCAGTGCCTGTTTGCGTGACTGCTGACACCTGTTAGAATAGTGTGAGCTATCAGGCGGTGGCTCCGCTGTGCCTGTCAAGTAGCGGATGTGGTGTCTATCTATAGGGGTCCAGTAGATAGAAAGCAGAGGTCTCCAGTGATGACAAAGTGGGGACAGGAGGCTGACAGATTTAGTGTAACCATGCACTGCTGGGACTACTGATGTTGCGAGTGTATCAGAGACACTGGCTATAGAGCAGCTGCTATCTAGTGTTATGGCCACTGATCTCTCTGGGGTCACTAAGTGTGTGTGTGTGTGGCTATCAGTCACAGGCCCCCCAGGATTCAGACAGAAGATTGAAGCTTGAGCATCACTAGTCACATGATGGTAGCTGGTGGGCTTACTCTCCCACTGGGCAGATAAAGGATCCAGCAGTGTTTTTTACTGTTTAGTCTACTGATCTTCTGACCTGGGGACCATTGATTGAGTGACCCAGTCAGGACTCTACTCCTCTGCCTTTGAGAAAGACTGAACTGTACCTGTAAAGACTGTACCTCGACTGAACTGTAAGTTGTCGTCCTTTCTGTGGCACGGGCACTTATCTGTCTGCCCTGGCTCTATGTCGGAGGCTTGGAGCTGTGTGAGGTGCTCTGGGTTCTCTCCCTCTGCTCCCTCTGTGCAAGCAGAGGGGCAGCGTGACTCTAGGGTGATCCGCCAAAGGGGTGGGACTCTGACAGATTAGTGTGGCCAGGGCTCTAAATTTAGCCGGCGGCCCCTTTCTCAGACCAAACAGCTGGCATTCCCGTCAAGGCTGAGAAGGTCCGGCACCGTTGTTCAGGGATCTGTAAGGTGCTGCGCAGATTTCTGGATACGGGCGGGCGGGTTCCTGTCTGGCAGCGCATAGGATCTGAGTCCCGGGAGCCCCGGTCGGGTTCAGCCGCGATGCAGGGCGGGGAGTTGGTGATCCGGTTGCCGGGCAGGTCACGGTCACCGGAGGCCATCGGGGGGACCACGATCCTGCGGCACAAAGAGGTTCACCACTTCTTCTTCGTCCCCTTCAGGGAGCAGCCGATCTACAGCACCCGCGCCCACGTCTTCCAGATCGACCCCAACACCAAGAAGAACTGGGTCCCCACCAGCAAGCACGCCGTCACCGTCTCCTACTTCTATGACAGCACGAGGAACGTCTACAGGATCATCAGCCTGGACGGCTCCAAGGTAAGCCTGGAACCTCAGCTCTCACACTTCCTGTGGGGTCTACGTCCACACAGTGACCACCTCACTTCACTTGGGAAAATTCATCAACCTGTTTCTGATTTTGTTGACTTTGTCTGGGGACTGAAGACCCTCATATCTCTCTGAAATCTTGCCCAAATGCATCTGCTCCATTCCAATATGTACGACAGACAGTAAACAAATGCGTGAATATCCAAAGAATGTATTTTTCATATGAAACACTGCAGCTAATTTATGCCATGAATTTCAGGAGTGTTTATGTGCAGACAAATCTGGGACATGCAAAAAGTATGATGCTGTGAGCTGGCCAAGTTCCTATTAAAATCGCTGTGCTACGTCTTAACACGAAGTGACTCTCATCCTGGTCATGTTGCACATCTGATGTGATTTGATATGTCATTTTTTTTTTTTTTTTTGCTGATCCTTGAAAGATCACTTAGGTCTTCAGTATGTGTCCCCGTTGCTGTCGATACGGGTGAGAGTGCCTACCTGAGCGCTTGCAACACGTCAGAGCAGCCAGTGAGAGGACGAGGGCAGCAGGAGACAGTGACAGGAGACAGTGATTGAGATTAAGCATGCGCCCGAGGCTGAAATAAGGGAGCCTTACAAAGCCAGTTACTCATCTCTCGGTGGCAAGCTACAAGCGTGCAGCCTGACAACCTGCTAGCAAAGCCACTGTGATCTGGTGATCCGGGGCAACGATTTGTTTGATTTTGTAAGTGCAAATCTTAAAGTAGATCTACAAGATTTTAAAAAACACTTTCTGATTACAAATCTATTTTTTTTCGGATTTTTTTTTTACCTATTATTCAGAAATTATGGTTTTACATTACAGATGCATATGATATTCATTGTACTTTCCTTCTCATTTTTAATGGTTTTTCATTTTTGCAAATGTTTTCTGTCAGCGGACATGGTTCACTGATATTAAGGAGATTAATGTTTCTGGCCTCATTGCCATTTCCTGACTGCCCAGCGGGTTGAGTCACAGTTTGGTGTGTAGGGCTGCAGCGGCTGTGCTGGCATCCTCTGCTTGTTTCGATTTCGAGTCTCTCCTGCACTTCTTATTGCATTTCATGCTACCCTGGCATTTTAAATACCAGAAAATTATACAACTATTGCTCTCATGCCATCCTGACATTTTGCACATACCACAAACTCATTCCATGGATTATCCCCAGGTTGCTACGCATGTCCAGCGAGATGATCTTTTTGGGCTGACAGAAGACGCCAAATGTTTACAGAAGAAGTGTGGAGTGTTTCTTTTGGTGCATTAAACCAGTAACGCACTTACTCTGCGATCAGTCACTGCGTGACAGTGATTTCCATTATTTGGAATGGAATGAAGCACGGTGTCCTCAGCACCTACCGAGCTCGCATCTGAGACTGCGGAGGAAAAGGGGGATATTTTCTGTGTGCCGGAGAGATGCTACAAGCCTCTGGAACCTATTGGCTTCTGCTCTTTCCTGAGAAGGGAGAGCAGTTAAAATAGCACCTATGCTCTGCCCTGCCGTAAAAAGATCCCACATTACCCAGCCGTGGCTTTCAGAGACATAAATAACATGCCACAGTATCCTCCAGAGCCTCGATAAAATTTTATTACTCTACACAGTGCTCCTCACTCATAACAATGGCCTACCTAACCTTCAATATATTGCTTATTTTACTGTATATACCGAACATTACTCTATTACTATGTCAGTGTATCGGATGCAGGGTGATGTACAGTATGTAACATATATTTTTACATATTATTCATCCCAATACAGTAAAGGTGCCACTTCAGTGTATCATGAAGCATGATGCAAACCTGCAGCAAATCCAGTTATGTGACCACTACTCCATGCTTTTTAATTGTGGTCAATGAATGACCAAGTCTAGTTTGAATTCGCCCTGGTTGGTTTTGAGAGGATATTTGGGAGGTAGTACTTGTCATAGAACTTGACAAAAGGACTGCTCTCTGAAAACTGTTTACCTGACAGTTTTTGTTAGACGTGAACAGGTAATCAGAACTTGAACAGAATGTTTCTTTAAAAAGGCAGTAGATATGTTAAAATGCACAAAAGGAAAACTGTTTTGTTGGATGTGTTGAGCATGAAATCCTTGACTCTGGTAAGGCTAATTCACAAAGATGTGGTGTGTCTAACTCAATACTTCTTGGGTGTTATTTTGTTGTAGAACAACACCTCAGTAGACACCATTCAGTGGGGTTTCTTTATAGGGTTCTGTGTGTTTGAATAGCTCTGTGACCAACGTACCCAACTACAGATAATTCAAAAACAATATGGAATTCCCATTGGATGGTGGCTCAGAAGGAATTGGGTTATTTTACCTGCAAAAATTATATGGGCTGTGTATTCCAACAGTGGAAACCAAGCAAAGTGAGAGCCAAAGAGTTAAAGTAAAAGTAAAAGTTAGACTAGTAGGTTCCCCTATATGGAATCCTGGCCCTGTGGTGTAAACTGGAAGACAGTACCATAGGATAGTGGCATTAATCCACCACATTGGGCTCACTGGCATTAGCAAGGGGTTAGGCTAATCCTGTCCCACTTGTTAACTATCTCCTGTTGTTTATCATGTTTCCACCATCCATCTCTCTGTCATGGGAAGATCTGCGGCTCTGTTGTCCGTTTCCTGGCCCTTGTCTAGGAGCCATTGGCCTGTGGCATACAGCTGCAGTCGTGACAACCAAGAGATAGTCAATTTAATCTCTGTTTGCTATTCTCAGATGAGTACACTCTAATCAGTCATCCCAAACATGTAACTTCAAAGCAATTTAATCTCAATGAATTTTTGAAGGGTCGGTAGTGGATGTTATTTGCTATGCAGAGGGTTGCCGGCTTTCCCCTGTGACGATCTAGCAGTACTGGGCGTGTGCTATGACAGATGTAATGGGTCTATTTATATTGTGTAGTTACATCCTAGCCTTTGCCTTGTTTTTATACTTTAAAGTAGTCCCAATTTTTTCTACTGACAGTACTTGAGGCGTGTGCACTGTAGTATGGGAGGATTATTGTCAACAGCCAGGTCTGCTCTCACATAGCGAAATATTATGTTAAATGTCACGTCGGCTTTGTGCCTCACTAAATGCAATGACAGAATACGGAGCTGAACCGGCATTACCGTGCTCAAAACACTGGACGTCCTCACCTCTCGGTGTGGCGTGACCTTCTTCGTTGTGACATACAAGACTCCGTGCCGGGGAGTCGCGACTTTACTCTTTAATGTGATTACAATTCCGGCGTGTGTATGATTACACGGCTCCTTCACGGGTTCGAACCAGGCAACTGCTGCAGTGTAACTCGTCAGCCGCATTCTGCAGATCTCAGGCTGAGCCTGCGCTTCACATTCTGACAGAGGAGCGTCACATATGCGAGAGTTAGCAAGCTTTAACTGCCTGTTTACGCTTCGCTCGCTCGCTCGCCTGCATTATTTTAGCAACAGCGCATACGTTCTTCCCAGCTGCTTTTGCCCCCCGGGTATGCCGGAAATACACGGGTAAAACTATGCTCTTTTTACGCAGCATTGTAGTTTCACACATCACAATCACGGAATATTCTTGCGCTGAATATTCTAACATGGCTACAGATTACAGATGTCGGTCTAACCGATAGTGACCAGAAAATGTGTTGCGGTTACATTTGGACAAATGTAAACACACACACAACAATATATATCTTAGAAAAGAATATGAGAAACAGAAAGCCTGGAGGCTCAGCTATGTGCAGGAATGCGTTTTATCTACCCTACGCACTATTTCCAAATTTGGTGCTCTTCCGTTTATGCCAAGGCAACGTGCTCCCTCACAGTGTACAAGAAATGTAGAATAAATAGACGGTTAGTGATGCGTCAGAGCCCACGGCCGCAGATCGCCTCCCCCCTGTGTGGTTATGACAAACGCACAACAGCCCAGCGAAACGATGCGTCTGTATTAGCTGGCTTCTTATGAGAGCGATTGCTCTCTTCTGTGCAGGCGGAGAGGGCGGAGGGGGACGATATTAGAGAGCGCGAGCGAATCCCCGCTGGGGTTTTGATGAGATTTGCGCAACATACTCAGGGAAGGGGAAACTGGAACAGGGGGCGATTTTTAAATCATTAATATCGCAAGGATTGTGTGGCTCTCCTCTACCTAACGACTGAGCAGTGCAGGCAAACGAAGCGCAGGAATGGTAGAAATGTCGCTGGTCAGAGGGACAATATACAGGTCCTTCTCAAAAAATTAGCATATAGTGATAAAGTTCACTATTTTCCATAATGTAATGATAAAAATTAAACTTTCATATATTTTAGATTCATTGCACACCAACTGAAATATTTCAGGTGTTTTATTGTTTTAATACTGATGATTTTGGCATACAGCTCATGAAAACCCAAAATTCCTATCTCAGAAAATTAGCATATCATGAAAAGGTACTCTAAACACGCTATTAACCTAATCATCTCAATCAACGAATTAACTCTAAACACCTGCAAAAGATTCCTGAGGCTTTTAAAGACTCCCAGCCTGATTCATTACTCAAAACCGCAATCATGGGTAAGACTGCCGACCTGACTGCTGTCCAGAAGGCCATCATTGACACCCTCAAGCAAGAGGGTAAGACACAGAAAGAAATCTCTGATCGAATAGGCTGTTCCCAGAGTGCTGTATCAAGGCACCTCAGTGGGACGTCTGTGGGAAGGAAAAAGTGTGGCAGAAAACGCTGCACAACCAGAAGAGGTGACCGGACCCTGAGGAAGATTGTGGAGAAGGGCCAATTCCAGACCTTGGGGGAGCTGTGGAAGCAGTGGACTGAGTCTGGAGTAGAAACATCCAGAGCCACCGTGCACAGGCGTGTGCAGGAAATGGGCTACAGGTGCCGCATTCCCCAGGTCAAGCCACTTTTGAACCAGAAACAGCGGCAGAAGCGCCTGACCTGGGCTACAGAGAAGCAGCACTGGACTGTTGCTCAGTGGTCCAAAGTACTTTTTTCGGATGAAAGCAAATTTTGCATGTCATTCGGAAATCAAGGTGCCAGAGTCTGGAGGAAGACTGGTGAGAAGGAAATGCCAAAATGCCTGAAGTCCAGTGTCAAGTACCCACAGTCAGTGATGCTCTGGGGTGCCATGTCAGCTGCTGGTGTTGGTCCACTGTGTTTTATCAAGGGCAGGGTCAATGCAGCTAGTTATCAGGAGATTTTGGAGCACTTCATGCTTCCATCTGCTGAAAAGCTTTATGGAGATGAAGATTTCATTTTTCAGCACGACCTGGCACCTGCTCACAGTGCCAAAACCACTGGTAAATGGTTTACTGACCATGGTATTACTGTGCTCAACTGGCCTGCCAACTCTCCTGACCTGAACCCCATCGAGAATCTGTGGGATATTGTGAAGAGGAAGTTGAGACACCAGACCCAACACTGTGGATGAGCTTAAGGCCGCTATCGAAGCATCCTGGGCCTCCATAACACCTCAGCAGTGCCACCGGCTGATTGCCTCCATGCCACGCCGCATTGAAGCAGTCATTTCTGCAAAAGGATTCCCGACCAAGTATTGAGTGCATAACTGAACATAATTATTTGAAGGTTGACTTTTTTTGTATTAAAAACACTTTTTTTTTATTGGTCGGATGACATATGCTAATTTTTTGAGATAGGGATTTTTGGTTTTTCTTTACTTTTTTGCCAAAATCATCAATATTAAAACAATAAAAGGCTTGAACTACTTCAGTTGTGTGTAATGAATCTAAAATATATGAAAGTCTAATGTTTATCATTACATAACAGAAAATAGTGAACTTTATCACAATATGCTAATTTTTTGAGAAGGACCTGTAGAGAGGCCCTGACAAGGTCCAGCTTGTCAGAGGCGTGCAGGTTATGATAGCTCTCATCAGTCTGCTCTCTGTTTGATTACGGACAACCCAGTCAAGATTGGATATATTGATCTGTGTGTTTATAAATGCTAATTTTAGTATATGTACACTTACTCACACATGCACGCACACACACTGTAGCCTGAATCCACACAGACAGAAATGGTTGTATACAAATCAATAAAGTTTCAGCAGGTCAGAATGTTGGCAGAATCCCTACATACATTAGAGGCACTGTTTCTCTAGAAATAACGGCAAAAGGTTTTTGGGTGTCTTTTTTGGCTTTATGTTCGCTTAACAGTTTGCTTAATGAACTCAGTGGGGTCATTTTCTCCCGCAGTTTTCTCCAGCAGTTCCCAGACCTCCCGTGTTGCTGACTTTTAATTTTGTCATGGAAGCCAAATCACCGGGAAAGGGTCCTTTAGCTCCGGGTACTTTGGTCCATATGTATTTTAAAAGCAGGAAATATCCCAGCTGTTCAGCAGCTTCCTGTGTGTCTTTTCGTGCTGGCTCTGACCCAGCCACTTCCTGTTCTTTGCACTTCTGTTCATGGACACGTTAAAGGATCTGCGGATAAGGGCCCACTCCTGGTCTCCCTCCCTGATCAATACCTCTGTGATGTAATCGACCTCACAGGGGTCCTGCCGTCCGTCACCGCTTCCTGTTTACAGATCAATAGGTGCGCAGGGCATCACAGGGGAAGCGCTAACATGCCGTGCTCCACTGACCCCTGTCCACGGTACGCGGCATTCCGTGTGACATCAGCATGTCATCCGACACAGGCTGCTCGGATTCCCACCAAGCTGGTACATGCGTCTCTCTCTCTTTCACCAGAGGAGCTGTTAAAGCCAGATTTCCAGTTTGTGTCCCAGTCTGATTGTGCGCTCTGCTGATGAAATCGTCGTTGTGTTTTTGAGTTGCCTTTCTGAGGTTTAGCAGCAGTCTTTCCGTCAGAAAGTGTTTTTTTTGTCTCAAGCACAGCTAATTGTGCATGCACTTCTATGATATCCTTCATAGATTTTCTGCACATCTTCTCCAGAACTCACAATCCTCAGGCTCAAAGGTGTCAAAATATATATAAAACACATATTGTGTTACAAGTTTGTCATTGTTTGTGCACTTAATTCTCCTAGGGCTAACAACCATACCTGTTCATGGTCCATTCATGCAACTTTTTTAAGCAACAGCTGGCAAAATATAGTCACTCTCCTCACAAGTTAAATTTTGCTCTGCAAAATTCAGTGAATATTTATCCAATTCCTTCTAAATCTCAGAGTCATGGCTGCTATTCAGTGCTGTCCATACAGATGGGTACCCGTCTGCCCACCCACCAAGGGCTGCCTCATACTGAATATACCCAGCCTGGTGTGGTGTCGTGATTCACATTGTATCATTTTGTGAAGAGGATCATATTCAAATGTGGAGGTTCCCCTTGTTACTGTGGGAAGGCAGGGAAAGCTTAAAAGAACAGAGGTGGGTGGGAGAGACTCCAACTGTGGTACAGTGATGTTTGAGACAAAGCCAGCTGCCTTTACCCAGAATCCTCTGCATGTGGCACCCACTCCCTTTTACCATATGGCAGAGGAGGTTAGCAATGCTTTGAGCCCTGAAATTCGCGTAGGTGCTGGTGTTGCTCATCTCCTCATGTTGGGAATTACCTCTGGAATAGAAATCATTGTAGCTATGGTTGGTATACAGTGTACCTGTCTGTTGATGTGTGAGACTGTGTCCTGTGTTTATGTGTTCTTGTGTGTGTCAGCATTATTAAAACCATTGTTAGGACACTGGTCACAAGACCAGAGGGTAGGAGAACGGACACTGCTATGTGTGTGTGATGTGTTTGTGTGTACAACCTGTGTACTGTAGGTGTATTTGATTTTCCAGTGTAATACACTCCATTCTGAAACCCTGCTCCTGTCTGGAACCTTTGGGTCAGGGTGAGCATCTTGCCACCGGCTGCATGCGCACTTGGTCCTGTCCCATGCCCTGTGCTATGCAGTGCCCACACAGAGCACCCATTCACTAAACTGGACATTGCATTTAGAGACTATACTGAAATGACTCCCCACATGTGTGTATGGTCCGCTGCTGTGTCCGGTTCTGTCACTTTCAGACGGACCCTCTGGTTTTCTTTTCACCGCAAAAGAATCTCAGTCAGCAGACTAACAATGGACTATTACTTATAGGGCACAATTCTTACCACCTGTTCAGTCAACAGTATTTTTCTTTAAATATTGTATTCCACAGTGTATATGTTTAATTAGAAGTTGGGATGTGTTTGATTGAGATGAACAAGGTACTAGTTCATCACAATTTGCAAGCTCCATGCAATATGATTTACATTTATTTACATTTACATTTATTCATTTAGCAGATGCTTTTATCCAAAGCGACATACAAAAGTGCATATAATGGGCAAACAACAGGCACAAGGACAAGATGTGTACAGGTCATACAATGCAGATAGTGCCGAAGCTGAGCACAAGGTCGGTGTAGCGAGACAGAACTAATCTGATATAAGGTTACATATATCAAATACAGTCACTGGAACAATAAAGTGCTGCTATACTACCTAGGCAAAAATGTGCTACAAATACAAGGTAAGAGATAGTGCTACAAGTACGAGCCAAGAATCTTAGATTTACAAGGTCAAATGGCAAAGGTGTCAGTCCAAGTAGAGTCTGAAGAGGCGTGTCTTCAGCCCACATGTGAAAGGTTGGAGTGAGGGAGTTGTTCTCAGGGGGATGGGGAGTTCATTCCACCATTGGGGGGGGGGGGGGGATGATGGAAAAACGACATTGAGAGGAACGTGGGCTTTTCTTTCTGTTGGTTGGAGGAGCGAGGCGTCGTGACGTAGCAGAGGGAAGTTGTCGAGCAGGTGTGTAGGGTAGGATGAGGTCCTGGAGGTAGGTCAGGGCAGTCTTTTTTGCAGCAAAAAAGGTGAGGGTCAGGGTTTTGAAGTGAATCCTGGCTGCAACCGGGAGCTAGTGGAGGGGTGTAAAGCGCTCAGTAAAGCGGTGACGTGGGAGAACTTTGGTAGGTTGTAGATCAGCCTAGCAGCTGTGTTTTGGATGAGATGCAGTGGCTGAATGGTGCAGGCTGGGAGGCCTGCAAGGAGGGCAGTGCAGTAGCCCAGGCAGGAGAGCACGGTGGCCTGGACAAGCAGCTGGGTGGAGTAGGTGGTCAGAAAAGGGCGAATCCTCCTGATGTTGAAGAGAAGGAATCGACAGGAGCGTGTTGTCTGTGAGATGTAGTCGTTGAAGTCCAGCCTGTTGTCGAGGGTGACACCCAGGCTCTTCACAGATGTAGAGGAAGTTACTGTGGTGCCGTCAACAGTAACTGAGAGCTCTTGAAGAGGAGAGAGCTTGGCCGGGATAAACAGTAGTCCGGTCCTGTCCAGGTTAAGCTTGAGGTGGTTGGAGGCCGTCCGTTTGGAGATGTCGGCCAGGCATGCGCAGATCTTTTCATTGACCTGGGGGGTGGAGGGAGGAAAAGAGATTAGTTGTGTGTCATCAGCATAGCAGTGATAGGAGAAACCATGTGAGTTAACAACTGAACCAAGCGAGTTGGTGTAGATTGAGAAAAGGAGGGGGTGTAGCGAAGGGCGAGAGCAGTCACCCCACTCAGCCTCAAACCCAGGTCCACAGGGTACCAAACTGCAACTTTGACCACAATGCCAACGAGCCAGACTCATTGGTATGGCAGTCAGAGCGCATACTCAACTGTAGTGACAGCACTCTGTCACACTGCCCCCCCCTTCGGTAAGTGTGCCCATGCGCTTCACGCACCAAAGCGTCCCTCACGCATTCCCCTGCCGTACTTCTCCCATCCCAGGGTGCCCCACTCACCAGTGCTTCACCCAACTCTGGGGTCCCTCACACCAGAGTCAACCTAACCTGGGGGTCCCTCATACAGCTCACACACTGGGCACGCCTCCGATGGCCTCGTGGCAAGTCATTCCACTTCTGACACCATTTGTAGTGAAGGGCGAGAGCAGTCACCCCACCCGGCCTCGAATCTGGCTCAATGGGGTACCAACCCTGCGACTTTAACGCCTTTGACACCTTTGAAGCCAGGCTCTTTGGTGTCGCGGTCAAAGCTGCAGTTTAGAGAAGACTGGAGAAGGGTGGAGGGAATTGGGTCGAGAGGGCAGGTTGTAGCTTGGTGGGTTGTGATGAGTTGAAGAACTTCTGAATCATTGAGTGTAGAGAATGACAGGTGGTGACTGGATGCCTTCCCGGTGGTTGATGGTGTAGCTGGAGAAGTGAAGGAGTCCTGGATGCTGGACACCTTCTTCTCAAAGTGAACCTTAAAGTGCTCAACAGAAAGAAGAGAAGGGGAGGAGGGAGGAGGAGGGAAGAGAAGAGTGGAAAAGGTAGAGAAGAGATATGCATAAGCCTTTATTAAACTGAGCCATTTGTCAGAGCAGTGTCCATCATCTTAATTCTAAGTGCCAAACGTTTTAAATGTTATTATGTGTGTGAGGTGGTCCCAACTTTTAATGTATCACTGAAAAATTACACAGACAAGTGTTTGATGGAGAAAATGCCCTATTGGACCTTTCTGAAAATGTCAAAACATGTTCGATTCTGTTAAATGATCCAGAGGCACACAGTTATTTGTGTAGTTATTTTGTGTATAAATGCCAGTGGCTTTGGGCTGAATTATTTAACTCTTGGAAACTCTCCTGAGGTTATTCAAAGGGACTGACCTAGCTTACCTCCATCAATCTGTGTTCAATAACCACTTCACCCTGAAGAGGGGTATGGTGAGTCAGCAGTGAACCCAGTAGGTATAGGTTACAGGGCACAGGGGGGATGACCACAGCCTGGATCCTATATGGGATGCCAATCCATTGCAGCACACCCACGCACATGGTAAACAGTTGTACCTCATACATATTATTCATTTATGCATAGATATTTATCAGAGGTTCCTTGGTCAAGTCCCTCCACAAACCTGGTCCCTCCACTCCTAATCCGCAATACCTGTACTGCATTGCTGAAGGTCCCATGCACTGAAGCCATCAGTTGAGCACATGACTGTGAGATTGGTTGCTGCCTGTACTTGCACAGTGTCCCCTCTGAGAGAGCCTGCTCCAGATGCCCCCAGTGTTGGTCACAAATCCAAGCGCTCCTAAAGGCACTCACCAGTGAGCAGACCTATTCCACCCGTCAACCTGTCTCATCATTAGCATGCAAAATTTTCATAATGGGCCATTTTCAATTTGCTTTGTTGATGTTGCTGCCGTTATCGGCAGTCTGGTAATGTCGCCCAATGGCAAAACAGTGCGTGCGTGTGTGTGTGTGTGTGTGTGTGTGTGTGTGTGTGCATTCAGTTTGAAGAATTGTAAAAATCAGTCCAACTGCAGTACCAGAGCAGAGAAGCATTGTGATGAACGGCTTTACCAGGACAGGAAAATGCTTTTATAACTGCAGCTCTACCAGCCTAATAGACACAGAAAAAATGAAAACATAATGCAGTCAAGTGATGAGTGAAGCTTTTGATCTGAGGGAAGTGCAACAAAAACAAGTTAAACTAAGACTGTATTCTTACCCAGTCACATTGAGAAATGAATAACAAATCACAAATTTAGCCTTTTTCCCATTGCTGGAGCCAATAAAAATGTTTTGTTACAAGCTAGAAAAGCTTCTAGCTCACAGTTCTTGTGTTATATTAAGCTGGGAACAAACTGCTATGCTGTAGAATTGAATTGAATTAATATAAAAACCCACTATCAAGGACAATAGTGTTCACATTTCCCACTGTGCCCTTCTGAAGTGCGTCTGAGTCTAATACATTTAAAAATGGACTTACAGTGCAATATAAACCTCTCCTTTCTGCTGAAGGTAAAGTGAAATATTGATGCAAAGTGTTTTGCGTGGATACAAATTAACACATCTGACGCCATTTGAATCCCCAGGCAATAATAAATAGCACCATCACCCCCAACATGACGTTCACCAAGACGTCGCAGAAATTCGGGCAGTGGGCGGATAGCCGGGCCAACACGGTGTACGGGCTGGGCTTCTCGTCGGAGCATCACTTGGTGAAGGTGGGTGGCATTCTCCGGGCGGCGTCGGGGGAGCTCCCACACGCTCTGCCGTAATGAGAGGCGCCGCGCGGCCGCGCTCGTCAGCCTGTGGGAGGACGCGGTGACACAGCACTCTCGCCCTCTGCATGATGATTAACCACTGTGGGGAACAGGGGCGGGGGAGCTGCAGCCACTCTTCCACACATGTGCGCACACACGCGCGGATTCACAGATAGAAACGCAAATTCGCATGTGAGCACGCTGATGATCGTTATTCATCTGCCTTTTACACACAAACACACACATGCAGGTGCTAACACGCATTCACACATACACACAGGCATAGTCACAAAAAGATGAGCAAATATGTGTACAAGCATCCACATACTTAATATTTATCTCTCACATACATATATACATAGGCAAGCAGATACACACAGATCCATTTAATCTCTTTATCTCACTCTCTCTCACTCTCTCTCATACACACACATATATACACACAGATACTGATTTTCTCTTTGTCACACACACACCCAAACATACTCCTAGACGTGCAAAAACACATGCACACATGTATTCTGGCTAACCTTCTTCACATATATGAGCACACACAAACACACACATACACACACACACACGCATGTGCACACACATAGACACACAAACCTTCACCAATACACGCACACAGGTAATATTACTGAGACCATGGTCTCATTGGCTTAATTTTTATGCTGAGTGCTTTAATAACTGCTAGTCTCTCCCTTGTGACGGTTTTTAGAAAATTAAAAGTGCCTCAGATGTAAGTGGTCTTTCAGCCACAGTCATTAAGTTAATAATTTTACTATTAGGAAAATGAATATTCGACAAGCTCCTTTAACACAATGCATGTAGGGGAACCGTTTCTGCTGCAAGTGTCCAGTAACCAGCAAAATATCATGGTGGATCGCAATTCAAAAGGTTCTGTGTAGTTTCTGCTATTTCTATGGCAACTTGCCTCGGCTCCCACATCGCAGGAATGACTAATCGCTCGTTGCTGTGATGACACGTGAAAGGCCGAGCAGGCAGCCATGTCCTCACTGTGTAATCTCTGTTTGCCTCCCACGCTCTGGGGCTTGCGATTAAACGATATAAACAGCTGTGTGACTTTAAATCAGGATCGGCCATGCACCAATGTCACATGGGAGCTAAAAATGCCCCTGGGGGCGGGGTGTGGGGAGACAGGAACCGCCTGACTGCCCAGCTCACTTTCCAGGGCAAAGGAACCCTCAAACTAGCAGCACCCCGGCACCAAAATAGCCCTTCACCATTTAGAGACATCTTCAGCTCTGCAATCGGCAACCTCACTGATCAGCGATCTCATGTTGTGTGCCCCCAAGGTTATCGGCCTGTTCGGTCCGGTTCCTGTGACAAGTCAACTGAAAGTGTTTCCACATTTACAGAGCTGGAGGTGTCCCAGAGCCATGGGACTAAAACCCTCAACCCTATGGAACAGCCACCGGTTCCCTCCAGATCTTAGTTGATGCCATGTCTTTGAAGTCAAAGCAGTTTAACCATATAAACCACCGTGTCACTGAGTACATGGCTGGGTGTTTTAGTGGATTCTTGGTCCCATTATTTTGGTGACGTCTCTGAGCATCACCGTCATTGTTCTCTTTTCAGTTTGCGGAGAAGTTTGCAGAGTTCAAGGAGGCTGCGCGGCTAGCCAAGGAGAAGTCACAGGAAAAGATGGAGCTGACCAGCACTCCCTCTCAGGTATACCCAACACACGCACGTGAACGCGTAAAATGTCCATACATACACTAGAGGGTGGATACCTGACCCAAGCCCGACGGGATCTGTCGGGACCCGATGATGTTCAGGGTCGGCAGCGAACATTTGATTTTTGAACTACTAATTAGGATGGGCTAGCCTAGTTGACATGGTGCTTCAAGTTCTTTTTAGTGAAAATATAGTGTAAAAATAAATAAAAATGATGGACCTACTGTCTGTGTTGGGCTGCCTTCTGCTACCCAGTGCTGGGGTTTGTTTATTTACGTGACAACGCAACACGTAGGCTATTTCAGGCGATAAATATTCATAGGCTAAAGATGGAGGACGTCAAACAAAATTTGTCATGGGGGAGGTTTAAAACTACCAAAAACTATGCAGGGAAATCGACGGTGTGGAGGCATTTAGATTTGGTCGTCAATACAGATAAAAACAAAGCAGTTGGTTGTGTAAAATGTAAAACGTGTGGGGTTCTGATGAGATATGACAGCAAAAAGACTGGGAATCCTGCCTTGTATCGACAGGACAGAAGACAGAGGGTGCAGGATGCAGGCTGCGGGCGGTTTAGGGTTGCTGCAGAATACTATTACTGCCTTCGCTACCTGCGTCGGGCTCGGGTTGGGATCGGACATAAAAAACAGAATGTGTGTCGGGTTCGGGTTGGGCTACTTTCTCGGACTCGGGTCGGGTTCGGACAGAAATATGCAGCCCGAGCTGCACTCTAACATACACAGATAGTGTATTATGAAGGGGATACGTGAGCGACTCCCAGTGTGTAGAGTCGCTCACGTATCCCCTTCATAATACACTATATGGACAAAAGTATTCGGACGCCTGACCATTACATTATAATGACATTGTTTTGAAATACATATACTTTAATGTGGAGTTGGTCCCCCTTTTGCAGCTATAACAGCTTCCACTCTTCTTGGAAGGCTTTCCACAAGATTTTGGAGCGTTTCTGTGGGAATTTGTGCCCATTCATTCTGTAGAGCATTTATGAGGTCAGGCACTGATGTTGGACGAGAAGGCCTGGCTCGCAATCTCCGTTCCAGTTCATCCCAAAGGTGCTTGATGGGGTTGAGGTCAGGGCTCTGTTCGGGCCAGTCAAGTTCTTCCACACCGAACTCGTCAAACCATGTCTTTATAGTCCTTGCTTTGTGCGCTGGGGCCAAAAGCCTGAAAAATATAGTGTACATGATGTCCTATTAAGAATTAGAAATGACTCCCAACAATACAAAGCTTATCTTTTCAAAGTGGTTGTGTTTTTGTTTCAATAAAATAAAATAAGTTACTAAGTAATTAAGAAATACTTTCAAGAAACAACTGAGAAGTTGAGAAAAGCTTCAAAAATAAAAAAATAATCTGTCAATGCCCTATAAAAGTATAATATGACACTAGTTAACAACAGGCACAGTGGACAAAATAATTGCCCACAAACAACTAGCAACTGCAGCAAGACAGAAAAAATAAGGATGTACCCAAGTCTAAATCGATGCCTTTATTGGACTGCAGATATTGTTCTGTAAGCCTAGCCTGAGTGAAACAATTATTGCAGTGCAACATTTTTTTTTGACAAAGTAAGCAAGTGTGGAACTCCAGAGCTTTCCTCTCTTAGATACAGCTGACATATTTTGGGTGTTATTATTTTTGGCTTGCTCCCTGGCTGATCTGGGTTTAGGAGTCCCAGGTCTGCAATGTGCATCTTCCACTTCCAAATGACCAATTTAATTGCATCTTTTAAACTATTCAGTTCTAACAAATGACTTGTTTCTCATAGAGTTAATCAAATGTCCATCGATAAGGAGGAAATTCTGCTAATCTCTCTGTGTTTGAATACGCGGCCTGCGGCCCAGTCTGGGCCCACAGTTTCTATACTGTCCGCAGTGTTTCACAGCAATACAATAAATGCATAGGGTTTAAAAGTCATCAGCTTTTCTTTCACTGAGATAAGACTGGCGAGAGAAATATCCCTTGAGCTTTACTAAACTCAAGAGAAAAGTGACAGCAAGATTTATGCTGCAATATTTCGTTAAAATGGCAAATAATGTCAGAGTTGCAAATAATGTTAGTGTCTTGGAGTATGAGCCAACCCGTTTCGAGAACTCAGCCGTTGCTCCTTCCCGCTAACAATAATTCCCCAAGCATCTGCCGTTTTTAAACAACCGTGTTGAAATAATATGGTCCTGAATAACAAAAGCATTACATTTGAAGCGTTGCCTCGTACTACCGAAACAAAGCACTGCACATGCATGTAAAGCTCCAGATATGAAGAAATTGTCGAAGAAGACAAACCAAAGAAATTGTGAGGCTATAAAATGACCTAATCTGAGCTGTCAAAGAAATTTTTTATGCTTTTTCTGATTCCCTGGCCCACTTTTTAACTCTGACCCGGCCTTGTTTGTCTCCACATGAAGGAGTCGGCCACAGGGGACATTCAGTCTCCCCTTACCCCAGAGAGCATCAACGGCACGGACGAAGAGAGGGTCACTCCAGACGCCACCCCGAACTCTGAGCCCCGGATGGAGCCCACACAGAATGCACTGCCTTTCTCACACAGGTAACTGGCGCATGAGGGAAAGCCTGGGACTAGATTTAGAAGGGAGTCCAGTCAGAGGTCTCCAGTTCTGGGGGAGAGACTGAACTTAGTGGATTGTTTCATTGTGGGTTCACAGAGACAGCTAGGACTCTACGGGCATCCAGCTTTGCCAGGAGCAAGCAACCCTGTTCTTGGAGTGTCATAAAACTGTATTTTTAAGGTCTTTCTAAATATTAAAATGTTCTGTCACCCAAGGGTTATTTCGAAGGTCTCTCTAAAGATTAAAGTTCTAAATATTAGTCAGTCGGTTGTCTTACCTAATGTAATGGTTGATCCAGCTCTGTTTACTGCTTAATTGAAAAGGAACAGAAGTAAGAATCATCTACAGCATGTCAGGACCAGGGTTCCTTTCCCCCGTTCAACGCCAGAGGCAAAATCTTTAGTGAAGTACAGTAATATGCTGAATTTTACCTGGAAAAATACAGATCACTTGCACTTGAGTACTATAAGGCCTTAGTCATCTATAGAAACTGCTGCAAAGAGTTGAAGGTCAGATTGTCACACCACTATGCCATTAATGTCTGACACTTCATTCATTAGTTTTTCAAACTGTCTGAAAACCCCTTGAAACACCAAAGCATTCAATTAAAACAGTCCATGGCTTATATCAAACATGAATTTTAAGATAAGTGGGAAATTCGCTCGGTTCAATTTCCAGTTTCGTTTTGCCCCTGTGAGCTTCACTGAGGAAATAGCTTCACTCTAAATCTTTCATATTTGCCTTGACTGCCACATTTAAAAAGCACTTCCAGTCCAATCATGCACAAATCACTTTCGTTAGCAAGATTTTGAATTTACTTATTTATGTGGACAGCTAAAAGAAAAAAGTTGTTCTTGTCTTCAAAGCAGAAAACTGTGAGCCAGACATGTAAGGTGTGTCGGAATGCTAAACTAAAAGTCTGAGACATCTGCTCTTTGAAAGAGAGAATACTGTGCCAGTCTCATGGCCTGTCATGGTGGGATGAAAGATATGCCATGAAGTGTTTTTCTTTGACCAAAAGCTCAAACTCCATCTTCATTAGTATCTGCATATCTAGAGTGATCAATCTGATTGCCTCTGATGGGGCAGCAGATCAGAGTAACAGTTAGGACACAGGAGGACTGGGGGAATTGTTATGCTTATGTGTTCATCAGCGAGATCACTGCACCTGAATCATAAATACGTAGCTGTATGTGCTAGTAAGTGTATATGGAATATGAAACAGATACCCCATATAAGCATATAATGATCTGTGTGACTTGAGGAAGCTGTCATGGTAAGAGACTGCTGGACTGGCCAGCATGCTATTTGTATGCCAGTCACACAGTCCTCTGTGGGGACACGTCATACGTTGTAAAGGAGTGGAAATCTCTCTGTTTTCTAGTCTACTCTTTATGCCTTCATCTTCTCTTTTCCCAATCACCATTTCCTCTTTGCTTTTTGACCATCCTTGTAAGCTATCAAAAGAGACAGGAAATTCATTGATGTCAATAACCTGCTTTCTGTCTGTCATATCTGTGGTCATAAAATACCAAGAATTGTGTCCTTTGCTATTACATTTTTACTTTGTTTCCAGTCCTCACTTTCAAATTCAATCTTGTATCTTTTTTTTGTTACAGACAAGAGTTAAAAACATGTCGGCTCTGCTCCTTCTAGACAAACTCTAGAATAGAGGTGCCATCGTTCAAGGTTTCAGGATATTAGACAACTGAATCGCGTCATCAGCAAGTGTTCTGCCACCTTGGCTAGTTTGGAGACATTCCTGTTTACTTTATCTGTTGTTTTCTGTATTGGTCTTGTTGGAAATGATAAATATTTCACATTTACAGGAGTTCAGAGATTATCCACATTAAAGTATTTTAAGTATTTTTTGTTATTGATTGATCATTAATTACTTATTTTAAGAATGAACTAGTTTGAACTTAATTTTATATTTTGTTATTGCAATTAGTCACTTTTAGATTTCAATACAGGAGTAGAAATGTAGGCTATTTTTACTATTTTAATGTCATCTTCCTCTCTTTATCTTTTAAAGAAATTATATTATATATTCTATTTCTAAACTCTGAATGTATTGGTTGTATCTGTTGGTTGGCCTTTGCTGGATTGATGTTTTGTACATTTGATGTCAAGTGTGAGGTGCAGTGCTGCTATCATGGTCATTTTTTCCTGTGTAGTATTACCTTCTTCATTGTATTTCAATTTTTGGAGCAGGAGTGAACAAAACAGTTATTCTGAAAATGAAACTGAAGACTGAGGAGATCATGTTGAATATTTCAGGTTTTATGTGTTTATTAAACGTTATATGCCATGGACATTTCACAAAAACCGCTGCAATTGTCCACTTATTGCTTTGACATGAGATTGTTGATTTTATGTAATGACTTACATAATTGTGTATGTGGGAGGCAGAATGTAGAAGGTACATGACAGTAGAGTCCTATGAGTCACTGCACATGGTCAGTGCTTCTTCTCAGCAGTGACTTCTGCATGACTAATAACTAAATAATAATAAGAAGAGTCATCCTCCTCATCGTCATAACAATAATAAAAACAACAACAATAACAATGTTTATTATAACCACTATTTTTATTATTGGGAGCTTATACAGAATAGAGAAAGTATAAACATAAGAAGTAAAATATGAGTATATAAGTTATAAGTTGCTGCTGTGTTTACGCAGTTGATTTGATCATTACACTTCAGCTATGGGAGACATATGTACGGGCTGTAAAATCCAGCACATCTGGAAGTTCTTCCCCAAAGAACTCTGCTCTGTTCGAAAGCTTTGGAATTAGAGGTGTCTGGCTGGACAGTGTAGGCACTCCTGATTGGTCCAGTATGTGGCAGGTGTGTCAAAACGTGGCTGTTGCATCACATCGGTTAGATTCGTCCTATTTTGGTCCAGCTGGTGGGCGAAGGTGCCGACCCCCTCGTGTCTGCTCTCCCACGGAGAGTGGGGCTTTTGAGAGTCGTGTAACCGCTTAATCACCCGCCTGCTCTGTGAAAATGCCGCAGCACACGGGCACACTCCGCTTGCACTGAATGAGCCAATCGAGCAAACCACAGCTGCTTAGGATTCTAATATTCAGTTTAGCTGCTTAGTTTGACGTCTAGGTTAAGACTGTCTGTAGAAGTCAATATTGAGACTAGGGAGTCAAAATAAGACATCTTCCCAGCTCAATTTATTGCCACAAATGATTTTTAAGGACACGAGTGTAATTGGTCAGCACGACTGAAATAACTGAGGGATTTCTATCCTCTGAGAAGATCAATGGACAAATTTAACTGTTGACCTCCTATAGTTCAGTAAGCCACTGGTACACTATGACAGCTGTGTAATCCCAGAGAAACTGAAAAACATTTTTTTGTGAAGGTATAGAACATTCTAGATCCAATTCCAGTGAAAATATCACTAAGGCCTCATGGGTTGTATCATGCGTGGGTGATGCAAGGGGGTGGGTGGTTGGGAGCTTCTCTCCCTCATCATCCTCCCAGTAGATCAGGAGCTAAGGGGGGGGGGGGGGTCGCTTTGTCTGGCCAGGGAATCCACTTGGGGATTCTGCACATCAGATGGGATCCGTGTAATATAAATACCAGAGGGACTTAATCAGTCATCTCTCCCTTTTGCTCATGTGGCGCTTCAGTGTATCGGCTGGAAGGAAGAACAATGGAGAGGCAGAGTGAGGAATTGTGGGAAATTGAATTAAAAACCTGCCTCTGACTTTGTTCTGCTCCATACTCTTTGTCGGTGGCCATGGGGGTTTTTCTGTAGAGAGGTCTCAGCCATGAGCTCTGATCTCCCTGGCTGTCCACCAGTTGGCCCCTTTAAGGCTTCTGTGTGATTGCGAAGGAGAGCTGCCATTCCAGCTGATAGAAGTGGCCACTTTTGTGGACAGGGCCTCTTTTGCCAAGTAAGAAAGTTAGATAGCTTATGGCAGAATACATTCACAAGGACACAGTGATTATTATGCTATTGTCGATTGTAATGACGAGCATTCACTTGCGCCTACCCCTGTATACTAGCACAGACACCTGTATTAACCTGTGCAGTAGGAGACATGCTCTTCTTCCATGAACTGGCAGGACTGTTTCCTCTTCACTGTGCCGGTCGAATAAACGCCTGTCCTCATATGGCTCATATGATTCTCCTGCCTTTGATTTTTAAGTGGGCGTCCACACTTACAGTCTGATCCAGACCCAGTGGCTGACATGTAAAAGCATTTATGTAAGCGCTGTACCGTGTGTCAGACTGCAGGCTGGTGGAGAATATCAAGCTGTGTCTACAAATGCATTCTTCTTTCAAGGAGCTCGGTTTCTGGATATTGTGATTTATCCAGTTCAGTAGTGCTGATATGTTTGATGTGTCTCTTTTTCAAGTTACATAATCCATGATCTTTACCTCCTGCCTGAGAAACCATGCCAGCTTTGCTTTTGGTGCTCCATAGACACATGCACAGCACTATAAATGTTTCTGAACAAATTTAAGAGCACATGTTACTACTTGAATACAGGTTGAGTTAAGTGCTCTCATATGTAATTAGAATAATTAATAATGAGTGTCCAATTAGTATCATTGATGCTACAAGTACCCGCTATGCTGAGGATCTGAGTGTCTGTGTATCTGATTAGTATCACTGACTTTGAGTACACCAGCTTCTGGTTTGTACAGTTAGCGTTGAGTGGAAGATTGATATGGGTATTGTTGAGCTGTTGAGAATTTGGTTAGTAAGACTGACGTGCTGTACCTGAGTATCTGATTTGAGAATTTGTGTTGGTTGTCAAATAAACAGAAGAAAAGTCTTAGGTACCTGCATCTTATGTTGATGCGAGTATAATGGCTTACGTTGAGGACATGGGCAACTACATTAATGATTACAATGATTTTGAGTGTTATTGTCTTAGGTTATTATCTGAGGTGTTGAGTATTTGTTTGGTAAAACATGAGAAATAAGATGTTGAGCACCTGCGTTGTTGGTTGTGTCTCTTTGAAGCCCACAGTGTTGAAGTGCAATGTGGAAGTCTGTTTATCTTACATTGAATCAGGTCCATTCAAATCACTTGTAAAATATGCATGTTTATGGGAGAACTTACCTGAGCAAATGATTAAATGTGAAGTAAACATTTTTTTTGAAAGTGCAGCTTTATTAAGAAATCTAAGACATGGAAAATGAAAAAAAAAAACAATAATGTGGGATATACTTTCATTAATGTCAGTAAAATGCAGATTGCTTTTACCACTGGTGATCAGATAAAAAGCTGTGGAGTACTGGCAGTACAGCAAATAAATGGAAACATGCAGGTAAAGTGCTGTTTATTTACATTCCATTCATTCAAAATCAGTCAGTCCCATGAAAAACAATGTGAAGTCATGCATTGCATAGTGTAGTTTGACTATTCTGTAGTATCTAAACTGGGTATCTGGGATCTTTATTATGCTGAAATCCAAAGAATATTGAAAATGAACATTCCACTTCATGTACATGTAGATCACCAGCTCCTGGATTTCAGCCGTTATACAGAACTTTAACCATATAATACTTATTGCTGCTAATATTTCTACTGTAAGCAATAATAATAACAACATTGGGACAATTAATCACTAAAATGCTTTTGTTGATATTCAGTATAGTATATTAATTGTAGATGGAACAACTTGCCTTCTTTGCTTCAAGAAGTCATTACCACATGCAGAAATGTTAATGAATCAATCCCACATTTCCCTCAAGCCAGGAAGGAGCTGTCTGTAGACCTAAGCTGTGTAAAATAATCACATTTTCTACAGAACACACAGAATGGAATTTCAATTTTGCAAGTAATAACAAAACACGGTCAATAATTTAGCAGGTCTATTACAATGCACCTTTGGCTAGGAGCATATCCACGTTTCTATCAGGAAAGCACAAAGTATATCAAAACCCAGAAAAAAAACAGCACTCAGATGTTATTGAATTGGTCAAGATAGCAGAGCCGAAGTTTGCAAATGTGATTACAGTTCACTTACCAAAATGAGTCCCTCTGGTTGTCTCTGTAGATGCGTTCCCGGAGAGATACCGCTGTGTTGTCCTGCGTCCTGAAAAATAGGGGAGACAGAAAGGCATCAAGCATCCTCAGTAATCACTATGTCCCTTTATTGGTTGTTAACCCCTGTGCGAAAGCGGCTTGGAGCTGTCTGAAACAGCCATGCCCGAGAAAGCAGGGACCGGGCTGAGCTCCTGACAGCTCCTCTACCGGCCCTCGAGGATGCTGGGCTTTTTAAACCAGCGTGGCTTGCCGTTGCATCACGGCAGATCCTCCGTGTGGGAGAGGGGGACGTGGGAAGAGGTGTCGTACTCCGCACATGCGTCACACGGCGGAGGCACGGAATTGGGGGGGGGGGCTGTGGGGTGAGGGGCGGCAGCGTTGTGTAAGCTCTCCGGGTGACAGGGGGGGCGAGCCAAGTGAATTAGCGCCTCTCTTCACGGAGCCTGGGAGAGTGGGCGGGAAAGGCGCGAGGGTG
Organism: Megalops cyprinoides; assembly: GCF_013368585.1. Taxonomy (NCBI): domain Eukaryota; kingdom Metazoa; phylum Chordata; class Actinopteri; order Elopiformes; family Megalopidae; genus Megalops; species Megalops cyprinoides. Next base: position 36,912,510 of record NC_050586.1, read on the forward strand.
CGGGCGCCTGAGGACCGGATGTGGGGGTTCTGAATCTCCAGAGAACATTGCTCAGAAGCTATTCCCTTCAGCGTCTGGGGGCAGGGAGACGCAAGAGTGTGGGGGAGAAATCCTTGAAGCCTGTCATGCCTGTGCCACTGCAGACTAACACAGGGAAAGGATATATGTTCTTTTTTTTTCTGATCCCTCTCAGCTAACAGATTCACAGCCAAGCAGAATGCCGGATATATCTGAACGTGAAGTCTTTCACCTTTGGTGTTAGGTCCTGTAATCGCAGAGCAGTCACAGTTGGACAGAGCCAGCAGTAACCTTTGAAGAGCTGTCTGATTGCAAGAACAGGAAAGGCTCTTGTGCATGTGTGAATCAGTGCTGCCCTGTGCCATACAGGATGAAGTGCAGCGCATTCATATTTGCAACAAAAAATCCAAAATATTCAATCTTTGGCATTTGAAATATTTAACATTTGATCTCTTATTCTGTTTGCTCTATCATTGCCCAATGCTCAATATCTTAACACGGTTTCAGTGGAGATCTCTCTCACTATCGCTATGCTCTGTTGAAACAACAATAGATAGATTTGTTAAATTAAAATAGCATAGTCTTTGCAGCCATGGATTGTATAAGCTACTACAGCATGGTGGAAGGGGTTTAACCATCCAACAATGATATTTTAGGTTCGCAATACTGAGTCTCTGACCATATGTACTAGTTACTCTGAGCAGGAAATTTATTACAATGGCATTGAGACCATCAATATTCACCTTGGAAATTTCATTTGCAATGATGAATGGGCACTGTTAGCTGACACTTATCTCACAGTGAACATGATATATATTTATTATTCCATTTGTCACTTGTTTTTTTTTTTACATTGTAATTGAAACAATCCCATTAATTATATTGTAAACATACTGAGGGAAGCATTACTTTCGCTTGAAAAATCAGAGGTAGACTACAAGACTGACAGACATTTCATGGAATGACCCTTGTATAAATCAGAATTACCATCCCTTACACCGGAAGCTCATTTCAGTTAATATTCAGTGGTAATAGAACTTGTAATTGCCAATTAAATTAATTCCTTGCCATTAATTCACTTGATCCCTCACAGATTGTTCTTTTCAGTATCCATCATAATTTCTGAATGGGCTTTTTTTCACTCTCCGGAGTAGTGGGAAGTAACACATTGAGAGAATATTGCAGTAGGAGATTGATGTGGCAGCAGTGTTATGAAAAGATGTTCAAGATACAGAGCGTTCTTTTGTTCACATAGCAAAGTGGAACCTGAGAGCATTTTGTATCATGAAAGATATTGGACAGCTTCTGTACAATGATGTCATTTACGTTAGCGAGTCATATATACCTCAGTGTGTGGGGATGTACTAGTCATAGCCAGCCTTCTGTTAAGCATAAATGTCAGTGATTTTTCAATTTATTTCAGTTCATGTGCACAAGATGAACAGGCTTTTAAAAGCTCAGATTTCACAAAAAATGAAATATGCCTCCTCTTCTCTTGTGCCGTTGTTTTTCAGGGACACACTTTTTAACTGTGTGCATCTTAAAGAATCTGTAAACCCGTTAGCTGCTCTGCCTTTCAGCCTAATGTAAGCATGTGCCATTCAGGGTTGGAAGCTTGCAGTTTTACCAAAGTCCCATATTTACACCTGAAAAGTATACTGTTTTTGGCATGGCAGAAAGTCAGATAAGTTTGAACTGATAAACTGATGCTGGGAAGGGGCCTTTAGGTCCATAGACATGGCATATGGACACTTGTATGCTTCATTGTCTTCAGGTGTTTTTATGAATGGACTTTGCTAAGGAGGCTAGAAGTCTGGAGCAGGGGCTTGGGAATTGGGCTGGTGTCGTACCCTTGCTGTATCTGTTGGTTTGCGAAATACCAAGCTGCTAATGGGTGATCATTTCCAGAGTGCTGGTGTCTGCTAAGCCAATAATTTATATAATATGTGTCTAGCAGGTCCATGGCAGCTCTCAGAGTTGATGAACCTGAGTGCCTGACTTTTTGAGCGGGTCCAGATGATGATGGTACTGAGTGTGGGGAAATAGTGTGGCCCTGTCCTGCTTCATTGTATTACAGAGGTCTTTATTTCTGTCACAGACTACATTCATTCAAATTGCTGTCCGTCCTGTTGTGGCTCCCCTTCGTTACAACAAAACTCTTGCAGGTCCCAAAGTCTGGGGACAGTTATTTACCGAGCTGTTCTAGCAAACAGGATGAACGTGACAGGTTGTCACCCCCGGTGTCACAGTGATTTTAGGACGCTGTTTGCCTCTGGTATCTCCTCTTTCCTCCACCCGGGCTGATTACCAGGCCCCATGGACCTTGTTAAGACGCTATGGGATTACGTTCAAACCTTGACTCGCCCTCTAATCTCAAATTGCAGCGCTGGCAATGATGCAATGGCTGCTGTTTCTCATTGGCTTGGTTTTTTTTTGTCCATCTCAATAGAGACCCAGTCTCCAGTTCAGAGACTGTAGTTCTGTAGTTTGTGACTGATTTTAGGGTCAAAGTTTAGACTTTATCTGGCCCTTGTGGTGATGTGTGCCACAGTAGGGCGCTCACAAAGGACAGGGTGCATATACACATATGAGAAATGTAATTCATGACTATTCATGGCTCTGAGGGAATTGAACAGGTTGTGGAAAACTGTTATTGTGGTTGTTGTGGAGAAATGGATATCCGCACAAAAAGTTATATCTAAATTCATTTTAGACTAACGTTCAGAATATAACCAGCAGTATGTTCTGCGCCTCGGTGCTGACCTGTGCTGTCACAACATTTTTTTCGTCTGAATCGTTCTTCTCTAAAAACATTTCTCCAGAATCCCTGACTGAAGATCGAAGGTTAGACAGTGGTTCACTTTGTCACCAGAATTTAGTGCATCTGAACAAAGCCTTTTCTGCATTAGGGTCTTGGGGAAAGCCGCTCACAATTTGAGGAGGTCTGAGGTATAAGAGAAGGTCAGTGCTGTAAAGAACTCAATATGGTCACATTAATTTAGACTCATGGTCAATTCAGACAGGTCAGGGATGGTCCAGTCAGCACTGCCCAGGACTGGAATCCATTTCTCATGGCTTTGACATGCCCAGAGAGCGTACGGCGAATTTATTTTTTGCATGACCTTCAAATTCCGGTCTAGCGTGAGGAATGTAAATCATTTTGTATAGACATGGGGATGTCCTTAGAGGTTCGTAACACTTGGACATTAACAAATGCTACAGCCCATTAACTTCTACATTAATATTTAATCATCTTTCAGCTTTTAGCATTTTGATTGCGGGCTCACTTACAGGTCCTGCCCTGACGGAGCTTTTGGATCACATGGTTGTCATGTTAAATTCTGGGACACCTTTGTTAAAAACCTTACATATGTTAACAATTGAACTGGCAACATCTTATATGGCAACTTGAACATGCACCATGGGTAACACTATCAGAAAATAAAACTCAGCTAAAGTTTGGACATGTTATGCATTTGTGATTCAAAATCGTAAAGGAAATTAAACGTGATCTGTTTGCACTTGGTCAGCAGAATGTGCCCTTTAAGCACCCATGTCACATGATATAACAGTTGCGTCTTTGTTGCTGTTTCGTCTACAGCGCCAACATCACCAAGCACTGGGAGGCGGAGCTGGCGGCCCTGAAGAGCAACAACGCCAAGCTGACGGCGGCGCTCCTGGAGTCCACAGCCAACGTCAAACAGTGGAAGCAGCAGCTGGCAGCCTATCAGGAGGAAGCCGAGAGGCTACACAAACGGGTGGGGAGAGAGGATGCAGAGGCTACACACATGCGGTCGCTAGAGGGTAGAGGTCATGTGGTCACAGGAGTTAGAGACTGCACAAACAAGGGGGAGGAGTCACAGGCCACACAAACAAATAAGGGGGAGGAGTTAGGCATGGTGCAAATGGCTAAAGGGGGAGGGGTTGGATACTACCCAGGGAAGAGGGAAGAGTTAAGGGCCACAGAAATTGATGAGGGGGAGGAGTTACAGGCTGTATAAATAGAAGAGTTCGAGGTCTCACAGACTGGTGAGGTGAAGGAGCTGGAGGCTGCAGAAATGTGAAGGGGGTGGGGGGGGGGGGGTATTACAGGCTATACAAATATGTGAGGGTGAAAGAGGCCATTAAAAGGAAGAGAACAGCAACACAAAAAAGTAAGGCTAGAAAAGCTCCAAATGAGTGAGAGGATTGGAGGAGAAAGGCTATGGAGCTGGAGGAGGGCGGGGGGGGAGTAATGAGTTAGAGAGCAGACAAAGTGCTCCCATGGCATACAGGACTGTGCAGCTTGTGTAATCATAGCTACCGGCTTTTGCATACCTCATAACTTTCCCGTCCTCTATACACACATGCTTATTGAGCTTTCTAGATGTTTCTGTAATGCTGATCAAACGTGATGAAGTAAGAGGCTATCCCTGCTGATGCGGAGCGGCCTAAGCGCAGACACGCTGCATGCTCGCCGCCGAGCGAAGATGAAAGCTTTGTTTTATTATTTAGGCTCAGAGTGCTGCGGGACTCTGACTGAGGAGCCAAGGAGTGCCTCAGAACACAGGATCCTGATTGTGTTGAATTATTTTGTTCGGGGATTTCTCAAGTTCAAAATAGAACATTAAAGGTTGATGGTTGCTCTATTTTTGGAATCCTGGAAAACCTAAATAGGATCTACCATGTTCTCTTTGTGGAACAATCCTCCCTTTTGTCATTTTACTTCTAGTTCAGCCTCTCATGAGTGGACTGAGCATGCATACTTATTGTGTTTGGAATAGTGGATTACAATTTGGACTCTTTTTTTTAGTGTTCTTTGGCTACATATTCCTCCCTCATTGGCTATGGAGTTTCTGCAGTCAAAATAATAATTATAGTAATACTACTGATTCTTCATTTGACAGTGCTCAAATAGCTGCTTTACTAGGATTCTCAAGACCAAGAATGTATTGATTATTGTCATACCTTATTTGCAGTATGACATGCAGTGTGGCACTAGTCATTGTGACACTTGTCTTCAAATGTGGTCTCAGTTCTTTCACATGATGTTTTGTTCACGTAGTCTTCTTATTTGTTGATAGGTTATTACAGTAACCAACTTTGTAAGTTGCCCTGGATAAGCACATTTGTCAGATTCATAGATATGAATGCAATGTATTGGGCAGCCCCTTGTGCTCTTAAAAACCAATGAAGACTGCAGGGGAACTAAAGAGCAGCATAACATGAGAAACCAAGCTTGGCTGCGGCTCTTTGAAGTGTGTGCATAGCATGTCCCTGCTGTGTCTGCACCCTTAGGTGACAGAGCTGGAGTGCATGAGCGGTCAAACCAACGTCATCAAGTCACACAAGACGGAGCTCAACCAGACGATAGAGGAGCTGGAGTCCACTCTGAAGGCCAAGGAAGAGGTACACTTTGATGTCCTGGTGGCTCCCTTTTTTTAAAGTGAGAAATGGATATGACAATGTCTTATTCTCTGAGCTCATGTGGATATTTGTTTGGCAACAGGATCATGTTGAATTTAGGTGTTTTAGGTCTTGTCACATTGGGTCCACCTTGAATTGCAGAATTACAAAAAGCATGAAAAAATGCAATTATTATGATCTATCCATGCTAACCTCCAAACTGTCCCTCATACTCTCTTTGTAGGTGTAGCTGAAATGTGTTGGATATGAGCGTGGGTTGTGTCACATACCTTTTGTATTGCATTCTTGCAGGAAATGGAGAGGTTGAAGGAAGAAGTGGACAATGCAAACCAGCTTCAAGCCCAGAGAGACTCTCTGGCACAGAAACTACAGGTAGGGTGATTGTGTTTGCAAACCCCTTGTCAACATATCAGAGCAATTTATATGGAGAAAGGGACCATCGCCTCCATCACCACTGACATGAAATGCTCAGGTAGATGATGTACGGCAGCCAGTACATACCGGCATGGTCACCCTGTATCAGCTGAGATGGACTGGCAAGGAATAGTGTGATTATCATGAAGTACAGTTCAGTTCAGTTCTTTGGTAGATGAGACTTTCCAGCCCTTTGTCAAATCTCCTTGGGTATATTTAACCCACAATATTAAAACCCTAAGGAGCATTACTGGACCACTTGTTAAGGCATATATGAAATGTATTAGTCAGTAGATGGATGCACATTGAAAGCATTTTTAAAAGTATTAAATGCAAAAATGTGCCTATCCAAATTATTATGCAACTGAATGCCACGGCTCCTTAGGAAGAAGAGGCAAACAGTCCCTGCAGAGAGATCTGCATTCACTCACACTGGGCAAGAAAATAGCTGAAGTTCACTTATTTGTAAATACAGTGTTTCTGTGCTGTCATATGTGGATATTGTTCAGACATCTGCAAGCTCTGCATTTTTCTTCACTGTTGCTTGTTGCCATTTGCCTGCACTTGAGCCCTGCGTCTAAATCAATGGCTTGCGCCCATGGTGGAGCGTTAGAATTATTGATTGGTCTTGCACGCACGTGTGAGGGTTCATTTTGCCCTGATCCTGGATCAGTGAAGCTCAGAACCCCTGTCGGTGAGGTCAGCCTGTGTCCCAGCGTGCCTCTCTGCGTTCCCCCCCTAGGAGACAGAGACAAGGAACAAAGAGCTGGAGGCGCAGCTGACGGAGGTGGAGCAGCGGCTGGAGACCAGCCAGCTGGAGCAGGAGGCCTTCCGCAAGAACCTCAAGACCCTGCTGGAGATCCTGGACGGGAAGATCTTCGAGCTGACGGAGCTGCGGGACAACCTAGCCAAGCTCATCGAGGGCAGCTAAAGCACCCCCTCCCCACCCCCCAACCCCCACACCACCACCTCTGCTTCAGAGAAAAAAACACCCACGCGGCACAGAAACGCTCGCCGTGACACACGAGAAACTCAGAGGGGCCGTCTGGGGGAGTCCCGCCTACCTTTCTTTCTTCTCCGCCCAGCTGGAACACGATTATTTCATTCTGAACACACGGCAAACAATAAACTTCTCCTCATGTTTTTTTCAGTGTTAGTAATATTCCTTTGTGGGAGACTATTCAGTATGTTTTTTTTTTTCTTACATTTTCAAAGGGGTGGTATATTCGGTGTATCGTGCCTCACCCCAGGTAGTGAGCACTTCTTAAGTTTGTTAATGCGGTACTCTTCTCAGTTGGTTTCTGTTTTCCTCTTGTTGTTTGGACATGGCAGTTAACGTTACCAAACCAATGTGAAGTGGCGGACTCGGACAGCCGAGGCTGTGTAGTGATATCTCTGGAATCCTCGCCCCCGACGTTCTAATCGGCCGCGGGGGATTCTGTGCCACCAGCGCCCCAGCAGGCGGTGAAGCGGGCTGCTGACGCGACAGGTGGGTGACTCAGTGTCGACGGGAGCCCAGTCAGTCACAGCCAGCCTTAAAGGCCTTCTTTCGCTCCGAAACGAAACTTCCCTCACAAAGAGCCGCTGCGTGCGGAAGAGGCACTGAGTTAAGGCGCAAACAAAATGAGCAATACGGGAGGGAGCGTCCGGAAGCCGCTGCAATCTCCCAGTCAGGTACTCTGTTCATCTCCTGTGCGGATTGGACACGATGGCGAGACTCTCATGTCACAGAAACACAGCGAGGCTGTTCCTCGCACAGCGCTGGGATTGGTCTGCAGTGAACACAGAGCAGTCTTTTAATTTCTATACACTTTCTTTCTTTTTTATATGTCTATGAATCAAATTTATATTCCTTGTAAAAACTGAACTATAAAGCACTTGAATCTGGAATTTGTTCTCCCGTGTTTGTTGCCGGAAGAGGCACAATGATAGACTCGACTCCCTAAATTTTCTGATATTACGACGAATATTGATATAATAATCGCAATTACCATCGGAACTATTGAAATGAAGACCGTTTTGTTCTTAGACCTCAGATGATTTTTGCCTTTTTTTTTCTCTTTTCTAACGTATCATACTTGGGTATTATGAATGTATTTATAGGTGTGGAAAATGGCAATATTTTTTATCTATTTAAAATCAGATCAATTAAACTGAAATAAAAGCAGCCACTTGAGCTGAGCAAAGAGTGACTGAGGTGATGTGATGCAATCATTGATTTCAAAAAGAGAACAGATTATTTGCCAAATACGGTTTCCTGTATAGTGAATATACTGAAGCTGCCTTTGGTGTGAAAATGCACCATAAGTAGTTTACACCATCAGTGTTTGTGGGCTTCATTGTTGCCAAATATCTGTGACGATGTAGAGGACAACAGATTGACGAAAATGACAATTTAAGGGCTTCTGGCAGTTCTGGTGTATTCTGAAGAATTGTATGGGGTTGCAAGTTAAAAAGGTTATGATGAGATATTAGCATTATGATTGAAACTTTTTGTTAAAAATTCTAAAAACACAACTGTTATTTGCAGATTAAAGTAAGAATATATACATATATGGATACATATATAAAAGGTTTAGCTCCTCCAGTTAGTCCCCATTAGTTCACATGTTTTTTTCTGTTGTTCATTACCTGCAGCAAGGACTGGCTTTATGCTCTGTTTTTTCTACTCCGTGTACTGAGAGACAAGGTCATGGTGTTGTGATCCAACAGAATTCAATCAAGGGATTACTGTGAAGAATGCAGGCTTTATTTTTTTAATACACTGACGGTAGCCAAACCTAAACGTGTGGTGTTTTTGTAATTCATTTACAGATGTTTGAGTTTGTTTTCTGAACACAAACTTTGACAAAAAATTGACCTGATTCTGATATCCATTTTTCTCAAAATCCTTGGGTCTTGTTTCTGACAACTATTTTGTAGCCTCTTCTACGCTTTGTGCTAAAAATCCTTACTGTATGTCAGCTATTTTCCCAAAAATGTAGGGTGATCGTAGTGAAGAAACATTACAACATACACTGGAGCAAAATCAAATAAATATCCTTTATTGAATAAAACCAATGAATCGTTTACGTCAGAACCAAAATGGCGCACATGATGCTACATTACCGAAAAAGTCAATTTCATACTTGGTATGCAAGGTTTTATTCACCTTAGAGGGGGGAAGCAGATTTAAGATACAAAGCAGTAAACAAGAATATAATAGTTTGTTAGGCAGAGTAAAGGCAAAAAATAGTTAAAAGCTGTTATGTTACATTTCAATGGTATTGCTATAGAAATGCTTGCCTCCTTCCTAGAAATTATTTATTTTCAATAAATACATAATCTTGTCATTTTAGGCAAGCACACAGAATGCATTGTGACATTTCAATGCTACTCCTTTACAATACAATATACATTAAAACGTATGTCTTCTTTCTGTCTCTATTTCTAATACAATATTGCACATATCTAGTGACTGGCTAATCTGAAACCCATGATCACAGGAATCTCAGGCCAGCCACAGATATTTAAGATGATGAAATTCAATGGTTGATGTGACACTTCGTAATGTAGTCCGGAAATAATACAGAGACAAGATTTTGGGGGAGAAATATATAAAGTATAGATGAAATAAGCAATAGAAAGGTCTGGCAGAGAACAGTTTGCAAACAGGCGGTAATGAGGGGAAATCTTAATGTAAAACAGAAGTACAGTACGTCTATAACGTCAAACGACTAGTAGCGGGCCCGTGGTAAAGGGGACACGGCACATCAAAGGTACGCCGGCTTTCAAGAGGTCAAAAACGCGTGTGACACTGTACCACGGAGGAGCGTTGTGCAATGGGCTGCATGATTCAGTTTCCTTACACAGTGTATGTTCACTGAGTTACTTTCAACATGAGCAATGAGCGAGGGCTGTTACTTTATGCTCAAGCATACGCATACACTTACAGTCAGCGTATGCATACAATCGCCCTCGTTGATGCTTTATCATCTGAACAATGTTACAATAGTGGCAGCAGGGGACCGGCCTCTTCGACAGGCTTTCCAACGCTTTCAGCGGTTCTCCAACATCAGTAAACGTTTCCTCTGCTTCAGCGACATTCACTTCATTACACTTGCCATTATATTCAGTGCAACAGTCTTCATAATTAGTAGCTGGTTATATATATATATATCAAGTTATTAATAAAGAAACGAAAACCAAATATAAAAATGTGTAAAGACTACTTCTGATACAGCTTTGGTATGAAACTAAAGAGAAGACGCTGAGGTGGGATAGTGGATGTTTCCTCAATGGGACGAGAGCGAATCTTGGCATGGCTAATTGATCGTTAAACTCCATTCGCGAGTTTCAGCCTCGCAGGATTTTCGCATCGCGTGCTCTGATGTGCGTGGAGCCATATGGCGCGGCAGCAGGTAGCCTGATATAAAGGCTCACCGTCTGCCCACATGTTAGCCTGATGATTCACGCAAATTCAGTTCAAACTGCCAACAGGCCTCCTGCATAGTCAAACAACAGAGCCAACACTCACTCCAATAAAAAAAAAAGAAAGGACATCTTTCAAAGTAAGAGTTAACACACTCAAAGACATCAAATACTAGTGAAAGCATACATATATTACACCCAGTTCCTCCAGGTTGGTTGTGTAATGGTTTTCCTTTTGCAGCTGTAACTATGGGCATGTCCCTCTTGCGCAGGTAAATACACTGTCAGGGCAGCTTGTCTTGCCAATACACCCATCATTAGATAAACCCCAGATTAATGTAGTGGACACAGGATGGACACAGGATCTTCTGCACAACCAACATTGTCTCCTTACTTCGCTCTCTAATCAGTGAGCGTGCTGAAAGGACAAATGTGGGCTTGGGAAATTCCACCAGCTAATATAATCAGAGCACGTGAAAATCAAACCAATAACCAAACTAAATACATACATTAAAAAGAGGAGTGCAAAAAAAAAAAAAAAAAACTACACTGGTTTTGATCCCTTTTACGTCAACCAAACATACTACCCATCCAAAACAATACTGCAATACAGCCAAAAATAATAACACCGCTAAAAAATCGAATGAGTGTGTCCAAACGCATTTGAGTCCCGAAGTGTCACTGTGCTGTGTCCCATCTGTGTCCCATCTTAAACTCTGTCAGACTGTGCCTGTCAGGAGCTGCTGACAGCCACTGCTGGACCCAGCACTGAGGTAAGATGGAAACCTGTGCCGGGACAGCGGTAGCCAAGCTGCTGTTCAGACACTGTACTCATGCTAACATAGCTAACGCACCTCTAACACTTAGGAGCTGCTAGCCATTACAGGCTCAAGTCATTCCTGTCATCATCACTTGGCATTTCACAGAAAACCCTCTTCGTTACTGGACTCCTAGCACAACCCAGACAATGGACAGGCAGCAAAACGCAGGACTTCCAGCCCATCGTGAAATTCAAGGTGATCAACACAAAATTTAGTCTGAGTTAGAAAATCTGGCATCTGAGCCATATGTTAAAATGTAGTCTTGCAAATAGAGACAGATGGTTGGATTTACAGTATGTTACTGAATAGATGAGGCCGGACCAATGCACCGGATTTATCTGACTGACGGCGCGCGACCTTTCAGCACAAGACCAGACTGGTGAAAGCCAAGGTGAAGTGAGAATCCTGTGGATGGGGTCAGTCAAGTCAGATCCTGTCTCATCACTGAAGAGATAGTTAAGGAAAAGTGTCAAGAGCACTTAAAATTATATATATATATAAAAACACTATTTGTAAGATTAAACACCACAAACGATTCGTACAATTAACACAAAGGGATTAAAAGAGCACAGCAAAATAACAGGTTAACTGAAATCAACTGCGAGTGTCTGCCAAGAACAAAACTCGCCCGACTCTTTCTGGTGAAATTAAAGCATGACACTTAGCCCACGAGTGTTATGACTGGGTGACTCTTCTTTTAAAAAAAGAATCATACAGAATATCAGAATAACAAAATCCAAACCACATATAACACAGTGGGTAGAAAAAATATTTCTATACTGTTTTTACTGGAAAAAAAAAAATTAGGCCTTAACAATCCAAAACCAAGAAGCTTCTATTTACGAGCTGTGGACTGAACTTTCACAGACTGTATATATCACATCTCTGAAAAAAAGAATTGCATTTCATGTCAAATTTCAAAGCTTGTAATCGGAGGGTCCTCCAGGAGATTACATCATGAGATTTAAATGCAGAAGCTGCTTCATAAAGCTCTTTCTGACAGGGATTAGCTGATTCCTAAATTCAGTACCATAGAAATTGATTGGGCACTTCCATCTGCCCTAAGGTTCAACAGAGGGGCAATTTCCCCCAAAACAGTTAGTACTAAATCCAGTGGGAGGCTTCTGCTCCTTTCCACCCGAGTCTCTCGGACAGTGTGAAATGGGAACCAAGGTCCAGGATTTCCACCATTCGTTTTGCTCTTTAGGATAAGACAGCAGTGTGTGGGCAGCTATGCTGCTAGAAACACATGAAGCTTGGAGTACAAGCTCTGAAGATCCATGACTTTCTTAAGCAGGTGTGAATAATGGGGTAGGCAGTCTTGGGGAGGGAATGCGGTCTGCTTTAATGTCCGAAATGGACAGTCTCAACTGGTGGGCAGAGGAGACGTTGCTCTTTTGCGAGTGGGACAGGCTGAGATGGGCCTATACAAAGTCTGGGACTCTTCAGCAAAGCAAAGCTGTCTCACATTCCCCTTTGCCAGGTTGGGCTGGGCGTGCCCTCGTGCCAGTGCTACCCTGCCCACAATCACAGCCTCTCTGTCACTTCTGAATACAGCAGCTCCTCTCTCTATTACAGAGGCCAGCAATGTCTGTGTAAGTCAAAACTTAATGCTCATGAAAAGTGTCACATGGTAACATTTCTGAGCAAAAAGTCTTGCTTTTTGTTTTGTCAGTAGATGGCATTGCAGCCACAGAAACTACAATGGGACCAGCTGAGGTGCTATTCGAGTTTGCTGCAGATCATCCACTGTGAAGAAATCACGATTTGTTCAGGCCCAGAGGGTAGGTTTTCCTACTACAGAGATTCTGAACCAATTTTTTGCATTGTCATGTTCCATAAATAATGATAAAAATGTTAAGAAGGCTGTTACCAGAGAGCCCACAGAGAAAATCACACGGCATGCCACGGTGTAGAGAAGTACAGCTAGGGAGCCGAGTGCTGGAAAATCAAACCCTCGTTGTGTTTGCGCAAACTCTGATGTGGGGATGTGCAGCACACTTGATGCACTGTGAGCTGGAGTGCCACTCTCAGCACTCCACACCAAAAAAGCCACCAATGCGTAAAACCGCGTGGAGTGCTGAGAGCTGAAAAACGGGGAGGCGAGAAGGAGACACACTCTCCTGCTCTGAGCTATTCTCCTTTCAGTCAGATTTCCAAACACAGTGCCCCTTGGCTCAATGCCCTTCGGAGCCATTCAAATTTGGTCCAATGGGAATGTCCGTTTTCCTCTTGAGCTCTTACTCTTACTTACAATTTATCAAATAAGTAAATAAATCATTACTACAGGTGAAGTCACACAGACACTTGTAACACCTACCAGACTCTGAAGTCTTTGTAAGTGGAATTTAGTAAAACATTTCCACAGGGCCTGAGTGAACTCTGTAGCCATCAGGTCAGTTAATGCGTGTTACAGAATGTTACGAGGCGTAAGCTAAAGATTCAACCACTGTTAACTGCTGGATGTGCCTTGATTACAGTGTACTTCTTGCTGGATCAGTGAATTCCAGCAACATTTGATGCAGCAGTGCATTTAAGTAGTACAAAATTAGAGGATTCATTCATGAATCAGTTTCTCTGGGATCCAACGTGGCAGTCAGAATGTGCACCTGAACTGTAAAGCGGGTGACATTGATCAACCGACTGTCACAACCACTTCGTGACAATCTAATACTAACAGTAACGGAATTACGAACTCTGATTTTTGTCAGAGCAATTCAAAAGACTCCACTGACCAGAATCCTTTGCATTTCCTATCCAGGAACATGTCCTATCCAGGTATATGTAAAAAAAAAAAAAAAACTTATTCAAGGGCTTTTCTTTATTCTTTAGAGAAAGCAGTCTGGCTCCCTCCCGCCTGGACAGATGAAAATGACCCCTAGCACCATCATGTAGATCCCCAGCTGTTGGGGTCTCGGCTTTGTCCCCAGCCTCAGCCAGCTGAAAGACTGGACACAAGCCTGACAACAGAACTTTCCTGCCCCTACCACCATTCATCACTATGAGGAGACTAAAAGTGCACATACTGACTACCATCAACATGCTCCAGTACTCAGTTCAGCTTTGCATTCATCAAAATAAGAAATAAAATATGTCATTTATCAGTAGATTTGATAAATATACAAAAAAAACCAGAATACAAAAGGGGAATTCAACAGAGATAAGATGAAAGGACAATGCATCTTTCCTGTATTACTTCATTTTAGTTACTCTTATAATATGTAGTGGTAACATTCCTCAGAAAAGATTAAACATCTACAGTTTTTCAAAGACCGCTTCACATTTCTGATGCAGCCTGTAACTGACAGTACATACTTAGAACAGCATTTGTGTGATGTCATCTCTATAGTCCTGATTAGTGTATCAGCATTTAAGATGCCAAAAACACAAGTAAATAAATACTCAATACATAAAAGGACAGTCCTGCATGTAACTGACCACGTAATTGAAGGGTAAAAATATAGTGTATAAATAAAAGCTTGATTAGAAAGGTACTTATAATTACAGACTGAGGAATAACAAACAGCACTTGATTTGAGACAGGCCTGGGCTATTTCAGTGTACTGATTGAAAAGGATTTGAGATGTGATACTTTCCAATTTAAATTTAAAGCTTCTCCGCTGCGTGGCTACTTGGTTTTGATTGTTTCCATACAACAGCAAAGGCGTTTGATAAGAAATCTAAAACCAAACTTTGAGATCTCCCTTAAAAACTTCAAAATAAGGTTTAAGCTCCTTAACAGTAGAGTTCTGCGACAACATGTATCTTAACATGGATACTGATACCCTTTGCACTTCCTCATGTGACTAAAATTGATATATTAGTAATGTATTGAAGACTGAAGACTTGACTCTGGTTTTGTGTTGAACCAGCTCTATGATAGTGTTATCTTTCTGCAGTTTGCCTCTGGTCCAGATACAGCAAAATCTCATAGACTTAAGATCAGGTATACTGTTATTAAGGTCTCTTGGTCTTTGGCCTTTAATCATGGACCCCACTGATAACAGCCAATGATAGCAAAGACAACAAAAATATGTTAAGTTGTATAGATAGCGTTGGATGTTGCTTCCATCGTAGCACTGTAAAGTTTAGACAACATGATGACTGATCCTTCACAGAGAAAGAGAGAGGAATGAAGACTGAGGAAATAGCTCAGTTTTGATGTGTCATGTCGTGTCACCTTGCCAGTGCAGTGGGCCAATCCTGCGCTCAGCCCCTTTATGCTGGGGGGGGGGGGGGGGGGGGGTCTGCTTTTCGCTATATTCTGCAGCCCAACTTTATGATCCAGTCCTTGCTAAGAAACCCCACACACTGGGCCTACATATGACATAAACAGGTTTAGCCTAGTTCTCTATCCAGATATGCCTCCCGCTGATGCAGTACAGTAGAACAGACTTGCTGTATGGCTATGAGCTAGTAGCCTAATTCTCTGTTGCATTCACAATGTAATCTCTGGAACTCACAGGTGTCCACTTCCACGTGGGTGGGGTTTTGGAATCGGTACCCTTGTACGTTGCAAAATGAAAACCAGATTCAAAGTCCAAAAGAAGCAACGATCTGTTTCTGAAGTAGTGGCCTAGTCTGTGTCAGAGTGAGGGGGCGGGATATGAGCTCGTGATGAAGGAGGCAGCATCTAAGCTCCTACTGAGGGGGTTTGGATTGGTCTAAGGAGCAAACTCAGGGGGCGGGGTATGAATTCCTGCTGAGCGGGTGGGTGGTGAGGATCAAGCGGGGGCAGGGACGGGGGCGGGGCAGGGCGGGGGCGGGGCCGGGGCTGGACGGGGGCGTGGCCTAGCTCTCCCAGTCGGCGCAGGGAAGCCCCTCGTCCTCGGACTCGGACTCGGGCGAGGCCTCCTTGATGCGGCGCAGCGCCTCGTGGATGCTGCGGGTGAGCGGGTCGGCGGCGTCGCGCGGCCCGCTCAGGGAGTCGCGCAGCTCCTGCTGCTGCACGCGCTTCAGCTTCACGCCCCGCCGGATCTGCACCAGGATGTTGTCGTCGTCCTCGTCCGGGTCGGGCCGCAGCACCCGCTGCTCCACCTTGCGCAGGTGGAAGCTGCCGCGCTTGAGGGAGGCCAGCACCTCGTCCATCGGGGAGCTCACTGCGGGACAGAGGACAGTCTGTCAGACCGTAACGCACGTATACTTCCTTTACCCAACTTAAGTAAGCCATTTTTCTTTATACAAACTGTTCTGTTCAGCTGGCAACAGCTCATATCACCTAATGAAAAAAAGAATGCTTGCCTATGTTTTATTATTCAAAAAGAGGACAAAGCACAATGCAGGATAGAACTTAATAACGCACTGACACAGGCACCACCCGCAACACAGTCTCCAAACCAATCACTCAGAATCACTCTGCTTTCATTGGAAAATAAAAACATAAAAAGCTTCTCAATTTTCTCCCTCTATGAGGTACAGATAATGAAGCTGATGGCATTAGATTGCCATTTAATTCAGTTCGATTAGCCCTATTCAAACAGAAGGTTTTGGACACAAACTCCCATGCAATTTAGTCAGATTGGCCCTATTCAGACAAGTGTTTTTTGGACTCAGACTCCAATACAATTCAGTCAGGCTGGCTCTATTCAGAGTCCCGTGTAGAAAGGGCTCACCTCTCCTCCTCTGGGAGGCCTCCAGGGTGGTGGTCTTCCTCAGCTTCTTCCTGGCGGTCACCAGCTGGTTGCTGTCAAAGAAGCGGACGGAGAGGGGGGCAGCGGGGGACGTGGGGGCCTCCTTCCCCTTCGGCTTGGGCTGTCGGACGGGGCTGCTGGGCTGGCCCTCGCCCTCGCTGAGGGACTCCTCCGAGGGCGGCGGGGGCGGCGGGGGAGGGGGAGGAGGGGGCGGCGGCGGGGGCGGAGGGGACACTGGTGAGCTCAGCACTGACAGAGCGCCCTCTGGAGGTAGGGAGAGAGGGGCGGGGGCGGCTGCGAGGGGCTCCAGCGCAGCGGCGCCCCCTGGAGGTAACGAGGCGCTTTCGAGTTGGCCAGACACAGGAATAGCAGCGGTGGGTTGCAGGTGTGAGGCGGCGGCCCCTTCCGGCTGCCCTGGGGTCAGTGCAGCGCCGCTCTCCTCTGTCTGCACGCCGGCCGACAGGGACTGCGGCTGATCCTGGGTCAGGCTCCGGGAGGAGGCGCTGCCGTTTCTCCTTCGGGCGTGCGCCAGCCGGAGCCTGGTAGACTTCAGTATGACTTGGCCTGGGTACCGCTGCAGAGGGGTAGAAATCCACCAGAGCAACGGTGAAACAGAGGTGACACTGTGGTCTAAACATGGTGTTTTAGACACAGACAACAGCATACGTGGAACACTTCAACAGCTGTTCATGGCAGGGGCTGCTGTATAGGAACTTTGTAACAGTAGCAGTCTGTACCACAGTTAAATGGAGCTCTGGGTTCGGCCTCTTGGCTCACCTGTTTGAAGCTGCGTAGTCTGTCCAGTGTTTTCTGTCTTTCCTCACTCACCCTGCTGCTCTTCTTTTCCTCTTCTTCCTGCTGCTGCTCTCTCTGCTGGAAAAAAAAAACACACAAGGAGGCCTTTAGATCAAAGGCCTTGCATCCGGCTCAACATGTTTGCCCTTTGTATGGACTGCGCACCATTCAGACAGCCTGACACAGAACACCGAAAGCTCGCTATCACATTCACATTACGAAAAAGTGGACTCCTAAACTGCTAACGTCACCCGCTAAATAACACAGTGGCCCCAGTGCCCTGCTATCATCAGAGGCAAGCTATCACCGCTGGACTTTTATTTCAAAATCCCAGTTGGCTGACGCCACCTCAGAGGTCTTTGATTACTCACAGACTGTCAACATGCCAGTATGAGCAAATCCATGAACAACATCTATTACTGTGTGGATGTACCCACACTCCCACTCTAGTTCAGTTTTCACATGACTCTAAAAAAAAAAAAAAAAAAGCCAAACAAAACACTAAAGTTGTTTTATTTCAAGGGCTAACAGAGGCCACAGGGAACAAGATCCAAATCCTTTAAGTGAAATTAATTACTTGATGCTGACAATGGGGACTGACCAAAATCCTTGATATAAAAAAACATCAAAGCCTTCTTGCCCAGAACGAGCACAGCATCTCATTTTTTGGTTTTTTGAATTATTAGAAAACTCTGAGGTCCCCGTAGGCCTTTTCCCAGCGTGGCTGCTGCAACCTCATCTTTATCAGAGAGCGCAGGCACTTAAAACCCTTAGTGTAAAGGGGTCTCTAATTGTTTCTCTTTTTGAGAGGGATTTTATACAGAAAACTGCAAACACCATTAAGTATTTTGTCAGGAATATTTTCAACGCTTTGCCGCAGGGAGTGCAGTTATACGGTGTGTTACTAGGGGACACAAACAATTCCAAAGGACAGATGGAAAGCTGGGTAGGAGATTGCTGTTGTGTAGTTTCTCAAAATTGTTCTCACTGTAACAAAGCTGTGTATGTGCTTAAATTAACGTGGGCACAATGTTAGTTGCAGTCTTTTTAAAATGACAACTTACCTTTATAACTCAAGAAGAAATGTACAGGGAGCTCCATTAAGCACAGTTACATGAAGCAAAGCTATAACTGACAATCTCTACCAACTGCTTTGCGTAGCTAATGTAGACTGCTTCCATTTGACTCTCCCTTGTGTATGCATTCATTGCTCTGGTAATAAACGTCCTATGAAGCAGGCAGATCATCTGATCTGTGTGTTCTGTGTCCTGGCAGATCAATTGAATCCCAGCACGACAGGCTCGGACAGCATGGTGAAGTACCTGTTGCAAGGCATGCTGGGACGTGTGGTCCCCCTGACTACCTTGTCTGTGCTGCATTTTCTCATTGTGATTGGCAATACAGATTTCCTGAAACACAAAAGGAGCACTTGTCAGAGGGAAACACTGAATACACAGGCATAAATGTCATAGCGTTTCTCTTAACAACACATTTGCGTGCAATGGTCCAATTAGTACTGTATCTAAATTAAACTTAAGGAGTGGAACATGTGCATTTTATAAATTAGTGTTAAAAGGTACTGGACATTTTTGGCAACCTTCTAAATTAGACAAAAAAATTTTTCCATTATTTTGCAGTTCATCAGGAATTTGCTGGTAAAACTGCTGTTAAATACATTACTTGTAAAATACCTGTGAAAAAAATGTTATTGGAACAATATTGTAGCTGTTTGAAAGACTGAATATATTTTTAAAATACAGAAGTTATATTTAGTCATTTAACTGAGAACATTCACATTTTCCAGCTGTCCATATTTATCAACTTGGAGAGCACAACAAGAGTATTAATGGAGCAAAAGCTGCTATCAGAATGTATGAGATTCCCAAGTCTGCAAGCAGTGGCATTTATGTTATTTCACTAAATCACCGTGCCCATTTATACACATTTTACACTGCCAAAGAGAGAAAAAAATGGCTTGCTTCTGCTGCTCCTTTCAGCTTAATGACCCGAGACCGTTTTCGCTCTGGATCCAGAAAACACTCCTCGGCTTGTGTTTGCTCACACCACAGACTGGGATTGGAGCAGCCTTTATATTTTAACTGCCTTTCACAGTGATTTGAACAACACTTGCCTCCGTGTATTGGTATGTCTGGATCAGGGGGCAGAATGAGAACAGGGACTCGCCAGTCTGAGGTAGCACTGCCAGGCCAGACCCCTGTTGGGACACAGTATGGCCCCACCGTGTGGAAAGCTGGCAGGGGTCGCTGTACCTTTTTGTTTCTGAGGTAGGCTTTCTTGGCGGTGATGCGCCCCCTTCTGGCCTCCAGTTGCCGGGTCCTCTGCCGCAGCCTGACCAGCTCCTCTCTCTGCGGGGCCGTGTCCTCCGTGTCCCGCATGGCGTCCGTGCTCTCGTAGGTGTCGTAGTACACCACCTCATCCTGCCTCTCTGCACGCACACACAAGCGCAACCTCATCAACCACTCGAATGTGGATACTGGTACCAGAGGGTTGCGCTTTCAAATCCCAGTTGAGCCTCAAGAGTATTAACTGTGTAAATACCCCACCCCCTGCCACCGAACAGAGTTAAAATATTAAAAGAACAATACATTTCATTATATTGTCATTTACCAGATGCTCTTATCCAGAGCAACTTACATAGGTTAAACTTTCACATTATCTGATCGTACAGCTGGATATCACCTGAGGCTGTTCTGGGTTAAGTACTTTGCCCAAGGGTACAGCAGCTTTGCCCCTGTGGGGGATGAAACGAGCAGCCTTTTGCTTACGAGCCCTGCTCCTTACCACTATGCTACACTGCCACCCCCTTGTAAAGAACATGCTGCAGATTTGAAACCCGGTTGCGGCACTGCTGTTATACACTTTGGTGAGCATTTAACTTGAGTGACTTGGATAAAGACAGCCACTTAGCAAGTAAACGCTAAATCAACATCACCCCTAAATGTGAGTGACAATAAGAGCAGGGGCAGGCTGAAAAGCGCAATGCCGGCACGATCAATGTCAGGTCCGCGACGCTTACCTGCCACTTAAATTTCTGTATCGTTATATTGTTTGTGAGTGACAGAAGATCAGTTGTAAAGATTTAAGCTGCTTAGCGCAGCCCACTGCGAGAGTCCCTGAGAGGAAGTTGGCAGAGGCCCGCTTTCATCTGAGATCTAATGCGGTGTAATCACACAGCTGTTAGTCAGAGATGAGGCCCTCGCTCCCGCAATAAAACCCTTGGCCCATTTCCTCATCGAGTCGTGCCTCGCCGTTCCTATACTGGAAGCGTTACGTTGCCTCCATTGTTTCCGATACCAGAAAGGGAAGACGACTGCCACGGGACGACGTATTTGACCGCTTTACTATGCATTTTCGCTAACCGCACTCTTCTGTGAAAATAGATTTCCTATTCAGCCCACACTGTTACGAGCGGAATGCCAGCAGAGCGAAATGAAGGATTCCTTGGCGAGGGAACGAGAGCATTTATGGTGCCTGAATTGAAGCCCTCTCCGGTCTGAATTCAGAGAAACGAACAGGAAGCGGTATTTCCCAGCAGATCTCCTCCACATCCATCCCCACGAGTAATTAGAGGTCGACTCTGGGCCTGGGCGAAACCGCCGCGCAGCGCTCAGAAGCCTTGTTTACTCTTCCGTCCTCCTTTATTTGGGAAATATAATTAGAGTTTCGACCGAAGCTGAAACACAGACTGGGTTTAAAGCACTTATGGTCGGGCCTGTTCACCAGTAGGCGTCTCATTCCGATAAAAGGCTGGGGCGGGCGACGCTGTGACCAGCGGCCGGGCACTAGCGACCGAAGGGCTGTGTGCTTCGCAGTAATTAAACGTCCGTCTACAAGCCCTCCCTTCACCAGACTGGTTCTGCTTAATATTTAAGAGCAGGCCATTGGGATCAGGGGATTTAAATCACCAAGGGTACCCTGGAAGTCATCTTAATGTGTCTCTGCTTTGAAATGCACATCTGGAACATTCTGCTGAGTGAAATTCCTATAATTTTGCAAATAATTAATGACAAATATTAACATTGATGTAATTCATTTTCATTACCAATATGTTTATAGAGAGTTTCATGAATATTAGTTTTCTATAAGGTTAGTTCCCGTTTCTCCAGGTTGCCTGCCACTTCAAAGATAAGGTGTGAATAGGGTTGCAAAGGGTGGGAAAATTTTTTGTAAATTTTGTAATTTTCCGCAGAAATTTTGTCTCAGCAACTTTGGGAATTTATCATTTTAATCTGGTGCACACAAGCACACTGGATTCTCAGTGT
Organism: Megalops cyprinoides; assembly: GCF_013368585.1. Taxonomy (NCBI): domain Eukaryota; kingdom Metazoa; phylum Chordata; class Actinopteri; order Elopiformes; family Megalopidae; genus Megalops; species Megalops cyprinoides. The sequence goes on from NC_050586.1 coordinate 36,934,287, forward strand.
GGCTCAGGCCCACCTTTAAAATTATCAACAGAAGATACTTTCTAATCTTTGAACAATTCCCTAATGGCTGCACCACAGATTTTTTTTTTTTTACTCTGAAAGGTCCTCGAGGGCTAGGGCTACGGCTAGGGCTAGAATGCCAAGATGCTGAGCTGTATTTAATTTTAGACCTTTTCAACCTTAATTGATTTCAGGCATTTCAACCTTGATTTCAGGCATTTTTAGTTTAGAGTAATATTTACATAAAATTTTTCCTCATCACAAAGGTAAAAGAGGTAAAGGGATAGAAAAAGAATAGTAATATGTTCAATCAAACAATTCAAAATTCAAAGCTTGATTGGATAGAGAGCTCACCAATGAGCCCTCCGTCACTCACCTGTCATCTGTCTCCTGATGCTCTCCAGCTGCGCAGTCAGCAGCAGCTCCTCGTACTTGAGGATCTCGAACTGGATCTCATACAGCTGCAGCTGCAGCTCGTAGTACAGCGCCTCCAGCTGGTCCAGCCGTGTCATGGCATCCTCACCGCCCTGCAGGCTCTGCATCTGTGAGACGGAGCACAGACACATTCACTCACAGACACATCACTCACAGACACACTCACTCACAGACACACTCACTCACAGACACACTCACTCACAGACACACTCACTCACAGACACACTCGCTCACAGACACACTCACTCACAGACACATTCACTCACAGACACACTCACTTTCATTTTTACTTTATTACTGTATCTATAACTTCTCTTCATGTGCAATTTGCCTCTTTGCACAATGCTATGTGTGTATGCTGCTGCTCACAAATCCCTTTCCTCTTGAAGGTTATTAAAATGTCTACCTTCTCTGGGGTTAGTGAGGGATATTAGGGCACACTGACGGAAGAACAGTAGTGAGAGTCATTTAACTCTGTTCTGCTAAAACCATACTGCCATTATCAATTTCAACATGTAATTTCCACCTAATGTTGTCACAGAGGACAGAAATACAATGTTGTATTCTGCACTGCAGATTACAACTTGACATGGTTGCAAATGCTTTGAAGGCAATGGAAAACAGTGGGAACGAATCGCGGCTGGGTGTGGTAAATATGTGGATTATTTACGAAAGACTGTCCCGGTGCATTGTGGGTACCTCCTCCCGCAGCGCGTGCTTCCTCTGCTCCAGGCAGATCTCTCTGGCCCTCATCAGCTGCAGCGTCTCCTTGGACACGGCGTACTGCAGCTTCTCCATGCGCTCCACCGCCACGGCCCACGCCGCCTTGCCGAACTTCTTCTGGTCCACGCGCATGCGCTCGTACACCGCTGGGGAGAGGGGTACACACACACACACACACACACACACACACACACACACACACACACACAGTTAGATCACATTCGCTCTGTCTCCTGAACACATGCAGCCACGCGCTCACTACCTGTACCCTGTGCTGGGGGAGAGCCACACACTCTCAGTCAGACGGCTTTTTCATGCACTATTCTCCCCTGCTCTACAGACATGGTCTTCTACCTTGTAATAGTATCTCCACCAACGCCCCCCCAACAACCACACACACACACACACACACACACAGAAGCCTGACCCCTGCACTAGTACACTAGACACTCACACACACATGCTTGAACCCTGGACTAGTACACTAGATAGACGTCCTCTGTGCAAGTATGTGAGACACAATCAGATCCCAAAGGCTAGTTGTGCGCATGAATATATCCAAGCTTAGAGCTGCAACTCAGATCATTAATAATAAATATTCTAATATTATTTTATTTTAATATGTCTTCTGACAGAGAAGGGTTTATATCAGTGTGGCAGCCTACACAAGACATATTCATTCAACGCTGACACACAGAGACACCTGCTGGTCTTATTAAACCATTGCAATGTCTTCCTTTAGCGTAAAGTGCTTCAGAAATCATTCATTTCTTTTCTAGTGAGATGGTTTAAATATAAACGCCCATACTCCTTCACAGACTCAATGAACAGTGCTTGCATTGTGGTGTCAAATCATTATTATTCTCTCCTGCTCAGTTTGTGAATGAACTGACACAAAAGGAAACACCAAACGGACAGAGAAAATCGATAGCATGAATCGATGTTTCCCCTAAATGAATTCTTAATCTTGCATGCCCTATTCAGGGCTTGGCCGAGACTGTCGGGCACTGACAAATGTCGATTGAGGCAGTGCTGCAGTCTGATGGGGCTCTCATTAAGAGCAAACATGTTTACTGTTTATAAGCTACTCCAAATTCCCTTTTATTAGATAGTTTGTTTAGTCTACTTTCTTTGCAAATGACTGGAAATGAATGAGAGACCATGAAAGGAAGGTTACTGCATGCATTTAGTGGACCTTAAGATTTTCCCCTTTTTTTGTCTGGTGTCAGCTAAATGTCACACTAAAAAGTCTTTCACTGAAAGAAAGGCAGATAGACAGTGGGTACCAAAAGTTTGGAATGAAGCCTTAAATGCCCACAAGGCCACAGATCCCTTGCAGTCAAAGTGTATGTAGTGTGGACCTCTGGGTTACCTTTCTGGGCCCGCGCTGTGATCTCGAAGTACTTGACGGTGAAGTCCTGGATGGAGAGCACGGCCTCATGGGCCTTCTTCTGCCAGTCCGCATCCTCCTTCCTCAAACCCTCCATCCTGCGGGGACCCAGGTAGTCATTCTCTAAGGAGATCTGGGGGAGAGAGGGCAGCGTTGTGAACCCTGTGCTCTGAACACAAGCCAAGGTCTTTGGTAACTCAGGTGGATGACCCAAGTGAGAGACAGAGGCTGCCAAATAGTTTACCTGCCCCAACTGTCTGACAGTCTGTGACAGGACTGTGCAAAGCAATGATTTTAGGGTGGGTGCATGGGTTGGTCTGTGAGCACTGATGGATTTCTACACTGGCAGGGCTGAAATCACAGAGTTGCAGTAGAAAACTGACCAAACCCAACAAGAAACCTGGCTGGGTGATCATACGGCAGGTACAAAATCACGTGAACACAGCTGGGTACAGAAAACGCAAGCACATGGTACATTGAGTCTAATGGAACGTGACTTTTTTTTACGTAGCGAAAAAAATCAGCCGTTGGGAATGAAAGCCCTGTTAAAGTTGTAAAGCAAGCCTGCATAAACACAAAGCTGCTAATAAATACATGAATGAAAACAGAGCGAGCTTCGCTTGAGCTTCGAAGCTGGAACAAAACATAAATTGCCCACGGCCTTTAGTGGCCTCACGTGCCCATAAACTCACATTCACATGCTAATATCTCCGCTAAATCGCAAGCAGATGTTTCTCTGTAAATTCATACAAGAAAGCGCACTGCACACACATGGTCTGCAGGCATGAGCTGATGGATTCCTCTTTTAATCGTTTCATCTGCTTGTTTGCAGAGGTCCAGCGGAGGCCTGGGTCGACATTGCCATGGGGCAGATGTGTCCCGTCACTGTAATGTCACCACACCCAGCGTGGGAGTAGCTGTCCTCTCACGGAAAGGGACCACCAGCTCTCTGTCTGTCAGACGTGATCTCACTGCAGAAATATGCCTCAAACATGGGTACTGGATCCTTCGCTTCACTCTCGAAGAAACAGACATGTATAATGTTTCCACCAGGAGGACAGCCTCATGTGTTCCTGATTCCAGACGCAGGGAAAATTAAAATTAATAGAACCGATAATCTTCAACTCATTACGTACACTCGCTTTGCGCCGATTTACATTTCCTTGAATGGAAACACAATTATAGTGAAATGAGGATGTCATGGAAAACGTCTCAATTGCATTTTGAATGGTTTTCCTCACTGGGTCTAGACACCCATTAATTAACAGACTCAAGGCTACTCATTTCTCTTGCTGATAGACCAACATCCAACAACCAGTTCATTTGATTAATGTCAAATGCAGAGCTGAAAGGCTTTTCACGGTATCTGACGTTACTGTGCTTCTGTCAGCCACATAGAATTTAGCCAAACCTCTCAGCGGAACTTTGCGCCACTTCCCCACGGCTGAGTTACAGCCTTTAACTGAGAGCACATGGTTTGGTTTAATTTCCTTCTGATCTTGGTTGAATCCTTGCAGGCTGACATGAGGCCAAACTGTCTGTGACTAAACGGCTCCATGGCCCACACGCTGAGCTGGCGGTTTACCTGCTGATGAGTACGACCATCTCTTTGGCCACCGATGACTTTGTGTCATAAACTCACTATACTTTTCAATTTTGAACGAAAATTAACATGCCAGAAGAGAAGGAATGGCTGTTAGATTTGGTTTGTGGTCACCCGTTTTTATTTCTGAATAGCAGTCAAGTCAAGGATAACAAGAATCTCTGGTACAATCTCAAGTAACGTTTTTGCATTACATCGTACAACACTAGGCGTTTCAAGGAGATCTACAGTCGACATCAACAACCTGATTGAGACAATCGACACTGGGGGTCAAAGAGCTAGCATGTACTTACCAGTAGTGATCTGTTTGCCCCAGTGTTTTTTGTCTAAGGGTAATTAAAATACTATAATAGTCAACAACGTGGATAATATCAAGAGCAGACTTCCTCTTTGTATGTCAGCCAATGCAAGGTATACTGAGTCTTTCAAACACTGTTTTTGCTGTGTGTTCTGAGAGCTGGCTATTCTTGCCACGGAGTCCTCTCCATGGGAACACAACGGCTTTGAATGACTGCTGAGTGCGAGAGGGGAGCGGAAGATCTCAGTTCAGACCATGCCTAATAGGGGTTCCTGAAACAAGGGAAGTAGACTCACAATCCGGCTCCAAATCTAACCAATGAGAAAGACACTCAGTGAGTCCTGCCATATAGACTTGATGGGAGGTCCTATACAAGTCAGCAGTCACACTCCATAGCTTTGGTGGAGAGTTACAGCAGGGGGCGCCGAAAGCTCATAATTTACACTTAATACACTGGCGTATATTTACAGCAGAGCATCAAACTTAACGTCCTCTCAGAGATACTCTGCAGGGGGGATCACCTTAAGGACGTCTTTGCCTTTTTTAATAGGAGAGAGCTGTTTCAGCTCTCTCTGGTAGAGATACAGCTCTGGAGAGTCTCTCAGTATTGTAAGGGGCTGAGAAATATGCATTGTAAGGGGTGACATCATTAATAGGCGATCCCCTACTAAGTGTGAATGAAGGGTGGTTAACCATCTATTACTCTTGTTAAATTACCCAGCTGCCATCCTGTCCCGTGACTGCATTTTGAACGACTAATGCCAGATTATAAAGAAATTGATGGCCGTGCACTTTTTCCAGTCTGGTCAAGGTCCATACGCACAAATCAGAAAACACCATTTTTCATCCCTGACCTAACAAGCTAAGGAATGTGAACTACAACAAATCATGGGTCTCTTTTAGCCTGAGCATCATATGAGCATACAAACGATTCCACAAGCCAGCTCACTGCAGTGTTGTTGGTAACATAGGTCAAAACTGGTTGGTTAACTTTTTTAACTGATCTGTACACAAACAATTAACTGACAACAGCAAATGTAACTGTGACACTTACTCCATCATTTGTCTCAGTTGAGTATACAGAAACATTACCTGTTATTATGTTGTTTCCAACAACAGTAGAAGAAAGCTTTTTAAGATGAGCGTCTTGGCAATTAATCAGTCGTCCTACAATCATGTAGGAATCTCATCTTGATTTGAATATGGCAGTTTGTTAGCTGTGGACTCTGACCTGAGGCTGTTGGCTGAATGTGAGGTGTGAGAGAGGTCCAGGCCAAAAACAGAAAGTTGGGGGAAATCCTGCAAAACAGGAACGATGAGCTTGCCAAGCAAAAACGTTGGCCTTAAACGAGCACTCAGCCAGTCCACGCGATAATCTGCACTGCTGATACACTGACTGGCAGCCCCTGAAATCAGTCTTTTCCCACACACCACAGCACATACCGCAGGATAGGTTATCAGGGCAAGTCAAACCATCCACATCCGCAAATGGACCTTTTACATCTGTATCCTCTACACTTTATCAGACTGACTGAACTTAAGGTGTTTTATCATCGTCAGATCTCACAGCCTGTTTTTGTTGATAATAGTCCACTACCCACTATCTTTTAATGGATGTGTAAAGTAATGCTGTGTGTTTGTATGGTAAACCTCATGGTATACCTCAACAGTTGGGTTTACCTACATTTTAAGCTAGAGTAGAGTGCTGATGGCATTCTCTAGAGATAAATCCTCTCTAATTAAGTAGATCAAGGTTTAGAAGGGCCTCAGATTCCAAAAGGACTGACCATAAGTTGCCTGTTCAGCAATTTTCGATGACACCTCTTAAAACTCTAACTCTCTATTTCATAAACAAATTTTAACTGATAAGAAGTCGTCGTACCAGTTTACTCATCTAGATAGAGGAATTAGGTCAAAAGTTCAGGTACATTGTCTACTCATTGTTCTACACTTACCTCAGTTTTAAGACCAAACATGATCTTTGACATACAAAGAAACTTTAAATGTCTTCTCCGAGATCTTAATAGCTAGGATTAAACATTACAAATGACCCTCGAAATGCACACAAAATGTTCAGGGCGACATTTGAATTCTACACTTATTCACTTCAATGGCAATGATCAACAGTACACCAACAGGGCACCTACAACCTTTCTGGCCTCTAGTCCAGATCTGTCTTTTACCACTCCGTTCTGCCCTCTCATCGCTGACATAATGGCCTGCAAAACCAAGAAGCTAACCACTGAAGCAGCGGAGAACAGCCTCCTTTGTTAGGTGTAAACTTATGAGCAGAAAAAGCTTCATGACTTATTCATGGCTCTCTCAAACTGCCTGTAACAGGAGACTCGCTCTGACATGGCAGCACTCCAGCTCACAATAGACAAGTCTACAATGTTTCATTCATCCCCCACGCAGGCACCTCAGCCACCGTATCCCATAATCCCTCACAGACTGCCCATTCATTCAGCGGGAGCTACAGCGGCGTATGTCGTGAGAGCCGCTCTTCTACGCTTTCCTCCTTAATAACAGACAGCTGCTGAGGGACCGGTCACGTTCGACATTTTATTTTAAATGGAGGCTTTATTAAACGCTGCAATAATTGAAGTACAGACTGCTGATGAGGTTTTTTGCCCATTGTGACATCACATGCCTTCAGTACAAGAGGCCGAGGAGCACCCCCGTCATGACTGGGCATTGCTGAGGGGGAATCGTGCCCCACCCTTATGACAGAGCAGGAAATGTGGGGGAATACAGGCTGTGTGTTATCAGTACCCCCTTCTAATGGTAGTGTTACATCCTGAATCACAGACACATGCTTTGTGTCATAAGCATATGCATGTGACAGGTTGTGACAGTGACATCCTGGCCCTGCAGTTTCTCGACTCAAGGACCTCCTGAGAATTTTAGCACGTTTAGGGCTTCGCATCCTGGTACAGTAAAGCATGTGGTAACAAACAGCTGGGAGGTGTGACATACTGAGATTGACCCTCAAAAACAGGCCTGTAACCGCAAAGCCATCAGGTCCAGACCCTATAAAAAGACAGCAGTCAGCCTGATAAAAATTCAATTTTAGAGACTCTGCCCTTAAGCAGATATGATCGCCATAAATTTAAGTTCTATAACATGCAACTACCTGGCAAACAAGCTCAAAATCCTAATCTTCTTTCAAATGGGGACAAAGGGAAAAAAACAGCAAGATAATAACATTCAGTGTGAATGATGTTTCTGGTGAATGCTTTCCTGATAGCAACTGAACAACAGTTCCATAAATGATTGCTCATGCTGGTGATGCTCATAAAATCAGCACTGATGGAGCTGTCCTGCATCCTACTGAAACAGGGTAATTGCGGTGGAATAAGGAAATGGACTGGCTGGGGGCCTCCTTGCTGGCTCTGAAGATGGAAGACATCCAAATAACAGCTCTGGACGTCTGGAGAATGATGTTAGCATTCAGCGGCCAAGCTGGTCTGTTTTCAGTTACTTGATTCCAGAGGTGCCCCCCTGCTCCAAGTGTGGCAGAGAATGTGTTTTCAGTTATAGCGCTAAAGACCGGAGGTAGCCTGTTCAGGATACATACCTAGAGTCTATCAGGAGCTGCTGCTCACACAAAAACCACCCATGGGGGGAGAAGCTGGGAGAAGATAGAATTAGATCCTCTGACAGACAGCTGCTCTTTTGGTAAACATGAGAAACCACATCATCTGTAACTGGATGCTGTGTTGTCCTAAACGTAAAGGCCATATTCCAACAAATTCCATCTATAATTCAACTGGCAACAAATGATGACACATAAATGCATGTGTCTAAACTGATGTTTCATCCAAAAACAAAGACAAAGCAAGATCAGGAATAAGTTACCATGAGGAGGAAAGTAAACTAATTTTCTCTATAAAATAAAATAAATTAGGCTACTAAGGGCCAAACAGTCACTAAAACTAACTTAAAGTAGCAGCGACAATCTGGATGAGAAGGCTTATGGCACGTTATTTCCTTGTATAAGAATAAAATCTTTTAATATCTATCAATTCCCCAATTATTACTCTGTCTCTCAATACTCCACATTTATTTGCATTTAGTTCATTCTGTCCTGGCCTGAAATTTACAGTATCCATCACACTCAGTAATTCTACAAAAGAGCTAGGCCTGGCTGCTACGTGTGACCCTTTGATATCTTCCTTCATTAGGAACAGTGGAATCTGGCGTAAGTGACACCAGACTGTAATCAAGGTGTGCCTTTGTTCTAGGTGACAAGAGCGCTACCCAGCCCCAAATTACCGAGGTGCCACTAGTGGCACTGAAGCTCGGGAACCAGCCGAACCTTTGAGTTGGGTTTTAAAATGTCAGAGTCGCCCGTTTGCACTTGAATGTTCAGTTTCACTGCGGGGCAAAAAAAAAAAACAGCATGCAAATTAGATACAAATATCCTTCCTTCCCTCTCATTGTGTCGGGTCCAGATGCCCCATACAAAGCCCCAGCCGTAGTAAGTGGAATAAACCCTTCAAGTCAGAAATCCTGTTTGCTCTTTGTGTTTGCATAAGGTTTTGAATGTTGTTTCCTTCTATAGTAAAGGCAGGCGTGCTTTAACTGAACATGACCCACTGCCAGAGAGAAGAGGGCAGCATTGGCAGCATTGTGTGAAGAGATTAAAGTGAGTTGTAATATGGGTTTTGACCTTTGTGCTTCCTCCCTGTTTCTTCACATGAATTTCCTTAGAAAACTTTTATGTTATCTAAATGTGGTCGTAAATTCGATATACACATCTAAATATTTTATATTATGTGCACAGCATATAGCAAACGCCTATTCTACACTTCACTGTGATTTGAGAAACACCGTCTCCTTTACCCCCCAATGGCTGTGTACACTGTCTGATCCATCCGATAAAGGCGGCCAGAAGATTGACATTTTGTTTTTTCCTTCATGCCACAGGGGGCCTTTCACTCACTCATTCGCTCACTCAGTGAGCGCTACGAGCTGCATTGTCTCATAGGAGCCCTTGGGAGCGACGGGACAGAAAAAGACCTCTTCCGACGTAAAGGCCGCAGCCTTGTCCCTCTTGCGACGGCTGGCAGCGAGGCCTATTTTTAGGGCTGCGAGAACTTCCCCCCAGCAGCAGCGATGTGCGGGGCGCGTGCTGGAAATAGCTCTGCCCACCTGCGCGCACTGGCCTGTCAGCGGGAGCTCCGGAGACGGGCAAGGGACAGAGCTGCATTGACCCGTCCAGATAGCGGCCGATCGCGCCTCCGCAGCCTTCCCCTCACACTGCACACACACCGTCGCAAAGCGCAAGTTACCATAAGACAGACGCCAGCACCCGGAACTTTATTCAGATTTCACTTCGTACTTCTACGTTGTAAGTCACTCTGACAAGGAATGTCTGATAAATGACTAAATAGCACCTAATTAAATGGCTGGTTTTACCCCAAACTGAATTGCAATTGCATAGGTCATAAGTCACAAACGTACAAGGACAAGTAGTTCAACATTTCAGAAGGGCACACTACACAAACAATTCCAAGCTGAATACTTTTTGAGCTTACTTATTAGATTATCTAAAAAATGCATCTTTAACTACCAAAGTGTTGTCCAGAGACATTCCACATACCCCTTAGGGGTAGGAGTGTTCCGGTTTGGGAACCAGTGAGTTGGTCCATACGCCCACATGCCTTGCGTTTCTCTCGAATTCCTCAGCCCAATTTCTGTCTCTGCATTGTGCTCTGTGCCAAGCACCTTTTTACAGTTGATCGACCGACTTCAGAACAGGCTGCTGTACATACATGCAACAGGAGCTACTGAGAATAATCTAAAGGATTTCTCCCCGAAAAGGTGTCGAACGTTTCAAAAAGAATGAAACAGCACGTTCTTTAAAGTGACTTTCAAAAAAAAAAACCCCAAAAACATGACAACTTAATGAGTTTGTTGACATGCACAATGGTGAGTAGTCGCCTTATTTGATCAATTCTCCTTTCAGATGAGAGTAAACTCTCATGATTTTAGGCATCTCTGAATTGGAAACCCATTTCTGTTGAGTCGTTTATTAAGAGAAGATAGACAGGCAAAATTCCCAGGGCTTGTAAAACTGAAAATACTATCCTGGTCTAAAGAAAACCTCACAGCTCACGCTTTAAGAAAAAAAGAGAAAAAAAAAAACACTGTGCTAGCAAGGAAGTGGCAGGATGGTCGAATTATAGCCTCTGGCTCCTATTAATAGCAATGTGTTGTGCAGAAAAAAATAGCTCTGTAATAATACTTCCAGGAGTTCTTTTGTATATTGAAGCGCTTATTACATGGCCCACCCCCTCCCGCACGGGCCAAACCAACCGCTGCCCTCGGAGCTCGGAGTCTCTGAGGCAAGGTTCTTTTGTGTCGCAGCCGGTTTTTTAGGAGGGGGTAGGAGCGGACAGAAGCCTGCAGGGGAGGCAATGTGGTCTTCAGCGAGGCGAACTCTGTAATTCTGCTCTCCGTGTTGGACGGCCGTACCCAAGAGATCACGAAAATAACTACCCGAGGGAACCGACACCCACGGAGTGCGGGACTGGGAAAATGTTCCGTTTAGGTTTCTGAGCGTGCAGGAACGTAACGTACCCTACTCTTCTGACTGTTGGACTCCAAATAACAATGAGATTTATTATAATTCTGATGGATATCAGTGATGGACTTTGTTTTATGCTTTATACTGATACTGATAACTAGATGCGAAAGAATACTGATAACTACATGCAAAAATGTCAGAGCTGTATTTGTGCAGCAATAATGTGCTTCTAACAGGCTTTAACTTTCATCTCAGTATGGAATACGGTGCATGCTTGAACAACACCAAAATGAACAGGACCAATCAAATTTAAATCTGAATGCTTAGCTAGAGAACACAACAGCATGCTTAAGACTTATCTGGTTGACAATAATTGTCTATATCATCTGGGAAATATCTAATTAAGCTATGCATTTCTATTACACAATTGTGAAATGCAAGGAAATGCAACAGAGAAGACCCTGACAGTTGCAGGGTTGTTTAAAATAGCTGAGCTGTTTAAACAGATTGCAGTAGGTATGCTTTAAAAGTCACAGTGGATAAGGGTGCCTTCAAAGCTAATGGCTAAAAGGCATCTTTAAAACCCTTGGGAAAAGATTGAGCACCACAGATATACAGTGGCATTCTCACATACATAGTTGGATCATGCCGTGGAGTTCTCGCACAGAGCAGACGGGGTAAAGCCACACTGGCAATGCTCACAATCCTGAAGTCAACATTGTGCCACCAGAAAACAAGGCCCAGGCCCCAGTCAGGTTTAAAAACGTGGAGCTAAAACTCTTAACATTTTTATTCGAATCAGCCCCTCGTGAGACTGGTTTAGCGACTGTTATCTGCTCAAAGCGGTCGCGGCCAACAAAGCGCAGGCATTTTGCGCATTTAAACGTCACTCTGCTGCCCTTGTAATGAGAGCGGAGTGAGTCTGTGAGATAATCCGCCTGATGCTGGGAGAGTAACACGAGAAGGCCTGTTGAAAACGAGATGTTTTCAATTCCATCCTGCACTCTGTGAGTATGGCTGTCTGTGAGGGAAGGATACAGTTGGTTCCCATTCCTCTCTAATATCTTGATCCTCTCTTTCATACTGTAAGTAAGCCTGGATTTCATAGAGGTTTCATCCAGAGGAAAACAAGTCTGCTTCCTGATACCTGCCGCCTTGGTCCAGGGTCCTGCTTTTACCCCTCGTCCAAAGACCGAACCATGCTGAAACCAAGCTGGGCTGGGCTGGCCTCACAAGGCTTGGCTCATTTTCCATTGTAGGACCTGGGCCGTAACATGTCATGTTCACCATCAAATACTGAAAGCTTTTAGTTCATTATATTTTGTATGAACCCTCATTAAATGCAATGGTAATGTTAGCAGTTGATAGCTACAGCTATTGCATAATTGCTAGTGGACAGCAATGAACAACTGAAAATGAAAACATGTTACACAATGATGTAGATTGTTCAGACAGGTTAATTGGTAATTCTACTTTATGGAACATTTACAAAAACATTACACAGATTTGGAGCTGACTGATAATGTATCACAGAACAGTTTTGCATACTATGCCCCTGGCCTGTAACCCTGGTTTTGTACAAAGGCCAAGCTGAGGTGTTTGTCTATTATGTGGCTTGAGGAAAAACATTTGAGAAAACCACCAAGAACTTGAACTTAAAAAGGAATTTACAGTACAGTACTCAGACATATAAACAAACAGTTATTATTCCCTTGTTTAAGATCCAAAAGCACATTAGATCATGCCGTTTCAAAAATCATAAACCATTGTGAATGACCCATATGGTTTCTATGTCAAATAAAGACTAATAACATCATATCCAAGTATCTTCAACTGTGCCTGTATAGCAGTGAGGTTTTCTATGGGGTCTATATTTGTTTAAACTCTGTATATCATGGAAGTCTCTACAGAAGGAGGACATTCACAGCCTTTATACTCCCTGTGGTTGTCCTTGGTGGCTCAGTGTTTTTTTCTGCCTCCCAACCGCTGTTCCAGGATCAGCTTAACTACCTAACCAAAACGCTCCCGTTAACCACTGTGTGTACAACGGGTGAACCTGGGTCAGTTCTTGGGGCAGAACCTACGGTCACCTCCAGCTCAAGCCTTCAGGTTAGCAGGACGCGCGTTCTCCTCCGCGTGGCTCTCACCTTGATCTGCTGCCGGCGCAGCATGGCCAGCTCCCTCATGTCTCTGAAGGGCTGCAGCAGGTACTGGTAGAGCTGGGTGGTGGCCTCCACCAGCGCCCCGTACGCATCGTCCTCCTCCTGGTAGATCTCCAGCAGCTCCACCATGCTATCCATGCCCTTGTGCTTCTCCAGCAGCTGCAGGACAGAAGAACATGGTGAGTTGAGTCCACATGTCCACCATGTTTGGATACACGGGATACTGCAAAATACAGTTTATTTTTATCATTATTAACTATTCATCCTGTACCATATTCTGTTATACTTGTACACTATACATATATATATATATATATATATATATATAAAATATATACTATTCCAGAATATGGTACAGCATTCTGTCCTACATTACAATATTATTGCTCATTTCCTGAGCAACTAACATAGCTTATGATCTTCACATGTTAATCATTTATATAGATGGACACTCTCTGAGTCAAACTGGTTTAAGTACCTTGCCCAAGAGTCCAACAGCAGACCCACCAGGGAACTTAAGTGGCAATCCTTCGGTTATAAGGCCTTATTCTTACTACTATACCACACTACTGCATCTACTACATTCCATACTATATGGCCTGCTATATTATACAGCGTTATAATAGATTTTATGCTACGCACTACACAATACTGTATTCTAGGACAGCTGTGAACAGCTGGGGAACATTACAGAGAAACAACAAGAGTGGCAAAATCACAGCACGAACCACAACATGCGCTCATTAAGAGGTTAACACTGAACCCAGGTGGCTCCTGGGAGGAGGTAAAGAGAGGCAAAGTATACCTGCAGTTGCCTGAGGTGGCTGTCATAATTTTGGAGTGATTGGTCTTGCCCTAGAGCTCTTCGGCGATCACAACGAGTGTTTTCGTACTTTTGGCAGCACACCTGATGCTGATTAGGGTGAGCAGAGTCGAGTCGTGTCCAAAAACCTATGACTACAATGTGAGCTTACAGGTTTGTCACCTGTTTGTACGCATCCTTGGCCAAGGAGCAAATGTGTACACGTGGCTCTTGGGTAGCAGCTTATGAAACTGCTATACGGCATGTAGGAAGTTCTCAGTACGCTCTTCCAGGGTGAGAGTATTTTTCCAGAATTATCAACAAGAGCAGTTTCCCTCTATGCGGATGTCTGTTAATTTATTTAAGTTAGTATTATGGCCACACAAAGCATCAGTGTTCAAAAGCAAATAATTGACTGGTTTAGACTCAGACTACTGGTAGTGTCATGAAAATGAACTACCCACACAAGAGTTCACCATAAAGATCATTCTAATTGTTCTCTGTTTCTGATCCTTCTTAAACCTCCTCCTAGTTTCAGGTAAGGTAACAGGCGGCCTATGTCTGAGCCAAGAAAACAAAAGCTGTGGAAAGACACTGCTCCTTTCACAACTTGGCACAACCTTTTGTCCCACAGTGTTGCAAATGGTCAAGCCAAACAAAATGAAATCCCGCTGAAATCTAAACCGTAGGGTTAGACGCTGCCGCAGTCCCTCACCTGTGTAACAGTCCCCCTAGCAACAGTCCCACACAAAGCCTCTAGGCAAGAGGTGAAATTACCTGAAGACATAAGAACTGGGACCTTGTCGTGTGGGGACCTACCACAGAGAGAGACCATGCTAGATAATGTTCTAATTCCCCATCTGTCATTGTTGTTACGATGCTCTTTCATGAAGTCGGTATAAATGCGCACACGTGCGCAAACACACACACGGAAAATAAACTTCACAGCACATTGAGATGCTCGCTGTGCTTCTTATAAAAAAAGAAGAAATTGCCTAAAATACAATCAATCTCCAGGATAAACAGCAACGGTAGGAGAGGTGGTAATTTTCCAGCCACCACTATGGCTGCTTTGTTTCAGGCCTGCAGTAAGTAGCGGGAGCTCAGGGAGGTATCTATTGCGTTCTGCTTGACACGTGAGTCAAAGCTTTTGAACAGTCTATAGGGGTGAAGTGTTTTCCCCAGCACTCTCTGGCAGCGACATAGTGCCGTGCCACACTGTTTAAAAGCTCCCATAACGACCAAGACGACACACTGTCGGGAGTCTCACTTGCCATGTTTTCACTTAAATATTTTTTCCCTGTATTTCTTTTCTTCTCTCCTGTCTTGGACACGGTGTACATTTTTAGACATTTTTTGGACATCCACAGCTTAAGATGTTTGTTCAACATAGAAAACAGAAATATTCAGTTTTAGCGGGACATTTTCTCAGACTTAGTAGGATATGTCAGCCTTGGCATGACATGTCACATTATGAATGAAATACCCAACAGTGACTGAAAACGTCCTAGCAGTGACCTGACTCCAAACGATTTACCTACAATAAAAATTAATAAATGCAGAGTGGGAGATGAGTCAAGGGAAGCTGTACTGAGGGGGTCCTTAATACAGGCACCAGGGTTGCTTTCACAATTAGGTTTGTGTCTTGTGTGTTACATGCTGCACTGTAAATCCCAGAATATGTAGGATAAGGCTTTTGTAAAAGCCCTCTTACAAAAGACAACTGCTAATAGGCTCTCCATGTCAGCTTAGAGCGAGAGGTTTTACGGTGGCGCGCTAACAAGCCTGCATTTTCATTAGGATTCAGCCTGTGCAGGTCCATGTACGCTGCCCGGACTGTCATCTGCCACATCTGGAGCTGCAGGCACACACCAGAGGCATGCTGGGTACAGCTTCCATGATACAATAACACAGTTTCATAACAGCCCTGGTTTCTGATGTCAAAGCTGTTCAAATGGAGCCACTACGGCACTGTGTCCCTAACTTTGAGATTGAAATTAAGACAGCATTAGGCTGTATGTGTTATATGACATCACAGATTATGTGGTTACTGAAGTAACCGAAAAACACTAAGACTCGCAAAACACACATTCATTACTCAAATACGATGAAAAAGTACTACGTGGGGTTGAGTGAATGCCACCAGAGAGAACTACACCATGCAAGCTAAAATGCACACTTAAAATTCATTGCCTCTTTCTCGTGTAAACATTGTGGAAAATGAGCTTTATTTAAATTCTAACTGAATGATAACAAAATTAAACATTACCCATGCCAAGGTTTTGTTGTAATGCAGAAAACATGTATATGGTTCAAACCGTTTTGTAAGTCCTTGAAATCAGAATCATGATCAACATAACACAGAGTATAGGCTGGTGAAAAGGACAGACTATGATTCCACCTTCAGTGTATTGAAGCGTTTTTGAATAATAAAAGCAGCTACTACAAAACAACATGATCGGTGTAGGCAGCAAACTCAAGCACAATATGGCCACGAATTATATTACACTCAGCTTAATGGTACACCACACCCATTGCTAATTTGTTCACTCCTAAATGTTACCATATGCTTATTTTTGGTGTGTGTGAGTGAGAGAGAGAGAGAGAGGCACTGTGCTACGGGTTTGCGGATCAGAGCTCCACACAAGAAAAGAACACGAGAACCAACTGCATCAAAGGCCTATGGAAAATCAAGCGCACGTTTCAGAGTTGTGCAAAAATAAAAGCTGCTTAGCTGGACTGTGGGAGCGAATCTGTCTGTCGGCTAATTTGATAATCCTGGGCAGTAGCAGAAGGCACCCGCGGAGTGACTGTAAACCACTCACTTACCATAACTAATGTACTGTAATCAATGGTCCAGTGGGGGCCCAGCAGGATTAAATCTCATTGGGAATCTAGGCCAAAGGGACTCCAGTGGCCAGTGAGGACGCTACAAGCTTGGGTCAGGCTTAAATCCACAGCATTCTTAGCCTCCCTCCTGGAACCGGGCCAGTACTTTCCACAACTCACACAATGAAAAGACCACTCACATAAAACTAACTGGTCAATATATAGGCCTTTTGAGGCATTAGGCCTATTTAGGTACACCTACTTGTTACAGCTTAACTGTATAAATAAAAAACAAACATAAATGTGTGTGGAAGGAGGACAGAAAGACTGGATTTAGCACTGACAAAGTGCCAGAGGTAAACTGTTATATGGACCTACCCCCCCCCCCCCCTCCCCCCGCCTCCTACAGCTTTCTCACTCCCTGAGAGAGCTGAGAAAATAGGGAGGGAATGGAGAAGAAAAACACTTTGTGGTTAGCCAAGCCTAAAGCCCTCTAAATTCAGGTTTAATTGCAAACGCCTGGCCGGCTTACAAATGGGGCGCTACCATCTTACGCGTAAACTATTCCAATGTGTCGTGCACACCTGCAATGCATTGTTTTGGGTTGGGGGGGGGGGGGGGGGGTGATGGGAGCCCTCTGGTGCTTCGGGCCAACGGAAACAGGGCTGGAGATCCTGGATGTCCTTCTCACACCCAGTGAGAATGGAAAAATCCCGCTCGCCCAGTGCGGTCATCCCTGCTCAATAACGGCAGGAAGTTTATTCAACACGACAGCACTTTTTTCCCCTTTAAAGCGCGCAGAGGGAGACCTCAGCTAATGGAGCGCGGGGCCAAAACGAAACCGCCGCACAGCCTTGACGTTTCTGTGACTGCTCTGCGGAGCATTTCACAAAGAAAACTTTGCTTTAAGACCACGTTTAAAAATACACTGCTGTACTCACTCTATCTGCACACCAGAGAGGTATGAGCAGGGTCGTTATGCAAGCACTTCAACACTATCAACACAACGGCGTGGCTATCAGTTCAGACGTTTCAGGCTTTCGCGCACAGAGGTCTGGGAATGTTTGTTCTCGGTCTGCAGCGACCCGTTGTTCAAGTAAAATGGATGTTGCGGGATAAAAAAACGCCAGCCTGCCGCCAACAATCTCACCAATTGTTCCCAGCGCGGCTCCCACATTCCCGCTGCATTATGCATCTGACTTCCTGAGAATCTGGATTGAAGGTTATTTATATCCAAGGCTAAAAAAGACCACTTTTGGTCAGTGGGGTTTTCTCTCACCTCTTGTTATGTTACAGTACTGCGAGAGCAGGGAGTGCTGCTAATGGCCCATTGTTTGGCTAAATTGCAGACCAAAGCGCTACTGAATTCAGCCGACCTGCTCTTACTGAAACAAACCAAAGAAGCATGAGTGGACTCCGTCCATTACAGCAGCAACAGTAAAGTCACATGATGTTCTCTTGTAAAAATCTAATTTTTCAGAGGAAGAACAGGAATAAGAAGAGCATGTGACTATCCTCAATTCATGTATGCTTGCCGCAGAGTTTGGCTTGTGGTGCAAAATGGACAGGAAAAGGCCATTTATACTGTTATTAGCTGGGTCAGAGTCACTGACTACCCACAGACAGAATGGTTATGGAAATACATGTGTACATCTACATACTCTGGATGCAAGCATGTATATAGTATAATGGAAGCCACCCTAAATGAGACTGCCTAAAAAGTACATGGAATGACTTGGTTCAATAGATACGTGGTTGGGTACAGAACTGTACTTTGTACACGATGAGAGGTCATCAAACTGGCCTGCAAACTGTGAATTATTAACCTCTCAGAGCATCTCAGCACATTTCCTTAGCAACACTTCCTGTAGGTGACACCTTTCCCTTGAGCACCATTCAATAAAGTGGAGTCAGTCGTTCCAAAAAGTTCACAAAGTTGTGCTGTTGGCAGCACAATGCACATGAAGGGAAGAAAAGGCATATTTTCGCTCTGTTCACTGTTTGAAATGAGATCTCTAAGAGACAGTAAATGTCATCTAAGTAAACCTGTTTTACAAAAGCTTCCCATCATACCAAACAACACCCATAGTTATGCCAGTGTTCACAATGTACCGTGGCTGTTCACGCGGTATTGCTTCATTGAATTTTTGCCTCATATTGTTTGAACAAACACAAGCTCTACTCGACTTGGATGCCATTTGAGTCTGATCTCCAGAGCTACGGGGGGAGAGGCGCAAAGAGCAGCATAGTGGTCCTCATTTTACAGTGAGCCGAGATGTGACATTCAAATACGCCGCAGCGTTCTAAGACATGAGAATAACTGCTCCTCCCTTTGAATTTTAATCACAAGAATGAACATGACCCAGGGTGGCAATGTAGCACGGTGGTTCAGGAACAGGACTCATAACCAAAAGGTCCCCTGTTGGAGCACTGCTGCTGTACCTTTGGGCAAGGTACTCAACCCACAATCGCCTCAGTAAAATATCCAGCTGTATAAATGGATAAAATTGTAAAATAAATAAACTCTGGATAAGAGCATCTGCTAAATGCCAATAATAATGTAATGTAATGTAATGACCCCCCCGGGAGATGGCACTGCAGAGCCCACTGACAGCCAGGAGATACTGTGACAGGGATCTGGTTACCGCCCCAAACAGGAGACGTCCACACTATCCCTCCTCTCCATGGTCACGGCACTGTGTGACTCATACAATTGATTAACCAGTAACTCTTTCAGCGTGGTCTGATTCTCAGGACAATCAATAGGCACGTCCCCTCCAGCTACGTCAGATAATGTTCCTCACTCTGCCCAGCAGGGAGATGGCCGTTTGTGTTCACAGCATATTTCAGTGCTTATTTGCATTTGCAGCTGTTAAGTTTCTGCTGTAGGGTCATTACTAATGAATACAGTGGTAAACAAAAAGCACTACTGCAACTGTTATTGATTGCCATGTTTGATTATTAGAGTAGGCCTGTATTCAACAGACTGACTCAGTGGCTCTACCAACCATGGGATCAATAGTGACCCCTAACCTGACATGAAATAACTATCAGCCCAAACCCTCTACAGGCTGTTGTATCCTTTATTCACCTTAACAACTCAATCATAAATTTGTGTCCCTTAAAATGGATATAAGATGTTTTTTCCATTTATCAAAGCAAAAAATTCACACATCCCTGAAGTGTTACTAGGTACTGATAAAGATGTTTTGGCTGTATTTAAAAGGAGAGCAGTTTTTAAATAATGTAGCCTACATTAGTGGAGAACTATGAGGAAACAAAAACGGTGTTGATCTGCAGACAATCTGAAGTGTCAATGTGTACAGGACGAGTGTGCCAGCGTCCCTTCTTTTTCAGGGCAGGCGGGTTCTCATAGGCGGTTGCCAGACATTTCACGCATGGGTTGCACTCTTGGCAGGGGGTCCCAACAGGGCGAGGGGGCCACGTATGGACCAGGCCGGGAAGGGAATCCTAATCAGCGCCCCAGGACAGCTGAGGTTCCTCCAGCCTGGATCAGCTGGGAAAGCAGGAAGGCTGTTGGAAATGCTGGGAATAACTAATCTGGCCTAACCCTATCTGGGACAAAAGGAGGGTCCACTAGAGCCCCCATATCCCCTTCACACACACATCATCCGGCAACACGCCCCACACCAGCTGCCGGAGATCATTCTAAAGCCTTGTCTCCGTATGTGATGTGTGATAGTACAAACTACCAAACTGTCATCACAGCATAGGCCTGTGTCAAGAAGATGGCATTTGCTTGGGAGTTCTGTTTCAAATGTAGCTGTGTTTGTCTGTTTCAAGTACACTTCAGTCTGGACATTTCTGAGATTGTCTAGGTGGTGAGACAAGACTGCCTCTGATGCCTGTTTCATTTCACTGATGTTTCTTCTCAGCAAATACAATCATCTTTTTATTTTCAATTAACAATTTAACCTTGTGATATTTTTATCAAGCACAGTCAAAAATCATCAAAGGTTAACATCCCTCTGCAGGACTGAGGCACTGGCACGACAATGGGAGCGAATTCTCCACGTTACACGTGGAACAAATTTGGCATTCCTAAGTACGCCTGTGCGGAATTCTTCCACATCGCGCAACCCCCACACCAGTCCAAACAACCGGCCACTCTCCCTGCTGTCAGCTCCTGCGCTGGGCTTGGCACGGGCCCTTGGTTCAGGCGGTACGGGCAGTAACACAAACATAATCCACTGCTGCTCCCTCACAGAAAGGCCACTTTGGCCGGAATTTCAAAACCAAACCTGACAGCCAGCCACCAGTTAAACCCCTTGAGGCTGTAGCGGAGACTTTTTTTTTTATATTGGCTGGCACATGATGTCTCTTTTATCGCGGTTCAAAGGTCTTTAATCCGAGGCCTTTGTTTCCCTGTTAGTCTGTGTTTGCTCAGGGGGGCAAACTCTCACATGTACGTGAGGCGCTGCGGGCATTCTTTCCGAACTAGAGGAAGCTCCGTCTGGGCAGAATAAATGGAGAAATCGGGACGAGGAAGTACACCCTTTCCTGGACGAGAAAACAAACAGCACTGCAGAAACTGCTCCAAGGTTACCCAGCGCAGAAAGTCATCAGTGACCACAATAACACTAATCAATACAGTTCTCCAGGGAGATGCGAGACTGGAGCTATGGCTAATGGCTTTTGCTAATAAGCAGCTTTTGGGAGGTAAAACAGAACTTTGGAAACTTGCCGAGTTTAAGAAAGCCGCACTGTGATTTTGCTGCTTTACGACTTTCTGGAGGCCTGTATTACTTCATGCTGAGCTAAGTATTTGACTCAAATTTAAGGTTAATTGCTAACCTTTTATTAAAAACAAAAAAAAACAACAAAAAAAGGAAACCTCAAAATCCTGACCAAGACAGAGATACAACTTTACTTAAATTGAATAACTTTTTCACAAACAGCTAGCAACACGGTGGATGCTGATAAGGAAAAAAGTATCAAAACTTTGACCTGTAGGCGCTCCGTCACACAGTCCCTCATCAATAAGGGATTTTAATTTTTGTTTGAGCCACAGAAAATTATCTAAATTATAATTATTAATTAATTATCTAATTATTAATCTAATTATTCATATTATCTAAAAAAGTAAACAACAGGCTACCAATCAATAAAATCAGAATTATCTTTAAAGGTCTTAGTTTCAGGTCTGAAACCGCAAAGCCTCTGCTACACTGTAAACATCTCAGTAAAGTATGGGCTCCATCATCAATCAGCCTCGTGTTGACTTCGTTTAATTCAAGCTTGAAATAAATTCTGGCTTCTTCCAGGAAAAAGAAGCAACAAACTGAACATGCCCCTCAGGAAGAGTGCTGAACATACCAAGCATTCACTCAGTACATGGCCCCTTCAGCCATAAATGTAACATTACATCCTCACAAATCACCTGCCCCGGGTTTTCTCACGCAGCGCCCCTAGATGCCTTCGCGCTGCACGCAGCGTCCAGATGGACCACCTGCGTTTGAAACATGGGGATGGAACCGTTGCGTCCCATCCGCTGACTACAGTTAAAGGCATTACAGAGAGGGGGCTGCTGGCGATAGTGGTGGGGGGGGTGTGATTGAGGCCGCGGTGCTGAGGCACCTGTTTGATTTGCCGTTAATGGAGGGTGCCCGTTAGTGGGAGGAGGATAGTGACAGATGCTCTCGCTCCTGTCCGGGCTTGGAGGTATTGGGTTTCCGCGCGGCTGTTTGGTCAGACATCTGGTGGGCTCGGCGGTCCTCTCCGCCACAAAGGAATCTACTCCGCTCTGCTCATCCAGGGGACAGAACCCCTCCGCTCGAAACTGCGTTAAAACACGGTCTGCCCTGTTGTTTCCGAACGCCATCTGTGGCACTTAGCCTGCTCCAGACAGCGAGATCACAGCGCTTTCTAATGCAGAAAAGGCCCGCTCAACCTCCTGTCAAACTCAGAGAAGAATTCTTTTCATACTGGTGATATATTAAATATGCTAATTATGGCAGATGGGACTTGTGTCTTCTATTAAAATGTATTAGAATGAGCTACAACTGCTCCTCTTCTCTGAGCAGGCATCTGCACATTGTTACAGATTCAACATTTGGGTTATATCTGACTCGTAGAATGAAGCAACTGTGTGACTGATCATAAACGTACCGCGCTTATCTGTAGCTGCGCCTAATCACGGTTGAGACAGAAGTAATAAAAAATTCCAAAACATAATAAATTGCTCCGAAAATGTTTACAATTTCATGTACAACATATGCTCATACTATGCTGGCATTACTACAGTCATTTAAAGAGTTGAAACCTCAGAAACACCCACAGCACTTAATCCCAATGAGACGAAAGTCATGCAAGTGCGAAGCACACAGACTCCCAGAGGCAGCGCGGACCTATGGAGCAAAATTCCCAAGCCCTGACTCTGGAACACTGCTCTGCATCTAATGAATTGAGCCTTGTTTGCTTTCAGGTGGTACCGCAGGAGTGATGGTTCTAAACTCCCCGAAACAGCCAGCTCCTTCCCCCCTCTGTCTCCCGTTCCCTCGGCTGAAGCTCAGTGTACACGTTTCAGGAAGTGGCCTCTGCACTCCGGATCGTGTTTCTCACAATGTAAAGCAACAGATGGCAGCTCAGGGGCTTTTCGAAACAAAGAGAATGTAAAGGCCCACGTGTTTGAGAGTGTGGTGAGCTACGTCATTCGCTCCCCCCACCCCCTCTCTCCCTCCCTCTCTCTCTCCCTCCCTCTCTCTCTCCCCTGGCTGTGAACCATGGGAGGGAAAAGAAGTAGCTTCTAACCCTTTTGGGAGGTGCTCTGGCCCCAACAGCCAATCCTGGATCAGTTTGCCCACCTTCAATCCTCACCCCCAAAACATCACATGGAAACTTCAGCTGATCAAGAATCAGTGGGGGGCAGAAAACCACACTACACTCTGTGGCAGCAATCTATCACTACAACCTTTCAGACTCATTTCCATACTGTAATAGAACAAAGAGGTCCGATTGTACGTAAATTAGAATTATGAATTATTTTTTTTACAAGTTTCGGCTCACTCCAGCTTAATAAATGTTAAAATACAGGCCTAACGCTTCAAAAGATGGAATAACTCACTGGGCGCAAAATCAAAGATATTTTAACCTGAATAAAAAATTAGTAGCTTGACTGCATCAGCATTTGACTGAATCCAATAACAAGCTATTCGGCAGGAAAATTAGGACAGGGCAGGACAGTCTTAACTGACACATTTGAACTTGACTACACTGCTACAGCTTCAATGTAGAAATATTAAAACATAGGAGCGTGATTATATGTTCTTATGCAATATGACTATGCTACTGTCAGTATATTTATAACGTAAACCACAAGACAACACTGGACACTTTTTTTTTCCGACTGATATTTTGGGGTCAGATAAGGTCAGTCCGCAGTACGACTGGACATTTAGAGTCAGGACATTTAGACAGGGTTTTAGATTTTAGACAGGGTTTAGCCACCTTCTTAAATGGAAAATACCGTATAGTGGGGACTGTGCTATACATAGTGTAATATGCCCATCATATATTACACGTTAATTACCCCATTGTTTGTATGTAGAGTACATTATCATGGCGTGAAAGCACTGGCACGTAGAAACTGTAAATACTTGCATAAATGAGTTCTTTCAAAAGCAAAAAGAACAGCAACGTAGCTAGTAAACAACAACAGGCGTTATGACACATCAGCATATTGCACTGATTGATACACTTCATATACCTGAACTATCTGCGACTTGGCAACAGATTCCCGTTATATCTTGAGTGAGACAATCGATCAGCTGTGAACACGTGATAGGAATTACGGAACAAATTATTATTTTTTTTATTCTAGGAATAATGGAACAATGGGTTACTTCCATTCGTTCAGTTTTTCATAACTGGTGGTCTAATGCTTCAACATAATTTATTGACAGCTACATAAAAATTGACTCGGTAAAGTGGAATCGCTAATTACACTACATAATCTCAAACTCAGAACGGTCATCTAGTTACTTAGCCTTACCCCTTTACAACATGATTTGTTGAGCTATTTTTTTCTATGGAAGAGAACAGATTCTTTGTCAGGTGAGCTGATGTGAGAGTCGCAAATTAAGGCTGAAAACGCTGCGCGCTGGATTGGCTTTGTCTCACCTCCTGCAGGCGCTTCTTGGCTCTTTGTAGCGCGTCCTCGTATCCCTTCTGCCGTAACTCGCTTAGACTTTCGTAGTACTCCTCGGGGTCATCGCTCTCGGTGAATAGCACTTGAGAAAGGATCTTCCATCCACAAGTGTCTAGTGCGTGGCCAAGGTAGACTTGTAGCTGGTAGCAAAGTGTATCCATCTCCGCCTGACTGACCTCCGGAGGTCCAAACAACACCGTCCACATCCCCGAGGGTTCCTCGGGGAAAGGGGGCAAGCACGGTTCCAGGTCCGAATTGACAGAGCACAGCTGGAGGTGAATGGCCCTCAGATCCTGGAAGGAGAAAAGTCCAGCCCAACTACATTCCTCCCTGGCGATGTTTTCGAAGTCTTCCGAATCCGCGACTTCGCAAAGTTCTAGGCTATGGTGCTCACCTTTGATGACTGTGGGATCCAAGATCTCAATGTCCATCAGTCCGGTGGGGCTTCTCCCCCTCGACCCAGCCTTACTGCCACCTTTAACGGGACTCGAGGGTCCCGCTGCTTTCTCTCGAGTGTGACTCTTTGTGACACTGGGTCTTCCTTTAGCCCTGGCTCGACTACCACCGTCATCTTTTTCTTTTACTGGACTTCTTAAAGTTTTGTGTTTATCATCGGTCGCTCCGGCCCCTGCAGCGGACGTCCCCTCTGCTCCTGGGTCCCTGGCAACGCTCCTTCTCTGTACGGTTCTATTGTGACATGTGATGGCAAACTTCCCTTCCACTTCATTCCAAGCCACAATAAAAACAAATTTGTGCTTTTCTTTTTCCTCAAAAACATTTGGTCGAACGGCTACCCATCCCGACTCCAAATTATCTTCCATTGTGAAGGACATCTTGTTATATATATATCGGCAAGTTGGCAAACTCGCCAGCTAGAGCAGCAAGCTATAATTTCGCCGTTTCGACAACGAAGTCAAAGGCAAACAGATTAGCTGGCTATCTGGACGTTGCCCGGTAGGTTTAGCTAGCTAGCTAGCATTAGCCAGCTTTAAGTTTTGCTAGGGTAAACTGGAGCCCGATTAAGTGAAATGGCAGCTATCCAGCTGCATTAACCAGGAGATATCATTATATATCCACAAAACAGCCATTTTTGCCTTTCTCTTGCTGCTTAAAACAAATATTTTTTAACTGGTCCCGCAGTTGCCATCTCTTCTCCACCTGCTTTCTCGTAAGAGCGTCGCTACCTGACACAGCGTTAACTGCAGAAGCCCCTTTTGTGTTCTCATTAAAGCCCTTCAGACAATGCGGACGGTGATCGTCACGTGTGAGGGTCTGTTTACAAAGACACGGAGTGAGCAGCCTGAGAAAGCCCTGCTGTCAAATGTTTTGTCTTTTCTTCATCCCTCGCAACTGCAGCGTCTCTCTCCCCCGAATCCTTCAAACTTAAAATAACTGGACCTTCGAGCCGCCGGGAGATCCGACTTCAGTTGGATTAATTCGTACGCGAACGTCGCCGCATAACTGTTTTGTTTTTGTTTCCCGCAATCTCATCGGACAATTGTATGTTTTCTCGGTCATCTATTTCGCTCCACATCTCTCCATACCAATGTTTTCATCTGACGAGCTTTGCTGACGTAGTAAGCATCTGCATGTGGGGGTAACGCGACGTGGTGACGTAGCGAACGTTGCGCATGCTGGGACTTGTGTTAACGGTATAACCGCAGTTGGACCGCACTAGGACCGCTCTCACGGGAGCCAATCCGATGCCAAAAACGCGACAACTTTAAACTCTACCCGTTTCCCGATTACGTACGAGCACCAAAACATGATTCTGTTCAATAACAAACCAGTGATTTTTGTGGCATTACCGTGGAGCAATGGAAATGAGAAAAAAAGTGTTATGTAAAGTTTATTCCTCTGTAGGGCTCATTACTTGTTTATAGAAAGTATTCACATTAGAAAGATTTTTTCTACTGTGCTTCATTTGGTTAGCTAAATAGTATAAGCTCTCTTCAGCACCCTTGTGAAACATCACTTGAAAAATTTGCCCTGCATTAGAGGAAGGTGCAACAGGACCATGTAGTGATAGGAGAAGTTGGTAAATACAGGAAAGTGGAATACTTAATAGATCTCATAATAAAAAAAAGGATCACATAAGACAGAGCTGGTGCAATATACTTACTGTGGAAAAGTTTTTGGAAATGAGAGGAGTTTGCACTTAAACAAAAGTTGAAGTTTGCCCAAGGGAAAGGGCCTTGGGATGGTTGGGTACAGTTGCTAAATTTCCACAGAAAGGTTAAAAACAAAATGTGAGCTTATCTTACTCTTATGAGGGTGCACACTGTGTGTACAAAGTGTAAAAAATAATCTCTAATCATTGAATTTCCATTTAAATCAAACTCCAAAAACTGTTGTTCCATAACACCACAACACCATCCCTCCTCGTATATGCACACAATTATGGTGTTATGACACACCCACTTTTACTGTTTGATTTGATTTTGAATGGAATTTTACCAATCAAATCGAACTGCAAAATAGGTTTGTCATCAGACCATAATTCTGTGTGTTTATGTAGTGGGTGGGGGTGACGGGCTTCTATCTTTCTTTTCACTGTATCTGCCCTATTCATTTATCCATTACAATCAGTATTACATACATGCTATATCCTTCATTTATGGCATATAACATTGTAAAAACTGTAACTGATGTCAGTCGCTCTGGATAACAGCGCCTGCTAAATGCCAATGATGTAATGTCAAGGTATGGAACACTTGGTTAAAGGTGCTGCTGAGGGCAAGTGAAAAGCATGTCTCCTTTAGCGAGAACACTGTGCTTCAATGGCTCACACAATGTAACTCGCTGACGATCCAATGCAGGGTTTGACTGCTTTGATGTGTGTTCAGCCCCTGGGATGGAGTGAATGCTAACAGTTGTATTGAATTGTATTATATTGTATTTTACCTAAACATACTGAGGGGCTGTTCATGTTAACACTAATTTCAATACAATATTCCCAAAGTGCATAAAAAAAATTGAAAAAAAAATGCTCTCAGCCTTTACTAGCATCAGCAGTAAATTTAATATGCTTTTTCTGATTGTTGTCATTTTGGCCACGAGATGGCACATGTTGTCAGTGCTATCAACACTATTTGCACAGTCCTGTGTTGTAGACAACAATACCAGAACATGATTGTCCAAAATACCAACTCATGATCTTACTTTTTACACATCTGGCCATTAACTTCATTTGTGAGGCACAAATAACTTCAAATAAGCAATGCCATTAAATCAAGTTAACACATGCTGCTATTTTAGGGTAAGAATTTGTACTTTTGTGATATCTACTGTCTCATGAATATGATAACTTCAAATCTCTAGTGAGTAAAGTAGACAGAATTCACAAATACACAGGAATGAATGAGTTAATCACATTAGACAGTGTCAATTTCCAAAACAATGTGAACATGTTATGTCTTTTTGCATGTTACATCACACTTAGCTTATTATCTTAGACAAAGTATTTCCATACTTAATTAAAAACAGAAACCATTTTTAAAACCTGAATGTGTGCATGTTAGGAAACAAATGAAGCGATTAACATATTCACACATTTAATAGGAATTTCACAGCGAGTCATCACTCAGCAGGGATTGCCATGGAGGGACACAATGGCCGCCCTGAAGCAGGTCGCAGGTTCTCCCAGTAGTCACGGGTAGCCCTTGGTGAAAAGAAAGGGTAGATGTTTGCTCAGATGCATACCTGTTACAGCAGTCAACAACAGAGTGGTAAATTCCTTACTGACAGTGGGGGTTTCAGTTCAAATCAAGAGCAGCACAGATGTACACAGGTTTGATCTGAGGTTTAGTGTAGCACAGAGCTTAAGTAGGTAAACTTGTAACTGAAAGGTTGCTGGTTTGATGCCCCATTGGGACAATGCTGTTGTACCCTTGAGCAAGGCACTTAACCCACAGTTGCATCTGTAAAATATCCAGCTGTATAAATGGATAACATTGTAAAAAAAAAAACTGTAACTGATGCAAATCGCTCTGGATAAGAGCATCTGCTAAATTCCAATAAAGTAAAGTTTACAAGTGGTCTGGATCACTCAATGAGATAGCAGTGGAGGACGGAACTAAGTTGACCGACACTTGCTTACTTGTGTGAATCTACTTTTCTGTGGTAGATCACTGCCCTGGATCTTCATGATATGCTTTGGACAAGGCAAACTGTGAGCATTTAAAAGAAATGGCAAAAGCCACCAGCACATTCTGCAAGGATGATTTTTGACCAAACTGTGGGTCAGGAGCCACAGGTTTGTTAAAGATAATAAAGAGGTGAAACTTAGA
The DNA here is from genome assembly GCF_013368585.1 of Megalops cyprinoides. Lineage (NCBI taxonomy): Eukaryota > Metazoa > Chordata > Actinopteri > Elopiformes > Megalopidae > Megalops > Megalops cyprinoides. The sequence goes on from NC_050586.1 coordinate 36,963,517, forward strand.
AGGCTTCAATCACAATGCACATACTAATATCCTCCCTGTACCATACTGATACTCAAAATGTATTTTTTGCTATTTTTTCCCGCCAACCTCTACCATAGTTTATTCTGAGTTAACTCTCCTTGGTTAGAATTTTCAGTGTGGAACCCTCTGTGCAAAGGATTCTGGGATCTCACCTCGCATTGATCCAGGGCTTATGGTGACTTGCCAGGGCACTACCCCACATTCCGTGCTTCTCTGAAGCAGGGGGCAAAAAGCCCCTCTCAGGTGCCAGCTCCTCTGCCAGAGCACGGATGTGGTAGGGCTCGAACCCACAGCAGCCACCAATATAGCGAATTCCAGCATTGTACGCTTCCCTGGCATATTTTTGCATGTCCCATCTATTCATAGCTCTCGCTTCCAATGCTACAAAGAAATTACAGTTTTATGTTACTCAGAGATATACACCAATTGGTCCACAATAAATTCAGAATTGAGGCATGATTGATTTTTAGTTCAAACTGATGAGCCCTGGTTTCCTTCTTACCAAAGGGGAATTCTGGGAGGCTAATGTACCCTCGGTGATTACATTCTGGGGTATGGAAGCCAAGGGGTTGGATCATCAGGTGAGCTTTCAGATTGGCTGCCTCCAAGCCCTCCTTCATGAGCTTCACGGTCTTCACAGCACACGTGGGGTCCAAATGGCAGTTGACCCCAACGATCTGGGCACCTGAACCACACACCATCCCAGGCACAGATCTAACTACAATGCACTTTGTCCTTAAGTATTAGGAGTTACAAATTTAAACAAGCATTACATTTTTTTTTTATCTTTGTACGCATTTTTAATTTCACTAACCACTGAACTCAAATGTTTTGCAAGACATGACAAAAATGTTAATAAGGATGAAGAGTGTCATCCAAAGCTATGCTTCAATTTTCCAGCTTTAACAAGCCTTAATGTTGTGTATTTTCTGGCCATGAACGTAAGAAGACCACACTGATGGGACCCAAACAGAAGCAAGATATTCCCACAACTCCACAGTTTTGTCTTTTTTCCCCTACATTCAGAGAACAAGAAACATGACCTCTGTCGATCTTGACTTACAGACTGCATTCACAAATGCTGATCTCCCTTTCATGTGAAAAGTTAAACTAATGATACCACTGCCATAGACGTTCCTTCTGAAAAGCATCAGTCATTGACTGCAGTCAAATCGGTACAACATACCAGCTTTGACCAGTCCGACAGCACAGTCTCCAGGAGGGACTCCATTCCTGTCTCCCTGTGGCGCTATGCACAGCGTGGCCGCCACTGGCTTCCCAGAAGTCTTCAATACCTGAACAGCCCACTCAGCCTCCTCCACATGCTCAAAGAACTGCAGAGGTCAGAGGTCAAAAAGGATATTGTCAAGGGAACAAATAATCCGTTAAATATCACACCCAGAGATGCCACTACTAGTTTTCAATGATGGCCAAGCTTGACCTTTTTCTGTACCGGGAAGCCAAAGGACCAGTAAATTGTTCACTGCATGCACAGCCTTTAGCAATACCATGCAAGAGAATTTACACACATATTAATATTCAATTTAAGCTGGCAACAGTACACACAGATTGTGAAATTCAAAATGCTGCTGAATCATAGTTAATCTTTTTAATTAATTGTACATACTTCAGCAATCAGAAAGTCCACATTCTTCTTAATAAAAACATCCATCTGCTTCTTGACGATGGCCTTCACTTCATTTTCATTCTTATTGCTCACATAGCAGGGAGTCTGCGAGACTGCGCCTGCAACCAAGGCATCCCCCTCATTGGCCACTTCTCTGGCGATGTCACAAGCAGCCTCATTGATTTGCTGTCCCTAGGGTAAATAATTGACATGTGAGCTTATATAACCAGAGGAAGAACAATATTATACCTAGAACAGAGAAAACAAGCTTGTGCTAACCAACAGGGTGATGTTCCTATAAAGGAAAGGGGATAAAATCAGGACACATCAGACCTCCCTCACACCCACTAAAGTCACGCTTATAATTTCTCTTATTTTGTGAATCCTGTTAAAAAGGAAAACTGAGGGGCTTCCAAGTGGATCAAGCAGTAAAAGCACCTGATGTTTGCAAGTGTGCAAAAATGTGATCCCAGTTATGTCATCAGCTGACAATGACTGGGAGCCTACAGCAGCATAACAAAAATTGGCTTTGTTCTACAAGGGACACAAGAAAGGGTACAAAAGCCTGGTGCTTGTTCGATAGCTTAACAGTGACCCCTGCTGGTCAATTAGTGGTAGTCAATAACGTGTCTCAGAGGAGAGCAGGTGTTTCACCCTCCTGGGCTGGTGGTGGGCGTTGTTGCTACAGGCATCTACGAAAATATATATTCAGATTTGGGGAGAAAAATGGGGGAAAAACATTAGGGATTCCAAATTCTTTTTAAACAAAGGAAAACTAAAGCAGTGCTCACATTGTGTAGTCTGTAGTCTTGACCACCCAGACTAGAGGACAATAGGTCACAATATGTTACAGCCTCACTCAATGAAATGTCAACCATTACATAAGAGTGGTAGTGTGGTCTCTATATGCAGTCTGGTATGGTTTGCAGACATATACTGACGCGTAACTTGACTCCAACAGAAAGTACTACTGTACTGGGACAGTTGGGCCATTGGGCAAGCGCGAAAACACTGACAACTTTTAAATGCCAGGAATTCTTTGGTGAAGTGGTTTCTCACTACTGTAGGGGAAAACAGACGACAACCCCTCAATTAAATTTTCCATCTGTGTTCTTTTGTATTGATATTTATAGAAAAACTCTCAAAAACAGAAGATACCAGTTTTAGCACTGTATTGAAGCTTCTGTGCACTGCACAGACACAGAGACACGGATATCAGTCCAGGCACATCTGCTCACTTATGACACACTGGGTCTGAACCTCACCAGCATCAGGCAGCATAACACTAAATGCTTAATCAACAGTGAAAATCCAAAGCTGGAACTGTGGGCCCGTTTCAGGGTCAGCGTTTTGAATGTTGAGCCCCTTCCTAGACTACTCACGGTGATGTTCACAACGCTGCCACAAATGTTGAGTTTCTCATCGCTGGAGTAGAAGGTGAAGGTCTCCATGACGTTGGCCCCTGCCCTCAGGAATTCTCTGTGGAGCTGTCGAACTGGACAAGACAGAACGAGAAAACTCGAATTCCTCAGCTTCTTCAGCTTGTCATCTCTGAGCTGTTACAAAACTATGAGGGGAACATCAAGGCCACCTTCATGTTATGCAAGTAACAGGCCTAGGTAAATTCAACGCAACTTCATGATCATCTTGCATTTTTGAAACGCACTGTGCACACTGACAATCAATTGATCTCGCTAGACTAACCCCAAAGTCTTTTATACAGCTGTGTAAGAGTGAGCTTTCTGCACAAAGCAGTTACACAGTGTTTATTAGGAGGAAATAACTGTGCTGATCACCCGTGCACTCAATGTCCTATAATACAGAGATATGAAAAGTTTACTACTAAATTACTAAACTACTAAAATTGAACTACTAAAACTGAGTACTCTGTATTTAAAGTGCAAGTATTCAATGAACATAACAGTGGCACATTACAATGGTATGCACTGCGGTGTGGAGTAGTCATCTCCGCACTTGATTGTTCCCCTGTAGGTTGCAGGAGCAGATTCTGGTTGGCACATTGCGATTATATCTGTCTGCAAGGTATTTATCCAACTTATAAATGCTCCAATCAAAACAAATCCACAAGGCTAACTACAGAATATGTAAACTGTAAATCCTTAAAAAGTGGTGCTGCACAGTGGTTTTTCGCCTTATTGATTTTTTTTTTTTTACTTTTTCCTTTAGTCACCTCACCTGCCTCTGGATGTTCAACTGCAGCCTCTGGCGTCCAGTGTCCAGCCTTTACGTAGCCTCTCCTCTCAAGAGCCATGACATAGCCCCCGTCTCCAATGACAACCTCGCCTGCATCCAAGCGATCCAATATTCCCTAATTTGAGGACAGGACCACAGGTTTCAGGCTAGTATTGCATGGCCAGGTTCAGACTCATATAAATGACATTTCTGCATTTAAATGTGATTTAAACATTCAGGGACGTTTCTAGCTATTGAAAAGATCCGGGCTAAGTCGGACGCTGCAAGTCAAGTTCCGCTCTGTTACAGAGCCTGTCTGTTTTGCTATACACACCCCCTATTCAGGGCGAAAATATTCGGGGCTAGGCTTAAAATATTCGGGGCTATAGTCCCGAATGATCGGACGTAACGACGTCCCTGTTAACATTCATTAAGGAAATACACTTATATGCATGTAGAAATACTGAAAAATTATATAATTCAAAAGCTCTGGGTGGGTGTGGGTGACGTCTGTCCTTTCAGCGCTCAGTACGATGAAGTGCGTGGTTTTAGATCACCTGTTCGTCACCCGTTGATTAGTATCTGTATTATTCAGGATATTTAAACAGCAAATTCATATGTGGCGACAGTGCAATTCTGGGAATAGTTCCAGTGCAAAATGTAATATACAAAGTTGCCATCGTTCACGCAAACAACACGAAGACTTATGCATTACATACGTCAATTTTACACAAACAAGACTCCCACCTTTTTCTTCACAGTTTGCGCCATTATCCAGACTGTGAGAGAGGAAGAAACGTTAACCACACAATCCAACAGGAACTCTGATTTGTCAGATCTTGATTTTTAAAGCAGCGATTCGGCGAGAGATGGGGTGTGCACCGGAAGTCAGCCAATGACCTTCGTCCGTTCATTACAACGTCTACTTTCTGCAACTTGTCATAGGAAAAAGTCGAATGAATTATGACGGGGTATATTTTTCAGACTATTTTGTAATCAGTTGATGAGCAGATTGTATGGAAAGTACGAAAGGCTCAAAATCTGGATTTAATTTGATTTTTTTTTTATTAATCAAAGATGAAGTTTTGTCACATGCCAACTGTGCAGAAATCTGGAACTGAAACGATAGCATAGAGGTATTTAGAATAGTTAAATATCTTTTGGGGTGTGTATTAATAAGCACTCTCAATCTCATATATTTATATATTTATTTATTTCCTTTATGCATTTGTTCAGTTCTATTTTTACGTATAAGTGGCAGGATTAAGCTACAGTATTTATAGCTCAATACCAAAGATGAACCTCAAATTACTGATATGCACAGTGAGTAGTTTACAACAGTATGTAGGGTAAAAAGAAAGAAATGGTCCTTTTTCCCTGACTTCGAACATGAACCTGTATTTCTCTCTGCCAAATGATATGAGACTGATATATGACCACTCTACTGACCTGTTTAAACATTTATACATGCAGTAAAAGCCTACTCTTACGCAACCCTGCAATTCCATCTCTCACCCACCTGGTCTTTGTATCTCAGGTTAGTGGCCACTATTATTACTATCATGAATGCATTCATTTCCTCTGGAAAGTGATACTTTTGAATTTACTTTATTGCAGCTTTCAAGTGTTACACCCCCAAATCGCCTGCCTCTCCCATTGATCTAATTATGCCAGTGTGATTTAAGTCATGAGACACCTTTACCAGCAGCATCATACATGCTTATGATGCTGTGGTGTTATGTCATTTTACCCAAGATCTATAACCACAGGACAAAAATTATATAAGACACAACAGTTAAAACGTTGTCTTTAACTTGTTCACTTATTTGAATTATTTCAGTAATGGAATGTCCTTGAGTTGATAGTAAATGTATAAAGGTGACAATAAATAATTCACAATTGTGGTTAATTTTTATCCAGCTCTATTGTACTTCACTGAATAAAGGTCAATTCTGAATCTACAACACTAAAGTACAACTGATTTCATGCTATATTAAGTGCAGGAGACAGTCAAAATATTCAATAAGTCATATCTAAACATAAGAAAAAGAGGCTGCATAGTATTCAGACCATTGTTTTGGTGTCAGCCATGCCGCTCATCAGAGAATGAGACCATGCATAGAAAAAATGACCTTTAAATGGCAGAGTTGGGGTCAATTCCATTTAAGTTCAGTTAATTCAAGAAATAAATTGAAATTCAATCCATTAACTGAAAAATCTTCATTGAAAACGATAACAAAAAGCGATTTTGAAGAAATTCCCTTAATCGACTGAATTGAAACGAAATTTCACAGCTATCACAGCTGTGATGTCTAGCAGCTAAGGGTCTTTTGACACTTGGTTTGTTCAGAATGGTCTGTTGTATTTCACTACGCTTGAGAAGAACATATCAATTCGATGTTTACACCTGCAAGCTTTCCAGATATATGCATGAGGAAGTGTCTCATTGGCTTATGTTCGTGGTTTGCCTCTGCGATTTCATGGGACACACACAATTTTTGCTCACAATCATAGCTAGCTCACTTGGAGCTGTATCATTTGGTTCATTCTAGAACCTGTCAGGGGCTGCACCTCACATGAGACTACTCTCAGTAAAGGTCTCTTTATCTCCTCCTTTTGAGATAACAGCATGAGCTGGCTCAGCATGATGTCAGCAACTGCAGATTTAAGGCATTTAAGTCATTTAAGAAAAATGAAATATTGATGTAGAATATGTTGAACGCTATGATCATCTCCTTTCTCTGTACTTGATAGAATTTTATGCATGACCTGGTTGGACAAAGATTCAAAACCAACATATTCACACAGACCATTTTCACTGTCACTTCTATCTGTCCCATTTGTCTTCACAAGTCATTAGGTATTTAAAGGTAATTGTTCTTTTTTAAAGGCTTTAATGTTCTGATGAAAACATATTTCTTACATTTGATGTAATGTGTCACATTTTTATCAGTGCACATGCATACACGCACACACGCACACACACACACACACACACACACACACACACACACACACACACACACACACACACACACACACACACAAACACACACACCCTTGCTGGCTCACTGGCTAAAACAGGACTACCACATAGTCTCAACGGATAGCAAAAACACTCTTTATAATAGTTCCATCTTAAAACTGTCATCTTTTGTCAGTACATTGTACAATTAAAAACAATTATGTGCAAAACAGATTAAAGTTTATTATTATGAAAACAAAATACTGGCTGTAATGCATCAATGCATTAGTTATTATTAGTCAATCAAAGAGTGGAGGACAGCGGTTCATTTTACCACAAGTGGGAGCTAAAGAGGAGAATGTGAAACATATCCACTAGATGTCACCAGATACACACACTCTAGAAAAAAAAGTTACACATGAATTGCCTTCACATGCGTTGTATCTTGCCATTACTGTTATTATGGTATGTTAAATGACACAAAATTATTAAGAATGAATGCAAATCATAAGAAATGGTATGTAGATGGTGACCTTACAATTCTAATGTTATTATGTCTGTAATTCAGTTAATACTCTTATTGCAGCTTGGTGCCATCTGTCCAGCTTGAGCGCTTGTACGTGACCTTGGAAGAATTCAGCCAGCAGAAGGAGCACTTAATCCCATTGTGATTTTGTATTATGTTCTTAAATTATGCACCTTCATAATGATAACAATTATGTTATGTCTACATGAACATGTTATTAGTATGACAATTTCTGTGAACCAAAGACTCTTAATCCTTAAAAAAAAACTGCTGGTTACAACTGCAATTTCAGCATGTGTCCTGACTTTCAGCACTGATGTGTGTGGTCATTCTGCATGCTAGAAAAAAAAACACGTTTTAAATGGTTGCAGGAGCTCAAAGAGGCAGAATTCACAGCTGGTAAGCTGCAATTCTTCTTAGTCCCCATGATATTCAATAGACATTGAGTTACTAGACGGAATATCTCTGTGAAAACAATGGTCAAGGATATGTGGGTTTAGTGACCATATTCAACAAGTCTTGATAAGTGGTTTTGTGAATTGTACTCACAGAGCAAAATAGAGTACAAAGACAGCTTTATCTGATTTCCCTTTGTGCTCAAAACAACGCATCATTTCTAATGTCCTCCTGAAGTTCCAGTATCCATACATGTAACTATTGCCTTTTGAGTTATCTCCAGATACACTGACCAATTAAAGGTTTATGATACAAATTACACTGTCTGTATAAAAGCACTTTGCTGGGTTAATATTGGCTGCAATTAATACATCAACTGTAGAATGAAGTGTAGGCATGCAATTATTCGATCATATATGTTTCTTCTTCTCCATTGTCCAGAATCCTTTCGTATGGTGGAAAGCTTATGTGTAATATTATATACCAAACTATATAGGGTTGGTTGTAGGCAGGCATGGTTCCATGCAACATTGTCTCAGCATTGTTGGGATTAACTTCTTTCTCCATTGAGAAAATCTGCTACTTTCCTCCGATGACAAGCATACAGGTTGAAACAGATAACATACACATGTAAGGCTTAGTACAGTCAGCCCCCTCCTCCCTCCAAGAGTTATGCATCTTGATGACTCGCCAAACCTAGATCACCTTTCTGTGAATTTTACATTTCGGAGATGTCAGTGTTAAGGCCCAGACTTTAACAGGGGCACATCTGTATAAAATGATTTGCAGTTACTAAAAACATGGCTGACAGACAAGCGATAGGCCACACTCAGTGTTGCTGTAAAGTATTTATTATTTAGGATGTACATACAAAATGATCTTGAAGTTTGAACAAAGCTTTTTGCGTGGTATGTACATTAAGGTAGGAGTGATTGATGACGCCACAACCATCCCCTCAGGTTCAGCTAGCCTTGGTTTTCTCGAAAAGCTGTTTGAGCTGGTCTTCGGTGGTTGCCTCTTTCTGCTGCATCAGGTCAGCATGTCCTTTGGTCACTCCCCATCCATCTGGACTGGACATGGAAGGACACTTGGGCCGACCGGACGCTGGCTTCAGTTGCTCCCAGTAATCATGACGAGCCCTGAACCACAGCAGTGATCACATTTAATTGGTACAAAATGCACCAGCCTCAGACAAACTGAATAAAGTCAGACGCAAGTTTCAGGGGAAGCTCATTTCCATCTCAAGCAACTGAGATTCACAACACCAAACATTTCATGTATCACTGAGACTGCAGTGTAGCTTATAAACCCTATCCTACTCTCTAGTTAACTAGTTTGGGCATTTAATGCCCAAGGAAACCCCCAGGGGATTCTGGGATCTCACCTCGCTCTGACCCAGGGCTTGGTGTGCATCTCCAGGCCACTGCCCCACAGTCCATGCTTTTCAGAAGCAGCAGGCAGGAAACCTCTCTCCGGTGCCAGCTCCTCTGCCAGAGCACGTATGTGGTAGGGCTCAAACCCACAGCAGCCGCCAATGTATCGAATGCCAGCTTTGTATGCCTCCCTGGCATATTGATGCATGTCCCATCTGGTCAGAATTCTGGGCTCTAAAGCTATAAAACACAGACAAGCGCAAGCAGATTTCAGACCCTTGTCCCTTTGATGCAAAGGTTTAGTTGTAAACTTATTACTACCCCTCTTTGGTATAGGAAGACCGACTGACAAAGTTAGCCAAAATCAATACACTCAATGCAGGGTAAAATATCATTAAGGCTATAATGGCGGACTGCAATTACTTTATAGTCTTAAAGATTATGTTTGGCTTTTATTACCGAAGGGGAACTCTGGCAGGTCGATGAAGCCCTGGCAGTTGCAGTCTGGGGTGTGGTAAGCTAAGGGCTGGACCATGTAGTGGGCCGTTAGTCCTGCACGTTCCACACCCTCCTTCATGAGCTTCACCGTCTTCACGCAAGTCATGGGGTCAAAGTGGCAGTTGACTCCTACGATCTTGGCACCTAGGACAATGAACCATACACAGACATCAGGTAAGGGAAGAAATAATGAAATATTTCTCGTATTTCCTTTACTGTGGTGTTCAGTAATAAAAGTTGGTCTGAAACAAATGCATCGTACCAGCCTTGACCAGCCTGACTGCACAGTCTCCAGGACTGACCCCATTCAGATCTCCCTCGGGTCCAATGCACAGTGTGGCTGCCACTGGTTTCCCTGTAGTCTGCAGAACCTGAATGGCCCATTCGGCCTCTTCGACATGCTCAAAGTACTGCAGAGGTCAGAGGTCACAAGGGCAAAGTATGACAGGAAGCAGAGACAAAATAGCACTGGTTGCAGCATCCACACAAAGCAAAAAAAAGTACACTGCTGGCACCCTGTACATACTACATCAATTACTGAATATTAATGAGGTTGTACCTCAGCAATTAAGAAATCCACATCCTTCTGGACAAAAACATCTAATTGTTTCTGGAAGATGGCCTTCACTTCACTCTCACTCTTGCAGCTCAGGTAGGAGGGCGTCTGCGAAACTCCGCCTGCCACCAAAGCGTCTCCCTCATTGGCCACTTCTCTGGCGAGGTCACAAGCGGCCTCGTTGATTTGCTGTCCCTGGGGTGAATTAAACATGACAGTTATACATGCAATACAAGTTTGAATATATTATGCATTCAGACATTTTCAGTATGACCCCATGTGGCAGAAGGGAACACCAAAGAATGTTTATGATAAGTTGGTGAATGCAAGTCATTGTTTCTGTAACGGAATGCAATTAAATCCAAGTTTAAATTAGGGTTCTCATTTCATCTTTCCATTGTATTTTTCATTATTTAAATACTGAATCACCTTGAAACTGTTCACAGACCTAAATGGGAGTACAAAACATATTTCCCTGCACCCAAATTAGGCAGATCCTACATGAAATCCACCCTGGCATAGTATTCCTACCATCTCTTTTGCATAACATCTGGAAGAAATTCATATAAAACGTTGCATTGGAGAAAAGTCAGAATATGCCATTACATTAATATCTTCAGGATCTGAACAAAGGTGACAATAAGAGTTGCAATGATAACTCCTGTGGTTTAGCATTAATATGCAGCACACTCCAACACAGGTTCACAGAGTGAGAAATGGTTTGTAGACATTTTATATAGTACATGCAACTCAATGCTGTTCGTACATTTCATTAGATATAAAAACTTACAGTGAAACGTAATGTGTTGCCTCGGTTCTCCAGTTTGTCGTCACTGGCATAGAATGTGAAGGTCTGCATGACATTTGACCCTGCTCTAAGGAACTCCCTATGCAGCTGTCGAACTGGGAAACGAGAGAGAACGACGTGCCAGCAGTTACATCACGTTACACCACCCGTGGACTTAAGTTCGATTTAATTGTAGTCTGTGATGAATGGTCTCGCCTGTGATGAATGGGTGGGGTTGATAATGAGATGCCACGCTAAATCTTACCGGCTTCGGGGTGTTCTGCGGCTGCCTCCGGCGTCCAAGGTCCTGCTTTCACATAACCCCTCTTCTCCAGAGCAAACACAAATCCTCCATCTCCAACGACAATCTCTCCGGCATCCAAGCGCTCCAAAATGCCCTACATCATTCATCTGATATTAAACAATCGTCCTATGAACCGCTGCCCCGACCAGTGCGTGACATGCTTTAAGTGCGAATCTCTACCCCATTTTCCCTTGACAAATGTGTACCTACATTAATCTCTACATCAACAAATTCATTCCACTTGCCGTGCCCAGTTTACAGGTATGGTGAGCGACCGTAGCTCCAGTGTACCAGTAATTAAGTAATTTTAATAACAACTGTTACACACTTGTTGCAGCCACTACAATTATAGCCAAGGTACTGTTTACAAGAATGTTTCTATGTAACGAAGCATCTCTGTGAGTTCGAATTGCTTGCAAGATCCTGCAGAATGCTCTGATTTGCTAGTTTACTAGCATTTTGCACAAATTATACACTTACTCTCTTGTGTCCTGGAGATGCCATTTTCCTCTGCAACTTCTACAGACCTTCGCGGCGTCGTCTGAAATGAGATCTGTGTGGAATCTGAAACCCGTTGTCGGCCTCAATTTTTATTTTACTGACGGAGGGGTGTGTCGTCTATGGTGTTCCTCTGATTGGTGCCTTCTGTGTTAGAGAATATAAAACTTTCCTCATATATTAAATATTTTGTTCGTAAATACTGTCGCATGTTTGAGGTAGGGCTGGGTGATATGGACCAAAAATCATAACTCGGTATTTTTAGTCTGAATGGCGATACACGACAGGGTCACCTGTTTCATCTTAGGGTACGCACACAAACCTGACCACGCACGCACGCGCGCACACACACACCGAGAGAGAGCTGAGAGAGAGAGAAAAGCCACTGACTGATTAATGAGCAATTAAATCTGGCCTACTTATGTGAAGTTTACTCCTTCTCCCGGTCGCTCAATTGTTTGAGCACTTCCTCACAGACCTCTGATCACATAGCCTAACTGAAGAGCGTTTAGCCGCAGGAGGAATATGGGGACATTCTAAAACGCTTAACGGGGCTTAATGTTCCAAAACTGCGATCAAAGATCACCAAATTACTCTCGGACATCTCTTGTCAGAAACACTTACTCCTGCCAAAAAATCAAAACCGAAATCCTAGGAGTATGATCGTTAAAAATCACGTGGATAAGATTACGCTCCTGAGCGCTCAGGCCGGAAGTTACAAAACGCAAATTCTGTGGTACAGTTTTGCGAGTATGAAGTTACGTTTGCAATTTTTTTCTTTGCAGTTTTGCAGATCGCAAGTTACAAAGGCAAACTCCAAAATGCGTTTTCACAAGTTGCGAATTGCAATTGCGATTAGTGTTTCGCTTTTACAGTTCGCCGTCTACAAGCACAAGTCTTACTTGCGCTTCTTCGTATTTTAGGCACGATTCTACCTTCATAATCACCTACCCAGGCATCAGCGTTGTGCGTGTCACCTTCTTCTCACCTTCTTCTAACGCAACATTAAACAGAGGTTTATGTCATTGACATTTCACTAATATGGTAACCCCACTAATAACTGTACTGTTACTACTGCATCTGTGTTGTGGTTTTGTCTGGAGTTAAGCTACCTGTTCAGTGTTTCTTTATTTACTTACTTTTACCTACTGTGCCACAGTCAGACTGTACAGCTGTGTTAGAGAAGACAAGGGTTGCCAAGGGGTTGTAGTAAATGCACTTAAGCAGCAAATGAGCAGCTTTATTTAACTTCTGACATAATGACCACCCCTGTGACCATACAATAGTTGCTATCTAAAGGCATTATATATCCACATCTAATATTTGTGTGTTACATATGTGTTACGCTTGGATTACATCATGCATCATCTTGATGCCACGAAGGACACACAAGAAAGTACCACAATATGATGCTTCTGACAAGGACGACTACTTTTTTTCCATTAAGATCGGTTCATCCTCAACGGCATCTGAATTGGATGGGTGCTTGGCTTGCGCCTCAGACGAGATGGAACTGCTACACTCATTCCTTTTGGTGAAAAAGATAAGCCTCAGATTGAACACACCCTTGCCTGCTTCTGTGGCATCATGTGAGCGTCTTTTTCAGTTGCGCTGGGCAGCTGTTTACACCTAATCGAGCAAGGCTGGACAGTACAAATTTTGAGAATCAGTCTGCGTTCATGTGAATTTGAGAACATTGTCAGTTTATGCATATGTTGGTGCACTTTTTTATTTTGTCTATAATTCTCTGTGAGCCACAGGCTCATGCTTTTAAGTTGGTATAATGCTGTGAGAACCTGCTAGATGTTTTTTTTTCCCTTTGAAGGGTCCAAGAACTTGCTAACTTGCAGGAAAACATGTACAGTTGAATTGATTATATTTTAAGTGCTTGTTTTGATTTTTCAAATATTAGACTTGTTTTAAAAGAGCTATTGTATTGTAAAAGTCAAAAATAAAACTGTTGCAGGATCCCTATATTTTTCATTCTTTCTGACAAACAACCATAAAGGGGAATGTGAATTACAGTATGTAAGCTACATTTATTTAATTACAGTGCACAGTGTTAAAAGGGGGAATAGCATTCACAACTGAATACTCACTACTCTGAGTACGTTTAAACTTGCTACTCTTTTACTCTTACTTAAGTAGTTTTTAGCACAGGTAGAATTACACTACTTACAGTACATTTTTTGTGATGTAATGGTACTTTTACTTGAGTATTATTTTTCAGTACTCTTTCCACCCCTGTCCGTGAGAGTAAAACAAAATATATTGGTCTGAAATGGGTGTACATAATGCTGTTAATGAATGTGTTTAGTTTCCTGCTTAAAATTTTACATTTTTACTTTCTCAATATAAACTTCAAGAGTTATTTGGTGAAATGAATGAATTGCTCTGTGTTGTGTGTTTATATATTATGTTTACTCCCTCTTAGATTTTTTTTTCTCTCAAATGTTAAGATTAGTTAGATACTTTGCCCAAACTGTTGTGAGATTTGCAGGGAATCCTTTAGCAGCAGAGCTTTTAAAGAAGGAGAGTTCATCTGGACAAGAAGATTACTTCCAGCTTGTGGGATACTCAGAACATATAAGAGTTTACAATTATGTTCAATTCAGAAGAATCTGTTTCTTTGAAAAGGCCTGCGCAATAGCAATATTTTTTTGCTATTTCAAGTCTCCTCCGGCAGTAGTCTGTAAATTCACTTTCTCTGTAATACAATACCATATGAATTCACACATTCAAAGCATAAAACCATTAGTCATTTAGTGAAAAGACCTGCACAACCAAACCTTTGTAATAAAGTCAATTTATTGTATTGGGGGTTACACAGCAATGCTCCAATGAGCTATTGCAAGTGCTTAATACCTTTAAGCTGAGATGGGAGGCAGCTGTGGCACTCTCTCTCCAACAGTTTAGAGCCATGGTGCTCTTACATCAGAGGACAAATAATCAGTGTTGAGTTCAATGGGATGAAAAGCTCTGTGATACTTCATAGAGGGGCTGATTGGAAGTGAAGTCCGCAGTCAGAGCTACAGGACTCAGCAATCCCTAACTTGGGGACTTCATTTCCCATCACCACCTCTGTAGATCTGTGCAAAAATATTTGCCTGTCGATCTCATCCCAGGAGCTTGTCTTGGCCTTTGTTTCAGGCGCTGGCCTTAACCTTCCTCTGCACCTCCAGCAGGTGCTGGATCTCCTGCTCACTGGTGGCCTCCTTGTGCTGAACGAGGTCTGCGTGACCCTTGGTCACTCCCCAGCCCTCAGGTGTGGACATGGAGGGGCAAGTGGGACGTCCAGAAGCTGGCTGGATCCTCTCCCAGTATTCACGGCGGGACCTTCACAAAACAGGTGGGATTGTGGTGGCAATCAATACACACACACACACACACACACATTTTAAATTGATTTTAAAGTGATTTTAAATTAAATGCTGGGAGCCACCTCTCACGGTACCCAAAGATAATGTTGTAAATGACAGCAGATTGGCACAGTGATCTTGGTTAGGAAGAGGGGCCCTGTGTCTTTTGTAAATATTGCATCCAGAAAGAAAACAGGCAGAAACAAGAGCTGCACAAACAACATGCAAACTTTTAATATCTACTTAAGTTATGTTTTCCTTGTGCTTGACTTAGGCCTTGTTTTCTGTTTAGACTTTGTTCCCATGGTCATTGCATCTGAGACTCATTATCAAGTGCAGTGTTTTTCTGTTTAAAATTTCCATCAAAATGCAAAATACATACTTGTATATTTTGCCACATATGTTTCAAATATAAATTTGAAACGTACGAGGAAGTATCTGACACAGTGCAGTTGGCCATGAACTGACAAAACCTCTCTTCAGCAGTCCACTTTTAATCATTAGAAAGAGATTTTATGCACAATGTGCAGATAGTTGCAGAGGATTCTGGGATCTCACCTTGCCCTGACCCAGGGCTTGGTGTGCATCTCCAAGCCGCTGCCCCACAGTCCATGCTTTTCAGAAGCAGCAGGCAGGAAACCTCTCTCCGGTGCCAGCTCCTCTGCCAGAGCACGTATGTGGTAGGCCTCAAAACCACAGCAGCCACCAATGTATCGAATGCCAGCTTTGTACGCCTCCCTGGCATATTGATGCATGTCCCATCTGGTCAGAATTCTGGGCTCCAGTGCTGTGGAAGTTTAAGTTCATGATATCAATGCATGGGGAGTAGTAGAATCATTTACAGCTTTTAAAGATTATGTTTGGCTTTTATTACCGAAGGGGAACTCTGGCAGGTCGATGAAGCCCTGGCAGTTGCAGTCTGGGGTGTGGTAAGCTAAGGGCTGGACCATGTAGTGGGCCGTTAGTCCTGCACGTTCCACACCCTCCTTCATGAGCTTCACCGTCTTCACGCAAGTCATGGGGTCAAAGTGGCAGTTGACTCCTACGATCTTGGCACCTAGGACAACCATACACAGAAATCAGGAAAGGGTAGAAAATTTTCATTATTTTTTTCTTTGACATTGTGTCATTGAAGAGTCGGAGAAATATAGGATAGGATATAGGATATATATGTGTGTGTGTGTATACATACACACACACACTCGCAGGGTATTTTTTATCATCATTCAGGACATCCTTCACACAGTATTCTGGTGGAACATACCTGCCTTGACCAGTCTGACCGCATGAAATAATGAAATATTTCTCGTATTTCCTTTACTGTGGTGTTCAGTAATAAAAGTTGGTCTGAAACAAATGCATCGTACCAGCCTTGACCAGCCTGACCGCACAGTCTCCAGGACTGACTCCATTCAGATCTCCCTCAGGTCCGATGCACAGTGTGGCCGCTACCGGCTTCCCTGTAGTCTGCAGAACCTGGACGGCCCACTCTGCCTCCTCCACATGCTCAAAGTACTGCAGGGCACACATACCATAGCAACTGTGATTTTCACAAGAAAGAGAGGAAGTGGGAACTAGCTTCTGAGTCAGCTGACTTGATCACTTCCATAACAGTATCATTTATACACAGCAGCCAGACACAATGCCCTGTGGGGTAGGGGTTCTCTACAGCCCTAAGTAAACCATGCAGGAGTGGTCAGAGATTAAAATTGTTTCAAAGTTGCATGTATCCAAATGTCGTAAACCAATCAGAACAGGAAGTTACTTAAGGATAGCAGTGTGCAATGATGTAACAATAATGCAGTTGCAATCATCTGGAATAATTGAATCATTGTCCAGCAATCTCATGGATTATAACAGATTTAGCAAATAAAGCCTGGGGTCACTTCAGAACAGTGGAAACAAGTACCAAGCATTTTTATATCTAAAATAGGACAACCCTTATTAGGAATTAAACTCCTGCAATAAATGACTAATATCTCTAAATGAACATTATTTATTAAGTATGGTGTATGAACCATCTGTAAGATTTTTATCTTTTTAAGGACTTTTAATCTTTTTATCTTTTATCTTTAGGATTTTATTTTCATCTTCGCTTCTCTAGCAGTGTGTCTCCTGATTGAAGTAATTGTTTTGGAGCCAGAATTGGACGTCACATTGCATACATGAATGATTTGCACTCACAGGGCTTCTGTTCTGTAGTTCAGTTTTTCTCCTCTAAGATAATGTTGTTCACAGTAATATTACTTTTTTTTTTTTACATATTTTCTTTATCTGCAATACATGGAAATGCATGACGTCTGCGTGTTTTTGCGGGACTTCGTAGAATGGATACAGTACCTCAGCAATCAAAAAGTCCACATCCTTCTTAACAAAAACATCTAATTGTTTCTGGAAGATGGCCTTCACTTCACTCTCACTCTTGCAGCTCAGGTAGGAGGGCGTCTGCGAAACTCCGCCTGCCACCAAAGCGTCTCCCTCATTGGCCACTTCTCTGGCGAGGTCACAAGCGGCCTCGTTGACTTGCTGTCCCTGGAATGTATAAAAAATATAAGCTACATAAGAGTAGTTACATTCAAGTAACTAATCATAATGAAGTGCAAAATGGTGTAATCAACATGAAAATTTTAAAAAGTTTTTTAAAATTCCCCTTTTTGACCCCAGATGCCCTCATTGTATCTGTCCCTTTAGCATAAAAGGTTTGTTCAGCATTTGCTTGCATAGATTGTGCCTCTTAAAAAGTTAAAATGGCTTTTTTTGCATTGTATGTATAACTTTGCGCCTTTTGTAGCAGAAACTGAAGCGCATACAGTAAGATGCAGGTCGTTGCCTCGGTTCTCCAGTTTATCATCGCTGGCGTAGAAGGTGAAGGTTTGCATGACATTGGACCCTGCCCGGAGGAATTCCCTGTGCAGCTGGCGAACTGAAAACAGGACAGGAAAAAACATGCATATGAAAGCACTACATCACACATTACTCTTCAGCGTGCTGTTCACTGCGCTGAGCTGCCTGGGAACTTTGGAAGTGCAAGCAGCTTGTTGTTGTTGTCCCACCCGCCTCGGTGTGCGTTACGTTGGCCTCCGGGGTCCACGGTCCTGCCTTCACGTACCCCCTCTTCTCCAGGGCGAACACAAAGCCCCCGTCTCCAATGACAACCTCGTCTGCATTCAGACGCTCAAGAATGCCCTGTGGGAAAGGATCCAACATGCCAACAACACTTGTTTTTCACACGGCTTCATGCATGCGTTTGAATTATTCATGGTCTTCAGACAGCACTCAGAATACTACATCGGTTGTTTATCAGTGGCATTGAAAATGAATTTGGAATATTACGGCAGTTTGGAGACAGCCAGAGTATTTGTAGAGGTGATGTGTTTGAACAGCTACGGGTTGGATGTATAATGTGTGTGCCTCTTCAACTGCTCTAAACTGGATTAAAGGCTATGTGTTTTCCCCTCTATAGATGGATCTCTCCATTCCAGTAGAACATTTTGCCAAAGACTTGATCATGCCTTTAAAATTGCTCCATAATTCCTGGACAAGTCATTTTACCACATGTTCATCAGTGTCTCATGATACCACCTCTTGTATCTCCTACAGTGGAGAAGTAATTCTATGTAACACCACATAACATTTAGTTTTCTAACATGACTATTTGAATTTATCCAACGATTTTAAAACAGTGAGCTTTATTCAACTGTCAGAAATGCAGAAATGTGCAACTCCAAGTCCCATAAGAAACAGAATAAATCAAGTACCTTTTTGATTGGCGCCATTCCACCCAGTCTGAAAAGAAGCACTAAGCACTTTGCAACAGCAAACCCCTTTGGTGCAGAACGGCCACCATGGGTATATATTCATCAAACTAATGGGTGGGGCTGATGTTTTCCCTGAAAGTGCTTCTTATTGGTACCTGGCCATTTGGGTAGGTGTGTTATGCAATGTCTGTGTGGTTGTTCCCTTTCAAACATTGCAGCCAACCTTAGTCCCCTCTACATATGGGCCAATGTAACAGGACCATGTTCAAAGCACTGTTTCATAAATGTATGGATTCCTGCTCAGCATAAATTCCTTCAAAGTCAGTGCATTCTCATTAGAGCAGCACGTGGCAGATTCTCATCTGTAGTGTGTTACATTGATAACCTCAGCAAACCTTGCCATTATCCTGTAGTTAAAGTCTGTATTGTTCCTCTTGCATGTCTGAGCGAAATGTTTTGCTGAAGCTTTTTGATGGCATGAAAACCATTCAGCTTTTAGTGTAACACCTTCAAATGCCCATTTCTCACTCAGCATTCCCAAAATGTACAACCAATTTGGGTTGTTTGTGATGGACTTGTGTAACACAATGAACGAAAAAAATTTCATACTCGTCACTGAAAAACAGCAAAAACGTTTTGTGTTACAAGGCATACCTCCGGTAGCTGCATGGTACTGACTCAAAGATTTTGTGTAATTACATAATTATATCCTACATATATATATTCTAATGCCAATGTCTTCATTGAAAATGAAAAAGAATATAGATTTTGAGATGACTCCATGGATATTTGTCTCTGTTAGAATTGGGAATGCACTACATTTATGTGTCCTATGTGACATTGTATGCCTGAAACACAAATTTAAATAACCACTAGTTTTCCCTAACTTGAGTACTATCCTGGAATTTCAACAGTTGATCTGAAATAATCTGGCAGTGATTCAGCTGTCCAGCTGATCCAGTGATCCAGCAATTGTGGGACGGTTCTTGCAACTGCTTATTTGCATATTAGTTACAGCATAGGTGGATGTTATTTAGGCTAGGTTGTAGGAAATGGTTTTATTAGGTAAAATATATTTAACAATAAATATGTGTATACTTTAAACTGTACTTAGCATTTTGTAGATTTCATCATGTCTCCCCTCTGGGCTGTAGTTCCAAATCGAAATGCTAGGGATGGTGAGCCTCTTGAATGTGTACTTTTGGTATGTACAGAAACTGCACAGTGACATATTAATCAATAGATTGTGTGTTTGTTTTCAAATGTCCTGGACCTGGGTGGTTGTTTGCAGAATCTTGTAGGTGGCAACTGTTGGAAACTTAAAGACATAAGGTCTGAAACCAGATATGACCGTTCTTTTCCCTTTTGTCCATTCATTGAATGTCTTATTTGGAATTCTAGAACTTTGACCGTGTTGCATGTACCCTGTCAGAAAAACCAGCAGACCTTAAGCTTGTGAGTTTTGGAAATATTGAGTTACACGTCAGGTCTGAAAGTTTAGTAATTGGTTTTGTTCATTCATTATCCCATAAAAGTCATACTTCTTAACAGTTTTGTGACTCATTTGGGCTGCATGATTTCCTGTGAACTCGTGCTCTTTCTCCATGGCCTCTTATACGAATTCCCTGAGTCTTCTGTCAGTTGACCAAATGTGCGACTGAGATAAAAACAGTTTGTCTGTGTATCAGGGATTCAAGAGCCTTTGGATAACAGGCATTCCTTTAGTAGTCAGAACACACCACATGCCGAAGCCTTCTGCCTCCCTCTCCTACCCTGTGCTGAAAATACAGCAGCCAGCGAGACCTTTGACCACAAGCAAACAGCATAGGCCTTGAACAGTCCCAGCTGCTTGGCAATCATAGTGTATTCTGGGCTATACCAGTTAAGGGAGGATTTTGCAGGTAAAATGGATTCCTGTTTGTCAGCAGAGGTAAAGGTCAGAAAACCAGCCCGCTCTGGCAGTAGTCCATTTTCCCCCGATATTTTTTGTAATTTATTTATGAATTTAATCATTTATTATTGCGGCATCAAATGTCAGTATACAGTGTGAAAAAGCATCATGAACACAATGAGTTAAAGTGAGTCAATCAAAACATGATCAGTCATAGTGATTAAAAAGGCAGGACATTTGTACTGGACTGAGTTTCTAGTTGGACAGTGCATCATTTAAAAGTGTTTATTAATTACATGTAAACATCTTCCCCAAAGAGACATTGGGAGGTCAGAGGTATAGTCACTTTACTGTCATTATTTAGTTAGTTTTATAGAGACAAACGTCTTCAGCAGATTTATGTAGCTCAACAAATTTCCCCTAAGATGATGGGATGTGTGCGTAATGCATAATGACATATAAATCTCAGACCACATGAATATGAAATGTTTGCATTGGACCTTGCAGCTTCCATCACAGTTTCCATTGCCTAACTGTGGGAGCGAACAAGATTGATCACCCGTAGCGTCGCCTGAGAGTGCCTCGCCTCGACTTCTGCAGTGTTTAAGCCAAATCGTCACTTGGACTGGCTTCACCCATTAATACTGCAGTTCACTTCTGACCTAGATCCTGGAGTCGGCCAGTCTCAGCACACAGTGGAATGGGTTGCAGCCAAATGTTGCCTGCCGTCCTGCAAGCTGCAGATTCTCCACTGCAACATCCAAGCAAGAAATGGCTCAGCTGAAGACTTCAATACCTCTGTGCTGAGTTCCTCTGACCTGATTTTTGGGTTGTTACATGTCTCACCTCAAGATCAGACTGCAGCCAGATCAGCACGTGCCCGTGAGCTGGGGTTGAATTTCACCTTAACCCTGGTTTTGGATGTCAAGTCAGCTTGGTCTGGGTCATCCTCTGGAATTTATCCACTTCACATAGTGGAACTCTTGTTTTTTTTGCATATCTTTGAATCTTTCAAATTAAAAGAGTATTTTAATATACTTTAATATAATATAATATACCTGTAGAAATATATTCCCGTCAAAATTCTTGTTTTCCCTCTACAATAGAAACAAAGGGGCCATAAGGGGCTGCATGACGCCATACATTAATAGCAGTCAATACTGAAATACCCCTTCTGCCTACATAAATAGCCCATTAGAGTAAAACGATATGGAGGTGCTTTCACAGCAGTTCCCAGACCCAGGAGGGTTTCCTCCTACGCCTTTCATGGCCTAGGTTGGTTGCAGATGAGCGACAACCTACAGCTGTTGCCCCAGAGGTTACCAGAGGTCAGAGCCTGAAGATGACCAGAGGAACGCTTCTGTACAGTGTCCTCAGAGGAGTTTGTCTTGGTCCCAAATCATTGGTCCTGATACATAGGCAAAGAAAAGAAATAACACAATCTGCTGAAGTTTCCAAGTGCAAAACACAAAATGGGAAGTTTTTACAAAGAGCTCTGTCATATTTCTATTGAAATTATACTGAACTATAAGTAAGTTTTGTGACCATATGTAAGTAACTATATGAACTGTATGTAAGTTTTAAGAACATAATGGTCAGGTAGGCAGTTGGACTTGGTTTTGACTAATGGTGTCCCTTTCATCTCTGATGGTGAAACTGTTTCTTCCTGTGTGAGTTATTATGGCTGTTATGAACCATAATATCTGCTGATGTTCTTCACTCAACTTCAGTAAAATCAAAGTTGAGAATATGGTTGTGACATCTTGTGATCCTGTGATAGTTTCCTAGGGTAAGCTGTGGTACCTTGTTGACATCCATGAGCGAAAGTACCTTAACATAGTTATCTCGCCTCATGGTCGATTGTATACCTGCCACATAACTATATAAAACATGAGGATGTCATGAGTCCAGCGCAGAGAAGCACAGCTTCTGAACCTGACTGAAATGCATTTGGTCAATAGCTGTACCAAATGACATACATCTCAATAGCTGCGGCAGGACATAGCTTGTGTCGAAAGGCAAACACCTGCAATCTCCTGATCACAATGTACATGTTCTCTCATGTGATGAAAATATTTACTGTCTGGTCATGGAGCTTGCAGTTACGAGGATAATGATGTTTAGTTGTTTGTTTTTTGATGATGGAATGATAATGTTCAAAATGTCTGTGGATTGTGTTTTAGATCCACACAGTTGTCAAAACAGGCTTGCCACTGATGGACTCAGAAAATGACTTGCCTGTTGCTTGTAAACATTGCCTAAACCATCACTGTAGGATGAGTTCTGGAGCTCAGAGTGATTACAGCAATCTTTAAAACATTTAAAATTCACTCCTGCTTTCTGATTTTGCCTATGGTCCCTCCACATTTCAACTTTACGATGTGACCCTAAGAAAACAGAAAGTGTCTCAGAGCAGTAATGCAACAACATGCCGTCAGGGTCCTCAGAGAGCTGCTCATCTGTTTGGTTCTAACAGTATGTACTGCTGGCTTATTATTTAACTTGTGCTGAAAAGTTCTTTCCTGTGATTCTTTGAATGAAATAGATCACTTTTCATACTGAAGAGGACATGTATTTTGTACTGTATTCTATGGACCTTATTTTGGTGGAAACATACCCATATAGTATTTTATATTCCTATATATTATTAACTTTACACATGTGCAAGTTTGCAGAGGGTCACGACATGCTCTGGGTCACCACGTCAGCATCTCACAGCAGATGAGGTGCAACTTACTGACCCTCTCAAAACGTGGGTCAGAAAATGTTTTCATCAATGTCAGAGGAGTGGAATACAAAGGCACGCACGCACGCACACACACACACACACACACACACACACACACACACACAAACACTGTGTCTCTGAGTTAGAGCACTGACTGAAGGGTGCCGTATCCACAATTCCATAGCATGCGTGTCTGTAGTCTTTTCTCTCAGTACACATCCCAGTGCTTATGATGCCTGTCAATCAACTGATCACATTACGCATGAGAATTTGCAAATGGGACACCATCACGCCGTTAGTAGCTTCCATTGTTTTCATTTTTGTATGACTGTAGGCCATCGGATTACACCAAGCAGTTGTTCACACAAATCTTTGGGGACTGTGTGCTCTGCTCATGGTGCTGTTTGACTTCCAGTAAGCCACAAGGATGCTTGAGCAAATACACTGTGAAAACCGTAAAGCTGGGTAAGTCCTGAGGAATACGAGCACACATGGCCATAGGGCTTTGGGTCTAAAACTTTAAGTAAAGCCGACAACAATAAAAGCTATTGGTAGGGGGGCAAAAAACATTCATGACAGCAATTTAAGATGAAGACTGATTTTACCCCCCGCTTTCCCTCTTTTAACCCTCTTTGTGTTTGCTTTGTGATCGATTCATCAAAAAGAGCTTTATTTGAACACAAGATTTTTGGCACAAGAATGGACTGACTGTGTGAGTTGGACAATGTGGGGCGAGGGGGGATTTGACTGTTTAATGTATCCACATATATACGTATTAGTGAGATTACAACACTGTAACTCAAACTGGTATGGAATCTACGCTAACGCATAAAATACAGCATGAACACATCAGCGTTTTTTTTTTTTTTTTTTGACCAGATGTGATATGTTCGTGCTGTTCATGGAAAGATGTGATTATTTTTTTGTGTCGTTTGTCATTCTGTGTGAACTCCGGAGATGTGTGTATGAACTCAGAATGAGTAATGGCTTCATGGTATGGGAGAGTCGGGTTCAGGGAAGGTCACGGATCACGCTGAGTGCACCGAGTTCACTGGCCCCCGTCTCATTTGTTCATAAATGTGACACATGATTTCAGATGAGCCATATTCGTGAATGTGCCTGTTTCCCTAAGGCACTGTGTTTCCTGTCCCAATTGCTTTGTTTTTCTGTTTCTCACTAATGGTCAGGGTAAGTTTTGGTGCACAGATAGCTTTTAGGCTATGGTGCAAGAGGTCAAATGAGATGAAGAGGGGGGTGGGAACTGACGTATTATCATCATGAAGCCCATGAGCAAGGAAAGGGAAAAGACAAAGGGAAAAAACAACAATTATTATAGCAACAGATAATCATCATCATCATTTAGTAATTATATTTTTATTAATTTAGTAAAATGTGACTTTAGGCATGAGTTAAGTGTACTAATTTGTGACCTAAAAATTAACAATAGTCAACCCAGCTGCAACCACTAAGACACACAATAAACATCCACTTTAGAAACTCAAAATAACAACACATTTTGTATTCATGATAAATTACACAATCCTAGTTCTTTGCCGTTGATTAATTACTACGCAGTGGTGTTGAAAGTTGCATGTTGTTTTTGCAAAACAGGCAAAGTGAAGCCTGCTACTTTCATGTCAGATGAAGTCGAGGAGTCTACAGCTTGGAGTGGCTATGTTTTCAAATGAGCATCCCCTCCGCTGGTCGCGAGTGATGACCTTACCTCCATTTCCTGAAGAGAAGCACAACATAAACACGACCCCTTCAGCTAAGCCACCTCTGTTCTGCTTCTCTTACCCTTTCTGGTGCATCTCTTGTTCCTCGTGTCTTTGTTGGTGGTTCTCCTGGATCGGTGAACGTTGATTCTGCTCACCATTCATGATCTTCCTGATCTTGGGGACCTCCTGGTGGTTAAATGGTGGTACTGCTCATACTTTACTTTATGTGTGTTTAGTGCAGCATAATGATCATGTGCTTATCTACCCAGCAGTTGTAGAATGATAAATTTAAAATTGATGTGTTTGTATGTTTGCTAAGCAGGTAAATAACAGAGGGTCAAATTGTGAATACTTGAATAAGTGCTGCATGGATCAACGCCAACATGTGAAGTCTATGCTTTTGAAATGTTTCCCATAAGCTGTAAAGATGAGGGGGGAATATGTCAGTACGG
The DNA here is from genome assembly GCF_013368585.1 of Megalops cyprinoides. Taxonomy (NCBI): domain Eukaryota; kingdom Metazoa; phylum Chordata; class Actinopteri; order Elopiformes; family Megalopidae; genus Megalops; species Megalops cyprinoides. The sequence continues at coordinate 36,989,167 of NC_050586.1, forward strand.
AGCAATGAGGAATAGGTGTATTTCAATATGGACAGATGCAATGGAGGCATATTTCAAAATGGAGAAAACAGTGGAGGAGTATTTCAGTACTGAGAGGTGTGGTGGGGGTGCATTTCAATACTGAGGAATGAGGTGATGGCACATGTGCTGGGGGTGTATTTCAGCATGAACAGATGTTGGAGTGGGAGGGTGTATTTCAGTATGGAGAGATGACCTGTGGGTGTGCTTCAGTATAGCAAAAACATCTGCAATACAATGGAAGCTGACTCAGCCCATTCCAAATTTTGTCCTTTGATCCAGTGTTTTTTTTTTTTCAGAATGGCCTTTTCACCACCAGATGGTCCATGCAGGAAGCATGGATATAGGTAGCTGTTATCAGTGTTCATTTCGTCTGCTGAGGAAATGCTTTTTTTCTATCAGATTCCTGTTCTGTACCCTCAGCTTGTGAGAGAGTGGTGCTAGCATATAGATTTATTTTTCTTCATTGCAGAGGGCAATTTCGTCCATTTTCAGTGTTGATTATGCAGATGGAGTGGTTTGATCGTAAGCAGAATTACACGCTGATGTTTTTTCAGTGCATTTGAGCTCTCAGTAGCCCTCACACTTTTGTACTTCTCTTATTCTCCTTAAGTGCGACTTCATTACCAATGTGTGTAGCTGTCATCAATGCTATTTCCATGGGCCAAAGAAAGACAGAAAGAAAATGTTTTTCCTAACATATTCCTGTTCTGTGCTCTCAGTTTGTGATGCTGTGGTGCTACCAAACAGCCTTATTTTCCTATATTGCAGAGCACAATTGCAGTAAAGCGATGAAGCTCTCAGCAACATATGCATTCAATACTCCTTCCATGCTGCAGACACTTGGAAAGGCCACATGGGTAGCCCTATTGCGATGTCAGCCACAGAGGGGGGGAATTACGTCAGTGGTCATTCATTCCAAGGTCTGACAGGCTACATCTGAGCCAAATGGACTGGGACCAGAACTACATCAGCAGACACTGAGCTAATTGTCCTTTGTGTACCTGGAGCAGTGCATATGAGCTGGAAAATAATGCTTTTAGCCACCACTGTTGGCCAGGGCAGCTCACCCATGAAGCTTCCTGGAAGTAAGTGGAGGGTCCTTCTCTGCATTCCTGCTGCATGGAGAGTCCAGTTTTCACGTGTTTTGGTTGCTTCCAGCAGGAAGAAGACTCATTGGATCGATTGGCGCTGACTTTCTGAAATGCAGTCTGGCCCATCTCATCAAACAAACAGTGCCAGCACAATGTACATTGTACACGTACATCATTGTTCAACCATAACGTAAACTGTAGATTTTGAGCAGGTAAATTGTGAAATTAAACAAATACGCGAAGACTATAGTCCAAATTCTGATCTCTACACTACACAGCTCACATTGTACATATCCACTTATTCAGTATTTTTTTTCGTATTAGCAATGAAAGTTGTTCTTAAGTGTACAACCATCAGTGCCTCCTACAGGACTGAAATTCACAGCTGTAGGATATAGCACCAGTTCCATAACTACTGTTCAAATTTGACTTTATTTATCTTTAGTGTCTGCATTGCTACACATTTTCAACACACCGGTACTTTGGTGCAGTAGTTTTTGCAGGACCCATATTTTTCAGTCATTCGGCAATAAGATTGCATTATTGACTTTTTAGCCACTGTATTGTAATGTATTGGACAGCACCTTTCTGGTATTTCACATATTTACACCGCCTTTACTCTCCTCACTGTATATTTTTCTCAGAGACGATGGGCCTCCATACTACATCTCAGAATGTCAGAGGCCTCTGAGAGATTCATTCGCTCAGACCTTTGGTGTATGCTGCTCACTTAAACTGTAATAGGGAAAATTCCCAACTCACTCAGCATGAAGCTCTTCACCAGATTTATTTCAGGGCATCTTCCAATACGACAGTAAAAAAGGTGTAGTTTTGTTTTCTTGTGTTTTGTGAGATGGACTGCGTTTTGGAGATCTGGAGCATTCACAGCACCATTAGTGTTGCTGTCAGTGATATTCATGGGCTCCCACAGATGCTTTCCAGAGGCAGAGCCAATTCTCAGCATCAAACAGTAAATCAGCTGTAAATGCCATTGCTGGCCTTCAAGATTAGAGTGTTTTATACCAGGTCCAGCAGTCTCACCTTATATTTAACCTACAGAAAACTGTGTCATATAGAATTCATTTTCAAAAACAAAAAGTATGAAAGCACTAATTAGAAGACAACAGATTTGGAAGTGAAATACTGGAAGGTGGAACGGTTTAGTGGAGATCTAGGTAATTATGTGTACATTTTTGGTACATATTTTATCTTTTTTTTTAATTTACAGTAGGTGTCCTTACTTACACCTCTAAAAGAAAATCTGGTGTTCTGTCATGAAGGTCAGACAAGACTAGCTCAGCCGTCTTCATGCTTGGCTGTTCTATTGTCCATGTTTCAAAGTGACAATACTAACAATGTCCAAAAGAGGTCGCTGCATCATGATAGTTGATTAGTTTTCAGAAAGGAAGAAAATGATGATGTTTTGATGAAGAAAGGGCATATTTCATATAATGTGTCTGATTCCTGGGCAGCTAAGAGAACACTTTTTTCTCCAACACAACTTCCTTGACTCATATAATGTCTGCAATTAAAATTGCGATTTTTGTGCACCTCCCATCATTCTGACTTCATCATAATTCTGTTTCTCTGTCTCATTCTTCAATGGACCACGTACTAATAGTTCAAAACACATCCAGTTCAAAATCCACCTTTCAAAACTTTACACATATCATTCTAATGTGCATTTTAGGGCCCTGTGTTTATCTTTGAACGTGCAAACATCTAACATTAAAAATGAAGTTGTTGACCTGGGAAGTGTTAAAAAAGGGGATACACAGTTTTACCAAAATCAGCTTTTGCAAATATAGCCTCTTTACGCATTTGCCCAACTAGCTGAGACTTGGGGAGTACTAACACAAAAGATCTACAGCAAATTAAAGCAGTAACAAAATCAGGCAACCAAATGCAACAAGGTGCAGGTGAACTCCGCAGTTACACAATTCAATTTTCCACAGAACCATTGAAAACATCGAAATTTGGAGAACATTTTAGTGGAGAACTGTAGGATATTCAAATGTAGATTGCCACTAATTCATGAGCAAAACAGATATATGAAGGTCCTTTCCATGGATTATATATTTTGCTATGTACTGTAGAATCCTGATTCTGACTGATTCTGTGAAGAGGATGGGGGGGTGGGGGGGGTGGTCAGTTTATGGCATCTGGCTTGGTGGGCCTGAGAGAGGTCACCATGCACAAAGTGAGCTGTAAAAACATCCATCATGATCAACTCAAAAGATGGAAATCTCATAACATCGGCGCTGCATTGGGAAACAGCCCCCCTCATAACCTCGCCGTAGAGCTAAGCCAACTCGGGCACTGCTGTTTGGCATGTTCCGTCTACTGAAGCTCAGTTGGGCTGGTCACCCTGCCATCCACTCTGATCAATGCAATTAGCGTCCAGGAACAACACAGCCATAAAAAGAACAAAGGGCCCCTCCCCATCCAAGCCCCTTCCAAGAAAGCGTATTTGCCACCAGAACCAGCAGGTGTCTTTTAATAAGCACCACAGCAAGACGATCAATGAGAACAGGGGGAGAGAGGGAGAGAGAGAGAGAGAGAGACAGACAGACAGACAGACAGAGAGAGGTGGGGGGAAGAACAAGAGGGAACAGCCAAGGGCAAGGTTCCTGTGCAAAGTTTCCTGTTCCTTCCCAAGAAGTCCATGAATAAATGTGTGTGTTATTTTAGTAAGAAGAAAAAAGACTTCTCTTGGGATGTGAGCAAATGTTAGTTTTGCACCATTTTCCGTCATACATTCCAAATCATTTTGCTCCTGGAATGAAAGAAATATATTTTCATTGCCATTTCTGATTACTCAGGAATAAGGCAATAAGAGCTGTTGCTCTGATATAATCCTATTAATGAGGTCATTCCAGAACACTGAGTCCATGTGTTGGTATGTGGTGTTTTTGGTATGTGTTTGGTATTAGCACCCCTTCGGGACCTCCAGCTCAGCTTCCTCACTGTCATTCCTGTGGAGCCCACTATGTACCAAGAACTGGACCTTCGAGGACTACGTGCTATGCATATTCTGCTGTATAACGTTTAAGATTTAAGATTTACAAGACTCATTATGTTTTACGCACCATATATTGCTGTGTCTTACTACCTACATGTTTCACCATTCTTAAGTACTGTTAAGAATTTCTTAGGAAACTCTACTCAATCTGTCCACCCAGTGCCAGCCAGAAGCAGATGGGCTCCCCCTCTGACCTGGGTTCTGCTCAAGGTTTCTTCCTATTAGTCAGGGAGTTTTTCCTTGCCACTGTCACCTTTGGCTTGCTCTGTGGGGGTATCAGGCCTGGAATACCGATGTAAAGCTGCTTTGTGACAACTCATGTTGTAAAAGTGCTATATAAATAAAACTGAATTGAATTGAATTGAATTGAATAATTATTTTACCTTAAGGGTAAAAAAAACTTTTCTGAAGTTTATTTTTGACAACCAAAGTCATTTTAGGACCTAATAGCATGCCAGGAGAATGACCACAGAAACATTACAATTAAAATGAAATTTTTTTTGTTTGCATTGTGTACAGCTCAGTAACCTGGTAATTAAAACACATACTGAACATAGAACACTCCATTCATGCATGATGATGCAAACAAAGCATAAGGATTTTGGGTAGTATAGATCTGTACCATCCATATGTTGGAGGCTGGATTGTGTCAGTGGACTGTTAGTAAATTATAGATCACAGCTTATGGTACCTCCCCAAATATCAGACACCATCATGCACCATCTTGCACATGCACGCTTTCACACTCCCAGTTTCACTGCATCAGTCATGAATGGTGAAAATTGAGAATATTGTTTCTTTTCTGTGTTATTCGTTCTTGATTTTCACAAGGCTCCATATTAAACAGGTTTAAGCACTTGTGCCCAATCACCTCTCTCTTTAGCAAAATCTAGTAGAGCTTATGCAACAGTCACTCATGTTTAATTATGAATGATCAAATCCGTGGCAAAATCATTTCGTCAATCTCAAACATTAATATACAACACCTTTCAAAAAAACATACATGCATAAGTAGTGTGAAGTTTCTTTTGGTGCTCAGTATACCTTCATATTTCTATAGTAAGTTGATCTATGAGGATTTTTAAGTTGTTGACATTTAAAGATGCTAGCACAAGCAAGAGATGATGTTGAAGGGGGAAAAAAGAAACGCTGAAATGAATTGCAGAATGGGTAACAGCACCTTCCAGTGTGTTACTTCTACCACATCCACTGTTTGGAGTCGTGCTCCCTCTGTGCCTCCTTGTAACCTTTCCTCTCCAACTCCCTGCTATATGATTGGCCAGTGGGTTTGGTCTTGCCCTGTGATTGGCTGGTATTTTCCACACTGGACGGGCAGAGAAGCATCTGTCAGTATGTCTGAGGCAGCCTTCACGTATGTTTCTGTCTCAATTCCCCGGGCTTCCCTCCCACCGCCATTTCCCTAATATCTTTCACAGATGTGCTGCAATATTGTATGGAACAGTGAGGTGGGCAGTTAAAAGCAGCCAAATGAAGTCCAGATTTTTGCCTTTTGCGCTGTGAGTGGGAAGCAGGAGCCCAGCATGACAGCTAAGTCTGACCTGGTGGATGGCAGTCCAGGGGGTTTGTTTGTGTGTGTGAGAAACAGACTCGGGACAGAATGCATGTCCCATTTTTCATCTCAAATGAAGACTCTTACAGGGACAGAAATAACAAGGACTGCAAGAAGTTAAGATTGCATTTATATACTTACGTATTCGTGTCAAATGACCATGAGATGCCATAATACAGAGAAAACACTTAATTATTACAATTAAAAATGAGAAATGAAAATGAGTAAATACCCTTATCCAAGATAGCATAGCTCACATTTTACATATTCTTCAAATCAAGGAGATTTATAGATATTTTTTGTGCATGGATGTATATTGAAGAAATTCAAGTTATGTGTCTGCTCAAGGTGACAACAGCAATTGCCTTGCCCAAGAATTGAACGTGTATTTAAGCAAACACTCAATTTTTTCAATTCTCACACAATATTTCTCATGAATTTCAATGAACAGTGAGCTTATGATAATGTCATCCATGCCTAAATTCATTACTCAAAGGACAAAATGTTAGAATGAGTGTGTCATTTTATTTTAAGGTCTTATGAGCCAATCAGATCCGGTGTTTGTTTACCTAATGGAATATGTGAGAGAAATATGAAGAAGGGTAACCACTGGGCCCTGCAGGGCAGGAAGCAGACCCTGCTTGAGGAGCAATATATGAGTTTGGTGCCCTGTGGTACTATGAGCAGAGAGCCGGTCACTATGCACACCCTAGTGGGCCAGGCCGGGGTAACAACCAGTGGCGCTAAGCTCCCAGCTAGCGCTACGTGAACCTTGTAAGGACAAGCAGCGTGGCCTAATTCTGGGGAATGCACACTTGAGTAGGTATAATGAAACCAGATAAAGATAGGCACATATCTTCTTCCCAGCATTGAGCCGTCTTCCTGGTGCCCCCTCTCTGTGCTGTGGGGCAGTTGGGGGGGGGGGGGGGCGCGTGTGGGACAGCTGCCAAGGTCGAGCCCTCCCTGTTCAAAGGTATGTGCTTATTGATACAGTCTGGATACAGTTACCAAAAGTGTGTCCTCAAGAATGCCCCAGGTCCTGTTTTATCTCTGGCCTGCTCTTCATCTGAGACTGGATTTTATCAAAGCGCAAACCTCCCTGTCCAGACAGCACATATTGCTGCACATAAGTGGCCGTAAGTTGTCCATCTCCTTTAGATCTCTGCCATTTGAGCAGGCCGCCCGGATCGCCAGGGCGTCTCCCACCTAGTCAGGACACTTTTTTTCATCGCTCAAAACTCCTTGTTGAGTCCTAAAGAGATTTGTGCTGTGGCACGCAGGAAACATATAGACAATGTTATGTATGTGCTGTATTTAACAGCCAGTGTTTAATACCAATTCACTGTTTCACTTTATTACTATTATTAAAAGTGTCTGCAGCTGCCACGTGAAGAAGACTCGCTGTTACCTTGAATCTGTGGAGTTTGCTGTGTTTCATTTTTATGGACAATAAAAAAAAACAAACAGTACATTCTTGGCTGGCTGTACTGTAAACAACATGAAAGTTACACAGAGACCAGGATTTAACAAATTAAACTTAAATTAAACTGAAAAAACACCTCTCACCTACCTCTTTCCCACTAGAATTCATTCACCCGGTAGCCTTTATATGTCATAAATGTGTAACAGATATAGACATTTTTATCTTTTATCTTCCTGTGTACTGGAAAATTAATAAAGGTTTTGTAGTTAGGAAGGATAAAAAGTTTAATTGCATACACTCACAAATGACAAAGTCAAAACCATAATTTTTTTCAGTTTTAAACGAAACATCTCTTTTGAATGTCTTAAGTGGCCATGATGATGAGACACTGCAAAGCAAACCACCATTTTGTTTCCTGTAAACACTGTGATTGGCTGTTTACTCAAGTGTGAGATCACTGTGTGTCAAAAGGAACCTACTGTATATAAAACATTCCCTACTCTATCTATCATGAAATGACCTCACTCTAACAGCCAGGAGATTGTGCAGCTGGGTCTGACTCATCATTGTCTATGTTTGACAAAAAATACCCAACACATGACCACAAGACATTTAAAACTGTGCCCTAATATTTCACAAATACACTCTGAAATATATATTGATATATATTTACGAGTATATATATTACGATTTATATTTACTCTAAATGAGTAATATTTTTGACAAATTTACCATCAGAGATGGAAGTTTATTCTCTTCACTTTAATTTTTTTTTATTTTGTAAAATGAATTTACAGATTATGACCACAATGAGCAAAGTATAAAACAAAAAGCATCTTTTCATACATTTCTTCAATAAGACACAAACAGAACAAGACATACCTTTCGATGCAACCATTTTATATTTTTCAAATTATTCAATACAACATTCAATTAATTTGATAGGTATTGTCATAGTATTACTATAATGACAAGTTAAATTGGCAGTTTTTAAAATGGTCTAGCTCTAACACAAGAAGTAGCAGTCAAGTGATTGGCACGTAGTTGTTAGCCAGTCAGAGTTACTAAACGTGAATGTCCACCATTATCTTAGACAAACAAAACATTCAATGCAGCTCATCTGAAGAGATAATTATGAGGCCATCATCAGGAGGCGGAGGGCTACGCCCACTGTAGCGCTGGGTAATTATCAATGCCGCTAATCCAGGTGTGAGTGAGAACAACCTGCTGCATAGAAGAATCCCAATCTGATTAACAGCCTCAGGGCCTAAAACCACAATGAAGAAAAGCCAACTGATTAAAAGCAACATCTCTCGCATGCCTTCCACCACAAGAGAAGAAAAAAAGACCCATTCTATTATAGTCAATTGTATCTATCCCACTGCACCTACTGTCACGCAAGGCTGTTTCCCTGCTATTCAGTAGCCCTGTGGTCATACACAAAGGAATGGTCCAGCCTTTTTATTTGTCTACCACTGTTTTGTGCCTTTGTTGTCAGGTAGAGTTAAATTGCTGCAAACACACACACAACACAGTCAGGCCTGGTAACAGATGCAAGGAACGTGGATGCCAGTGTCTATGACAAACATTTATCAACAATCATAAAACTTGGTGTATGTACAGCAATGGCAACACAGTGCAAATACAAAAGGCAGTCAGATGTTTTACACTTGAGGTAAAATAAGCATCTTTTTAAGAGGTTTCAAAGCTCAACACAGGTCTTGTGACGACACAGCACACAATATGTTATGATGACGGATGTGTTCATCGATAATGCACAGGTACAAAGTAATTTTTCTTTTCGTCCCTGTACCAAAAAAGGAATAACAATATCAGTTTGTGCAGTAATAGTAACATTGCGTATGATCGTGTCTGCCATTAATCACGGAACACTCTGTTTGCCTGTTTGAATAAAGTTTTATAAGCCCAGCGCCTCTGCCAGTGCATTAATCTCATTAATCAGTGCATCCACCGCCCGGGCGTTTAGCTGAGGTCACGATGACATCACCCTCTGCGGCTTCCTAAATCTGCAGCGCAAAGCCGGGCGCCCCGGTCTCGGTCTCCCCGGCTCTCGTGTTTACACTGAGGCCATGGGACAAGCCAGAGTTCGGCTCCGGGTGGCTTCGCTGGTCTGATTAATGAAGTGAGGTAAGCGCTCTGGATAGGAAACAACTGCTTGGTTCCACAGGGCTGAGGACAGGCTTTTCAACAGCTCACTGAGTGTGTATAAGGCCTAGTGTTACTCTGCGGCCTGTCCCTTAGCTGACATCACTGTACTATTAGCCCTCTAGAGCAGCGTTCTCAAACCTCTCCTGGAGGACCCCTTGTCCTGCATGTTTCAGATCTCTCCCTGCTCCAACACAGCTGATTCAAATGATCAACTCGTTATGAATTCCCAAAGCTGCTTAATAACAAACTGATCATTTAAATCAGCTGTGTTAAAGCAGGGAGAGATCTAAAACATGTAGGACAAAGGGTCCTCCAGGAGAGGTTCGAGAACCGCTGCTCTAGAGCAAATGATCCACCTTCACACAGATACTGTATGTCTGGGGATGTCACTGGCACCTGTATAGGATTTTCAGTGCAGCATTCAATGTGAACAGTTTTTCCATTGCTCACTTGAAGGCCATGTTTTACTTAACACAGTACAAATAGCAACTTTTCATTCAAGCTGTTGAGTGTATTTGTATCACAACCGAGGAGTCAGCAAAACTGCGGATTGATCTTTAGGTTAATATCCTGGACTCCCACAATGCTGTGCTTTCTCCAAAGCACCAGCATGAACAAAGGCCAGATCAGCGCCCCCAGCTGGAAGACTCTGTTATATCAGTCCTTACTGGTAAAATGCGCAAGGCTGATCCCAGGTGTGCTTATACTTGGGTTATAAATTAAGAGCAAAGCATGAATTTATACTTGCACATTTATACCTGGGCAGAGTCTCAGTCCAACAGAAGGATATACAGACAAATGCACAAACCAAGGATGAAGCGATATTTCATAGCAACCGGACAACTCAGACATAAACATAAAAACATTTATGTGCTGTTTCACTCATAAAAACATCTGAGTTTCAGCTTCTACCATTGACATTTTTATTGCACTCCTGTGTTTATGAATATGAAATCCGTTCTTTTGCGATTCATGTGTTTCCCATTTCAATGATACTGTAAGCTCTAAGGTACAGTGTCCATTTTAGAACATTTATCCTTCCTATTCCCTTCCTTCCTATTCCAGTATTCCCTCATTGTAAACTCTCTCCTTTAAAACACCAGAATTCAAAAGTCCCCTATAAACTGTTTTTAAAGTCCTTTAATAATTCCCACTGTTTAGATATTTGACATATTAAGATATTTTATGAAAGCTTTCTCGCTCTTTTCCTTGATTTCATTTCATGTAAGTTACATTTAAATAAGTGCAACTGATAGGCCACACCTACCCCTTCTGATTGGCTGCATACATGTCAAACAACATTGCTTTATGTCAATATGCATACATGCTGTAGGTTGCTACAAAGATACAAATGTTTGGCTCTCTGTCAAAGATTTTAATTTCCACCTAGCTGGCTAGTAATCAAGGTCTACCTGTGACTACATAAAAAAATACTGGTAGCTGCTGAGAGCCATATACATGTACACAAGAGTGTAGGAACACATGTAATGGACCACTAAAGGTCAACCAGCCAGATAACAATTTAAATAACTGTAAAACACTTATTTTTGTTTGTGGCATATTTTGTTAAATAGTGTTTTTTACAAAAGGAATGATGGATTTTTTCTAAATATCCACAAATATCTGCAATACAAGAATACATACTTCATTGACTGTACTGTGTTTTACAGAACAGAATATTTGTAGCTAACTGCCAAGCTTTGCATTGTGATTAGAAACTGACAGGACCAAGGAGAAGCTGAAGAATTCTTGCTTATCCCAGAAAGCAGGCGTATCCAGGAATGGAACTTGTGACTTCAGACTCCAGCTGGGAGTTACACTGGAGCAGCTCCATGGGGCACAGTGCTCAGTGTGTTGGCCCCCAAATCCTCTTACTATTGATTGGAGAGGACCGCCTCTGTTTCACCAGGGGTCTGAGGCACCAAGTCCGAAACTGCACAGAGGTCCTCGTCTCTTGCTGTGTACCCAACAAACGGGTGGGCAGGTTCAAGGGCCAACTGCATTCTCTGCTCAGTGAAGCACATATCTGTGGCATCCTGGCCGGGTGGATTATGCACCCCCCCCCCCACACACACACACACACACACACACACACACACACACACTCACATACACGCACGAAGACCACACACCTTGTTGAGACACTGCTGCCGTTAAGCCTCCTTTTGAAATAATTCTTACATCCAAACACTTACATAACATGGTGATAACCACAAGAGAAATATTTAACAGTAAAAATCACACAGCTGTTGCGTTTCCTGGAGTTTCTAGGGATATCATTGCTCTTGAGCTATACCTTACATTTATTTAAACACTGTGAGTGGCAGAACTACTGTATATTGTGCCAGCTGTTATATAGTAACCTAAATTGAGATGCAAATGCCTCAAAACAATGCTATTGTTTCTTTTACTTCCTTTGGATTTCTTGCACAGGTCTAGTGATTCTTAAAGAATATGGTACTGGTAAAGGCTTCTTTTATGAAGCAGATAACCTTGCTTTTGTCATGTGTAACCGGACAGGTATTCCAGTGTGGGACAGAGAAGGACTGTGACTTGTCCCGTTGCTATGTAGGAGTCACAAGTCCCAGCTGTTGCTGATATCACTATGTCTCCTGTAACATGGTCCTGCTGATGAAAATATTTTTTGGGGGGGGAAGAGTTGGAGCAGGAGAAAGAGGAAAGGCTTCCATTCCCCGCTGAGTCTTTGGAAGCACCCCCAGTTTGAGACGGACAGCCAGCTTGGCAGATCCCCTCTCTGTGGCTTTTCCAGGCCTTGATTATCCAGCAGTCTGCCAGGCATGTGAAGCACTTAGTCTCAATTCATCCCGACAGAAGGTGCAGCGCCAAAAGGTCACTGAATCTGCAATTGTGCTTTTTGAAGCAGACAACCGCCTTTGTTTCCAAAGCTTCAAAGCTGTTGCTTGTTTTCATCACAGAACATGGATTTGCTGTTTAATGAAGCGGGCGATCCGGTTTTAATTACGAGCGACCCGAAACATCAAAGCACCTCTGCACCTTTCACTTCTCTGTCATTTTACCCAAATAAACACATGTTTGGACAGGCTTTTGGACTTCACTGAGAGGTGTTATCAAAAGTGCTTTCCGTAGCCATAGCACAAAAGCTGCATTAAAAAACTGTATATGCTTTGAAGCTGAGTGAATATGGAAGATAATAATGCATGTGGAGATTTGAAGAGGAGAGCTGGAGTGTGCGTTTCTGAGGGCATCCTATCATGTGACATTGTTCCACGGAGAGGAAACTGACAGCAATCATCAATTAAAGCATGTGACCCTTTTAGACCGGCTGCCAACTGTCAGTGCAAAATGAGCTCCTTTTTACTCACGGAGGGAAACAGAGAAGTGTTCTCCTTGAGAACCATGGTTAGGTATGGTACTGTTACAACACAGTACCCTCACACTGAACCCTTGGGTTATGAGGATTACAAAGTTTGAATAGATATAGGAGGGGTCCTTTGTAGTGCATGTGCTTTGGCTGCCTTACATATGCAGCAGCTGTGTATGTTCAGCTGTCAGTGCAATTTATCAGTATGTTAGCCGTGCTAACCAGCTGTGCGTTGGATCTGCCCTCTTCCATCACCCTTACATACTGTCAAATCTATGACATGTGGCTGGAAAGTATAGCTGTTAGATTCTGATTCTAGTCTTCCATGTAGCTGCTTCCAAAGTCCCAAAAAAACATGTATTCCATGCAACCCTTCTTCCATTCTGCAGGGTGCAAACAGAACAGCCTCAGCAGACAATGGTGAACTCTCTTTCAGTGGGGCTCTTCCTTTTTGCTGGCCTATCGCAGGCTAATTTGTCATGTGACCGAGTCCTTAGCAGCTGCATGAAGGATGTGGGGCTCTGAATTGATGGCCATTTTCCACAGCACTCTGTCATTCTCCCCTCAGCAACACGTATGTTCTGGTACATATTATGAAAAGTCCTTTAAATTTAAAAGTATGGTTCATATTTTCAACAACTTTGTTAACTGCATGTTTAAATTTTGACTTTATGTACTGTAGATACACAAAACACAGGTATGATGAGACTGCAGTCTGTTGCTGTAACTAAAAATGTGTTAATTTTTCAGTCATTTTTCACTCATTTGTATGTATGTGTCTAGATAACACATTTTTGCCCGATCTATTAAGAAGCCGTTAAACCTTTGATGAAATGGTTGTGGACACAGCCACAAATAGGCAGATTACATGTGTAAGTAACAGTTGACAGTATTACATTTGTGGTTTTTGTTTAAGTTCACAATTCAATGACTGAATTTGAAACAAGTTATATAGAAACAAAGAGCACACTGAAAGACGTTAAAGATGAGAATGAGCTATGTATTTCAGGCCGATCGACTAGGTATGCTATTTCAGTGACAAATTTCAAATTTTCCATAGTTCGTAGTAACGTTGCTTGGTTTGTACGAAGACTGAGAATCTTGGTTTTACATCTACATTGTAGATTGAAAGGGTATAGAGGTCTGACGTAATATAATCTGCCCGGATTACTGTCCTGTCCCCCATTCCTCTTTGTTTTGGAACATTGTTGTCCTGAGACCTATCCTTTCTTTCTTCAGCTGTTCAAATGTGTGCCCTGAAAAAGTAGATAATTCACAGAATTATCTTAAGACCATGTAATTTAATTTAAGTGTCTTATAAGAAAGCTTTAGGTTAAATAATTTGAACATACTATTACGAATTCTCTATTAATCAAATTCAGAAACTATGTTAGAGTTACTGGGTCAAGAGTTTCAGATTGAAGAATATTACTTTCAAATGGTCAGAATATGATACTTTGGGTACTTTGACTGAGTACTTTGACTGACTTTTATGATTACTTTGACTGAGGCATAGCAGGAAAAAATAAATGGCCTATTTTCTTTCAAAAATAAAGCTATTAGTCACAGAACATCATATATTGATAAGTCTCTGAAAGATTCTAAAGACAAAAATATGAAGCTTAATCAGGGAAGAATTCTGTTTTCAGGGAAGAATTCTTCACAGAAGAACACTGCAATTTCCAGTCATAAAAATATGGAAGGATACCAGCAATGAATGTAACAACGAATGAATGATAACAGCAACTAAAATTTAAAAAATCTGGATATGGTACTCTTTGATAAGGATGTTTGTAACCTTAAGCCCTCTAGTTCATGACCACCATCCAGTTTTTGGGATTCAGATCACTTTTTTTTTTATTGTTTTAAGGACTCACTTCTACACCCTGAAGAACAAACTTTAAAAGAATAAAACCATGAAGAGAATTTATTAATCAAAATGTGTTTTGTGTGATCTTACAAAATACTTGGAAGGGATCTGACAGCATATTTTAATATTACGTGTGGGTTTTGTATGCTGTAAGGATTTATTAGAGTAAGTAAAACAGAGTAAGGGGTAATGGCAACAGTAAAGAGTCACATTTTCTTGAAATGGGGAACTCTCCCAATCAGACTCAGTGGTGCACAGTCTCAGGGGTGCACAAGCACAAGTGAACAATGGCTATGATGATCATAAGAGGCTGATACCATTTTCCCAAATGAAATGGTTTACAGGTGCGCTGTTCAAAGTTACTTTCCTTTTGTGTTACTTTTCTTGGCTTAGATTTCGCTCATAACTGGCACGAGACCTCCTGATAATGAGCGCAAATCTGAAAATACCCTTTAATAGGTACTTTGCTATTGCAGTCTGACACAGGCTAATTCAATTTATTTTAACACAATACAGAGAATGACCTACTCTGTCCTGTACACCATATGATGGTAGCATGTGGCACATTACTTGCATAGGAATATATTTATTTTGGAAGGAATACCTCCAAATAGCTTTGGAAAATATTCAGACCCCACTTTTGCACACTTTTTTGTCTTGAAGTCTTAATTAAAAAAGACCAATTGTATCCTTTTGGCTGTCAATCTACACACAATAACTCCATTATGACAAAGCAAAAACATTTTTTGAGAAAATTTCACAAAGTTTTTATATTTACACTATATGTGGCTGTCTTTGGAGCTTCCTGTGGACTTACACTATTTTACTCTATTAGGTGTTGTAGCATCCATTACCCGAGAACTGAATTAGAAGCTGCCAGCTCCTCATTGATGTTATAGTATTAAATCAAACCTAACCTGGACTGTGTTTGCTGGGCTGTATGTTCAGAACCATCAGATCTCTCCATGATTTTCTGCCCCGGCGGCTGCAGCTCTTGCCAACACCGCAGGCCTGAATCACTCTTCCTCTGAACAAAGTTTGCTGCCCGCGGTTTGCTTTCATGTCCAAACCCCGGAGAGGGATGGAGGACACTCCGTCTTCCTCCTCCACCGCCAAGGGCTGCCCCTTGGTCATGTGACCACATCGCCATCTCTGATTTGACTTAATGACACTGCAGATGAGCCTTTCAGACGAATAGGGAAAAAAAGCACACTTTCCAATCAGGCCAAGGACAGAGCAGTTGTGTGAGACATGAGTGTGTTTGTGTCTCAGGTCTCAGTTACACTAAGGTGCTGAAAGTTGTGTATTTACACACGATAATCAGATCCAGATAATTTGGATATGGTTTAAAGGACACCTGCTGTCGTTTGCATATAAGATTATCAGTAGTTTACTGAACAATTTTGATTATTAACTGTGTGTGTACTTAAGTGGAGTTTCAGATTGGTATCAAAATATGATGTATTCAGCCCAACTTTTCCCAGTGATCCAGTCTTTCTGAATGTTTTAGGTTTTCTCTTGGTCTTTGAAAGTGAGAGACTAATTGGTTTTCTATGTTAGACTGTGAGTGAGTGGTGAGTTGACTATGTTCTTCAATATTACTGTAAGCTCGAGAAGAGCCAGAGCAGGAGCGGTTTTGCCGAGAACAATTCAAATGGCTTCCTTTGATGGATGACAA
Source organism: Megalops cyprinoides (assembly GCF_013368585.1). NCBI lineage: Eukaryota > Metazoa > Chordata > Actinopteri > Elopiformes > Megalopidae > Megalops > Megalops cyprinoides. Next base: position 37,005,354 of record NC_050586.1, read on the forward strand.
AAGGCAATACAGACAAGAGCAACACAGCTCTGGTTGTGGAGAGTTCCTTTATATCCCATTTTTCATGAAGAATGTTTGCAGAACAATGTCTCAGCTCTCGGCCATCTGACAATGGTTTAGTTTAAACTCACTTGGGTCAGACTTGTCCTTTCATCGGGTCCTTTATTTAGTCTTTTGTTGCAGAATATTTGGTCTCCTCAAGGCTATTGGTCGTGCATCATCAGGTTTGATTAAATACATCCAGCCGCAGCCTCTTTTTCTGTGAGGTCCGTTGATTTTTTTCCATAAAATGTTTTGAAGCTTTGCTGTCTGACACAGATTAATTTACTTAGTGAAAGTATAGGCCTAATCTCATTGTGCTTTGAATTCAGCATCTTTTCATGTACAAAACAATGCTCTACATTGGTAAGTGGCTCTTTAAATTTGCAATCTATCTTCTTTATGACTTTTTATGCTGGAAATCACTATGGGCAACTATGGACAAAACCCTTCACTCGTGAAAATGTGAGGTCCTAGCAAATTGTGTTACTTTCCTTATTTGTAGCTATAGAGCCTTCCTTTTGAACAACTTTTGATTTGTAGCTCTGACCTGTGTGAAACTGCAGGGTTTGGAAAAAATACAGCTACTGTAATGACCCACCTAAAGCTGTTAATATGAAAATGAGTCTTATATTGAAATAGATAAGGGGTTACTGAATATGTCCGTTTCAAAGAAAATAAATTAGAAATTTAACACAATGACCTGGCTATCTGTTGTTTGGCTCGATTGTGTGAAATGTTCCTGGCACTCTTGAAATGCATTTGTCCAAAAGCTATTAAACTGAATTACCTCTTTTTGTTCTAAATTCACCAAAGGCCCAGATGAATTATATCTGAGCCGGTTGCTATTTTTCTGGTAAACAAAGGCAATTGAATAATCGTTTACATATTTTTCAACAAGACCTCAGGTAGGGGCATTATTTTAATGTTTAGTCATCTGTGTAATGTGTACTCATTAATGTAAGACCTTCACAAGCAGTATGTGGCATGCTCTGTAGTGGGATTTCATCATTGTTGCTTTTATTACCTTTAAGGAATGAAAAATAATCAAATTTCAAATGATCAAATTTGATAGCATCCCACTTTAATTACATAGTTCCTCATAACCCTCTTTGTGAAAAATGACCACATGTGACACATCTGGAAGAATCTGACAACACTCCTTTAACAAAGCCCCTATAGCAAAGCTCTATTGATAAATTTGATTCCCGTTTGTTTTGAAAAGACAACATGACAAAACCTGTGGATTTTTCACAACCATTTTGTTTTGAATTCTTGTTTGGTCTGTCACCATGGTTTCATTTTTGGTGACCTTAACAAATACTTCTGTACAAAGCTAAGTAGATTTAGCTGAATAAATATTTATTACTTCTGCAGTGTTATGAAGAACTGAATGAAGATTTCCAGACCATACATGGTACTGCTAATACCAAATGTCGTGCAGTCGAAAATTAGAAATCCAAAACCAAAAATCCAAACCTACTGATGAAAAGTAATGTTCTTCAACAACATAATAAAAGACGCACACAACACCCTGTTCATGCACCTTAACATTTCGCTATGTTGGAGCCTAAAATTGGAAGCTAGGGGCTTATGTAGATAAAGATGACGTAGGCACACTATCTCTCTTGCCTCAGAGCTGGATCTAATACTGTTGATGAATCTCCCAAGCTTTGACCTTTCCCATCGTCCATTGTGTACAATTGCTTCAGCTTTGGGGACTTTCAATTTAACCTGTCAGTGTTTCTAGATTATATCTGTTTTGTGTTGGAGAGGCTAGCTATTAAATGAATCACGGGTCATACTGCAAGCATCTAGTGTCACAGGGTGACACTGATACACATCTCAGAAGACAAGATGAGAAAGTTACCATTCATCCAGTAAGGACTGCCAATTAGGAGGACCATAATAAGTGGACAGATGTGACCTGCAGTGACATGCCAAATCATTTTGTTTCATCACTTGGCATCAAAAAAAAGAGACAAAGAACTTTAAAGCAATGGGGGCATACTTGTACACTCTAAGAAATGAAATGTTGATCTTACATAACAAAGTTATGTCAACCGGTCCCACAAAACTGTGTTGTTTAAACAGGAAAAGCAAAAGACTATTGATGTGAACAACACATATTTAGTAAATCTAACTTAGTACTCTTTCTTTAAAGCTATAGGATACTGTTATATTGCGTAACCACAACAACATTATGTTGGATTTACTTAGACCACATTAAGTTAACTTAATATGATTGAGTTCAGTTAACTTAACACAGATGAACATAATCGATGTGGTAGGTTTGTCTTAATCCAACTCCCTAGTTGTACTGGCTAAATAAAATAGTTAAATGAGTACAATTTAATTTGCTTAATTTCACTTGAACCTTTATTAGGAATCATTAGGAAATACTGGGGCTTTTATAAATAAAATGTGTATAATTCCATATATATACACAGTATACACAGTCACAAAACTGAAAATTAGGAAATCAGAGTAATATCAGAGTAATAAAATGCACATTACTCTTAACCCCACACCTGTCAACATTTGTTGAACCAAATAGGTTTTATAGATAACTTAAACATTTGGTTAACTATAAAATGGTTAACTTGAAAGATATGTTTACTGAAAATGTCAAAACCTGTACTATGTGATATAGGCAGCGCTGCTGAGGTCAAAATGAAATGCAACTCCTCAAGCAAGCCATCAAATGCTGAACATGGCACATGTGAAAAAACCTTTCAAAAGAACAGTTGCCAATTACCAAATGAGAACTTGCAAGAAAATCAAATTATGACAATCTAAGTCTGAGGCAGTTTCTACAAGATCCCCTGGATGGTCTTCAGATGCATGATGGTCATAATTTACGGTACCACCTTTCACTATTTCAACTGCTTCAGATGATTATTGATGTGAGAAAAATACTCTCTACTGGATGGTATTTCACTTCCAGGGCACAAAAGGCATATACAAACTCCTTGTTCTGCAATTCTAGTACTTGACACATCAACATGACATTGACTCAGATATGTTTTGAATGAGCATGGGCATTCATAGTATGTGCATGGATATGAGTGTCTCTGACCCAAATGATAATGCTTCAATTTGTAATGTTTTAGTAACTGGTACATCGTAGATAGTCTCAGAGCACTGTTTGCACCTCCACATTCAATGTACCACAGGTGAAAGTTTCAAACACAATTACAGACCAACAAAAAAAATGTCTTGACTCTGAACTGTTGAGTCCAGCATCAGTCCACAGTCCAAAGCGCTCCTTTTTCTCTTGTACAACAATCAGCACAAATCCAATCCAAATCCTTGATGGCAATTTACTCATGCAGTTTATTTTTGAGGACTTGCACCTTATTGGAGAGCTTGTTCCCATCCAATCCCATCACTACTTTTTGAAGGAACTCAAAAGTGTATCGCAGGTCTTTGGGATAGTTCAAGTTTAAACAATAGATCAAGCCAAAGAGGGCTGCACAGCCATTTGCCACATCTCTCAAGTCTTGCAGCACTGTACATCCTTCAACCAAGACGCCAACATCCTCAGGTGGATCTGTTGCCTCTGCTCCCTCTCGCAGCACAACATAGATACCCAAAACGACTTTCTCCATCTCTCCCACTGCACCAACATCCTCAAAATGGCAGAAAGAAAAAGTATTAATCAATTGATGTTCATTTTTCATTACACATATATATTCATATATTTTTATTCATATATTTATAATGTGTCAATTAAATGTCTCTGCCGTCATTGATAGATGTCATAATTACACATTATATCAACAAGAGAACTTGAGTGTAAGCTATCCAGACACGTTTTTGAAATATCAATATGAAAGCAGGGTCAAAAACTTGCATTTTCTATATTAACCTTTATGCTTTGTTCGTTTTTACTACCCTTTCAGCTTGCTTCTGTCCACGAACAAGCTGAAAGGGTAGTAAAGCCAAAATGGTCCAAAAAAAAGGTGGACACAAATTGTCACCATAGTGCTCACAGGGTTTAGTTAGTGATGGTTGACCAACAGTGTCATAGCTCACCATATAGTTCTTAAACAAGGTTGTCAGGATCTTCATTTAAGTAGATGCATAATGCCTTCAGTATGCATTCCCGTCTTACTTCAATGCTTGGATTCTGTGGGAGAGAAAAAAAACAAATGTTTTTTTTAACCAATCCTTTTAAAACAACCGCTTTTAGATTTGCAATTTTTAATATTAAACTGGCATAAACAGGTGATATTGAGTAACGAAATAGAATTAGACATTGTGTTAATGATACTCATGGGTTCATTCTTTTATGAATTAATTCTTTTATACTAAATTTGATTATGATACAGCTCCAAAGCATATTTGAACATGATTGAAAGTGAAAGACCTAATAAGAGGTAGAGGTAAAACAGAAACATGAACAGCTTATTAGTGTGAATGCTGCATGTTCCTCTCTGCCTGTGTTTGTTTCTCTATCCATTTCTGCGCCTGTTTGTTTTTCTGTCCGTTTGTCTGTTTTTTCTCTGCCTGTTTCTGTCAGTTTTCTGTCTGTAAACATTTTTCTGCTATGTTATGCATTTCTAACATTTTCAGCATTGCTTCAGCTTGCAGCATTCACATGCATTTTCTGCAGGAAATTCAATTTTTCTAGTTTATGTTAAGCGTTCAAGTCTGTGTCAAGGTTTAAGTGAAAAACACACACCTGGTCCATGGCTACCATGAGCTCGCAGATTTTGCGTCCTGCTGCCCCTCCCTTCTTTTTGAAAACCTTCATCAGTTGGCTGGAGTAATGATCCAGTTGAGCCATAAATGTTGACAGCAGGGGGATTGTTGTAATGCGGGTAAACTCTGCATTTACCTGAAACAGATTTGAGACAGAATGTCACATGTAACCATAAGTCTGTGACTGGGTCCAAGTTTTGAGGAGATATATTAATGGTTTGCATTTATTTTAATATACTGTGCATTATAATGCAGACAGATTGACCACGCATGGAATTTTCTCCATGGCTCTATGGTTTCCCCTGGTTCAACAGAATTACACCTACACTGACATACATGAGCCTTTTTTCCCCAAAAATTAAGAGCATTTTGTTCAATAAATGTACAACTATAAGAAAAACAAAAACTCTACCTGATTCTGAGAAAATAGGGCTGGCCATCTGTTTCTGAACTCAGCTGTGAAGGGCATATCTTCAATAAGCTCCCGTCTCCTATGGGCGAAGGTTTTCTCCATCTTACAGTTGATTAGCTGAAGGTTGTTCTTCTTCTTCACCTCTAATGTAAGTGCTTCTCTTTCCTTTTCAAGGCTTTCTTTTGTCTCGCCTGCTGGGTAATCAGGACAGAAGTTCACTTCTGCTTTCTTTGGCTTCTTTACCTGGTTTGGACTTTGACACATGGCACCTCGCTTTTCTTTGACTGCATTGATGCTCAACTCTGGGCAGCCAATGTTCCTCAGTCTCGTGCGGTAGTTCGCCATTTTATACTTAATACTAATTTTCCATCCATAGAAGCCAGTAACCGATCCCTGCTCCTTTAAACAAGGATACTTTTGTTATCAGGGCCTGAGCGACATCTTCAAATTCCAAATTTGAAGGATAAACTTTGTATTTGACAATTTCTGATGCCAAACCATCAAGTATATCTGACTTTAGTTTAGGACTTGGACTCAAAAGAGTACCACTGTTCAGGAAGGCTTGATTGGCCCTTTCCAACTGAATCTGTACCTCATAATTAAACTGGGGTATCTGGAAATTTTGGGGCCATGGCTGTGACCTAAGGGAAGAACCTGAAGATGTAGACTCGGCTGAGGAAAGAATATCTGTATCTGATGCTGTGGACAAAGAACTGTCATCTAACCACTGTGAAACAGGATGATGTCTGGCTGTGTCTGACTCATCTGATAAGTAAATGACTTTAACAGTGCTCTTGTCTTTGATATCTGAGATCTCTGTCAAGTTCACAAACTCATTGTCAAATTCAATGTCTCTGTACTGCAGTCTGGCTTCTTATGGACATTTAGAGACCAAACATGAGGGGGTAGGATGAATTTCAGGACCTAAAACACTGCTCTGCAAACACTGCAAGGTAAGATGACGCAGCGGAGGATTGTGAAAATGTCTGACATTTTAAAACGTGACTAGTGATACAAATTGTAATTTTATGCCATTAGTGTGGATTTAACCCAGTCAAGCCTGGTACCAAATGAATCCTTAGAGTCTAAGCTTTCCGGTGATGTATGGCATTACAATATTACTCGTCCGATAACTTTCTTATTATTGACGTTACGTTTTTAATATGCGATTTCAAAGAGCGCTTTGGACGGATCCGGGTCGAATGCGGTTACTTAATATCTGGGACAGAAATACTTGATAAATAAAAAAACGAGTGTTTAACACAAAGCAACAAGCAACCCCCCCAGCACACAGCCGGGAAGGGAGACATGAGATGCACACAGCCGCTCGCCCGCCAAAATCTATACTTCTGCACCCTAACCGCCCGCTTTAATGCGTTTTAAATAAAATGCGATTAAAGTACGTTTAAAATCACAGTCCTAATAAAAACATAAAACCACATTAGCAAGAAACTGTGTGTGTGTCTGTGTTTCTGTCTCCCTCTCTCTGTCTGATTTAAGCTAGCAATGACTGTTTTCAAAACTCTTTCAAAATGTAAAACGGAAGGCAATACAAACTGAAAACGCATGTCGTCTGTTGACACAACATACAGTTCCACACTTTATTATTAAGGAAACGTTTGTACTTACCAAATTTTTCGAGGAGGACAGCTTCCAAGCTTCCAACAGTGCACATGGCGGTCGAGTGGCAATTTTGCTTTCCTCCGTGGTTACTGCGCAGGTCTGAAAAAACGTCATACGCCATCTGTGTACCTTTGTGTGCATGTGTGATTTACCTGAGGTGGTTATTTCAGTTTGAATCTTTTGTGTTTTGTAGCCTTGAAATATCTTACTGTTAGGTTATTCCAATGAAACCTTGTTATTTTTTATGTAAAAACCTAAAGAGTTATAATAATTTTACCACGACAAAGTTACATAATATGAACAACATCACTGTTTCATTTCTTAGAGTGTATCACTGCAGTTATCTCCACTGACTTTAGGAAGAGAGAAACTTCTACAGGCAATAGACCCCCTGGATAGCAGTGACAATAGGTGTCACCCCATCTTAGTTTTAGAAGTAATCTTCTAGAAAGCACTGTTTAAAAAAAGAAATATGCATAAGCCTCACTGAACTAACTATTCTCACTAACTCGGAGGAAATGAGCAGACGTTGGTGTTTCTACCATGAATGTATGCACTTTGAAGATATGCATTTACTTACTTAAGGGTTGAATTACTTACAAATACGTACAATTACAAACACATTGTCAAGCTCAACCTCAGTCTAAACCCACACTTGTTCTTAAAGAAATGAGGGAAGTCCACATTCTGGTTGATAGAAAGATGCTCATGCATCAGCATCTTGTACAACTTGTGAGATTTTCGCTACTTTGCTGACTGTATACCTATAATTTGTTTAAATGCACATGAAGCACTCTTTAAAAAGTATGGTTTCACTGTGTGTGTGTGTGTGTGTGTGTGTGTGTGTGTGTGTGTTTGATGAATGCATTGCTATTTTTGTTTTCGGTTGCCATGACGGCCATAACAAGGTTGCCACATGTGGGGTTACAGGGAGATCCAGATTTGAGTGTTTCTCGATGACCTCACTGCTACAGGGAATAGAGGAAAAGCCTGTATATGCTGCTTAAACACAGAACAGACACTTTACTCTTGTAATTTCAGAGCTTGGATTTCTTACCTCATGTCTCGGCAGATCAACTAATGCAGCTTTTTTTAGTTGTAGTTGTTTTAACAACCGAGCCTCATTCTCAATCACAGCCAAGCTGCTTGTCAGACAGTTTGATTTCACTGGAGCCCATGATTACATGGATTCAAAGTCTCAAGTCCAGTTCTAACACCACCCTGAATTATAACCTAGGGAAGATCACTTTGAGCTATAAAATTCTAAAACTCCTCTGATATGACCTTGGAGAGCAACAAATGCAGGTTTTGTCTCTAAAATTCTCTCTAACAAACAAACACTCTCTAACAAATTAACACGCTTAATAGCAAGTGCAAAAATAAAATGTTTGCATGTTTTTATTAATTTCATTTCCCCTTTATCTTAATCAACTGCATTACGAATTGTGCATTTATCCCTAACAAAACATTCAGTACACAAAATTTTTCATAAGTTGAGGTATTTGTGAAAGCGTATTACTATTTTAAGAAAATGAAAAGATTAAAAATGTTACGAATGAGGGGCAGAAGTCAATGAAATGCATCTTGCAATCTGTATTTTGACCCCTTTCTCGTCCTGGATCTACAGTGAGAAAGGAAGAGCTGCAGAATTTGGGGGGGGGGGGACAGGGTGTGTCAGATCTTGCGGGAGTGAGACGTCACACTGAGCAGTGGAATAAACTTTGAGGCCCTCCTCTCTGGTTGAGTTTACCCTGGCTAATGTAATTCAGATTCTTAAAGTCAGCAGTTTTCTGACTCCTTTCTTGCGTAAGACTCCAAGACAAATATTCCACTTAGAGCAAAGACAGAAAGGGAGAAAGACAATGATTTCTGCCTTTCGAATGCTTTGTGTTTGTTGTCAGTGGATGTCAGTGATAAATTTAATGTGCAAGGAAAACTGCTATGTTACTGTCAGATTATTTAAAATTTGTAAGCAGCCATTTATTGTTTACAGGACAGCACCCATGCTCATTGATGATTTCTCTCCGGAATCCTTACTTCGAAAACCATTGTGAGAGGATCGACCTTGTTTCTGCAAGGGTTCTTCCTCCATGGGTATTTAGCTGCTCACAGTATAGTATACAGTGTCCATGTCCCCTCTTAAGATTCTGGTAGTTTTCAACATGGAAGAACTACCTGAGTTCACAAGGGTCATCTCTGCACAGGATGTAACTGATGATCTGATTTGTATTGTATTTGGATGGACTGACCGTGAGCACAGAGAATGATTCATTATCAGAGGATCTGCACTGGTCCTGTGTAGAGCTGAACGTCTTAAACAGGAGCATCAAATTGAGGAAAGAGAGAAGGTACCTGAAAAGCAGTGGGTGGTGCCAGTAGTCCACACCAGACTACAGCACAATGAAGATCTCAAAGCCCATCCGCTCACCAATGGTGAGAGTGGAAGTAAACTCTCATATCAGGCTATCACAGTGCCATGCCCATATATGCCCATACTTTTTATCATGTTTTCTTCCATTATTGTTCTTTGTCTACAGGGTAAAATGCTAACCAACTAAACACTGTTGCATTGTTGAATTTGATCAGAAATTCAGCTCTCCTAAACATAAACCACTAAGCCACTGCATAAATACAAAAATCAACCTCAGTAAGCATGCACTATCAGGCAGTTTGTGAGTGAATTATCATCACTAGTGTTTTTATCTCTGTTCCTAATATGTAGGATGTCTCTAAAAGGTGTTGGCTGATCCACAAAGCAGACATGTGTCATGTAATGCATAAACTCCTCACGCCTCCTTACTGTACACCATATCTAAACCTTAAGTGTTTGGTGTTACCGTGGAGATGAAACTGAGGTAGTTGGATGAAGGACTGGGGCCTCCTCTGAATACCCATCTCTATCACACCAGATCAGAACAGCTCCGTAGCTTGATTTAAGACAGATCTAACCAGTTTGAACTCTCAGCCTAGGTTTGACGTTGACTAGCAATGATAATAAGCACATACAAAGAAATCTGTGAGCTCACAGCTGATTGATCTCAAAATATTTACGTTAAAACCATTATAATGTAGTCATATAGAATGTCAGACAAATATGTAATGCATGGATGTCTGTTCCTCAGACAGGTTTTGCCTCTTTTGAAGAGGTGTGAAGGGGGTTTGGATGTTCTTGGGCCTCTCACATGCATTGCGGAATATTCCGGGTCCTGGTGATATTGCAGCTGTCCTCTCCACAGCCCTGAACTTTAGACCCAGATTAACCAGCCTGTGTGTGGCTTCTTCAGCATGATGAATTGAGAGATATTCTTAGACTACTGTCCCCGGACAAATAATCAGTCTGCTGACAGATAGTGGAACTACATAATGTGCCCCCTTGTAACAAAACCATAACAAAAAAAAGATATGCCTTCTAAGACAAAATGTCACATCTCATAATTAGCCGACATTTTTTCAGCCATCTGAATTAGGTATGCAATTCTCTTGTTCTTCATCTATAGTTTTTTGCTTTGTGAGGTCAGTACATTCAATGTAGCATATATTTAATTTATTCAATTTTTTCTCCTCTGACGTGTACATATCAAAATGTTTCATAACCTTCCTAGGAAGGATGCCTTCCCTAAATAATACAGCTCATGAAGATGTCTCACAAAGCAAAGCAACACTATATATGGTCACTAGCTGATTCAGGCATATCTTGCGAATGGGGCAGGTCAGTCTTTATGAATGACCCAGCCCAGATGCCACAGCTGGTTGGGATATTGGAGATTTTCTCATTTCCTCAGCTGCAGACCATGACTGACAGCTGACTGGACTCCCCTTCTCTGATAACTATAATGCTGATGAGCAGAGGAAGTGCTCCCTGTGGACTGCTGTCAGCCTTATCTCATCTGGGACCTGTCAATCACAGTGACTCATTCACAGGACTGAACCACAATCATGGCAATCATAGCGAACATCTGTGTTCAGTACTTTTGTTTCAAGTGCATGCATTTCTCTCTCTCTCTCTCTCTCTCTCTCTCTCTCACACACACACACACACACACACACACACACGCACACACTTGTATGTGTAAATGTTCTTTTCTTGCCAGGAAAATTTTCTAGCCTTGTGATCTTCTATGGTGGCAGTCAATTAGATGTATTAAAAATGCATATAGTACGATGTAGTCAGCATGCATCTAATTTGAGTAGTGTGACCCTCATTGTTTCTCCAGGACTTGGCTGAGTATTACTTTTAGAGGGTATTGTTTGTGTGGTAAACTGCCTTGAATTTAATGCGTTACTTAGCGTTGCCATTAAATCTTTGGCTTGTTTAATTTCAATGGTCTATTCAAGTGCTACTTAGCCACCAGTTTCGTTTCTTTCCTCTCCACTGGACACTCAGCCACTTCTCAGCTGTTTTTACTGGATCCACTTGCACTAAAATTTATAGTTCTTATTAGGTGCACTTTGCACTAGCATGCAGTATCTGTTCAGTGTCTGTAAGGCTTCCTCTGAAAATAGCAAATCAAGTTCAAAGCATGTTCCAGGTGAAATGGGACTCTGTTTTTGCTCTTACAATATTTTCCCTTGTCTCTAACGGATGTAGCAAGGGACTCTGTGGCAGGTCTGAAGCTACAGCTGGTAAACATCTTGATGGAGGCTATGTGTTAAAAAGTGGTTAACACCTGTGAGATCAGAGGGCAGAAATGACTCGATGAGCATGGTGTCAAAAGGACATCAAAGCTTGGCATGGCTTGCAGAGCATGTTAAAACAGTCATTAACACTTATCACACAGAGAGCTGTTGCAACGCAGAAAGTAATGAGCCTGAAATCAAAAGTACAGTCAAGGCTGGAAATGGCTGCCTGTCAAAGCAAGGAGATAGAGACTTACAGTAAAACCAGCAAACATTTATTACTAATTTATTAGTCTTCATTCTCTTTTGATCACATTTATAGAAAGCAGTTGTCAATCGCATTATATGCAACAAGTGTCCTCTATGGTTTTACTTCGTAATCACTTCATAGTAACACAAGTATTAAATTCTGTTTTGACCTGAAGTTAAACATATGTTTACCACTACACAAAATAAAAATAGCGAAGGGTATAGATCAGTGCATTCTAAATTCAATAAATAACTGTCTGAAGATTAAAAGTTTTTCCTTCTATATCCTCAGCAATGCAACATTGTCTCTTGAGTAAGATGGTGCCCGATTTAGGCGAATGAATTGCGTATTACAGTCGTGCTTAAGTGACAAATATGAATGAGGTTGACATGGGAAAATAATGTGTGGTTAGTTTTTCGAGGAGAAACTAATCTGTCTTTGTGTCAGTGACAATGGAGAAGTGCTCATTCCCCCTCTTTCTCCTTCATTCAGGATCACATCAACACAAGCCTCACTTATTTATTGCCCCTAAACTATACCACTCTGATCCTGCGTACGTTGAGCTTCATGTGGCCTCACCCAAGACCAAACCCCAATATCATCTCTTCAGTTAATCTCAATGCTTCACTAACCTGTCTGTCACAATGGTCTGGAGCTCTCACACAACAATACAGAGGAATGTGTGGCATGAGGCATAGAAGTGGTGTGTCTATGTATGTGTGTGCCCCCCTCCAGTGTCGTATGTATGTGTGTGTGTGTGTGAGTGTATGTGCGCGTGTGTGTGTGTGTGTGCGCATGTGTGCATGTGAATGTGCCTACACAGCTGTCACGTTACCAAAAGTAAACAAATGTATTGAGTATCATGTCTGGGATTCCTGGGGCATGAATGTGATTCCTCTGTGCTGTGACCCTGAAAATGAGATGACTGCAAAAATGCAATCTCCTGTTCATCAGACTCTGCAGCGTGTCATTCCAGTTTAAACAGGAAGTGATAAAAGTGCTTAGCAGTAAAAAGAAGCACTGCACACTCTTTCTATGGAGGATCTTATTTGCATTTTTCTGTACAGGGGTGTAATGAAAAGCTGCCTTTCCACCTTGTTTTCACCTTATAATCTATCACTTTCATGCCTGTCTTCATAGGTTTGCTAAAGGTTCTTCCATGCCTTCCTTGTCATTAAGGATAGAGAAATCACCATCTTGTCATTATTCCATGTTCTCACAATCGCACGCTCTGGGGGTGAAAGTAAAGGCACTGAGAAAGGAGAACTGAGAACTGATATGATCCTGTGAGGCCTTTCCTTGTAGGGCAAACAGGGCCGTTCTCTGTCTCTAGTATCCTCACCCACTAAATCAATGTTACCCCTCAGATATCTCCGGATTTACAGTGAATCTAAATAATGCCATGTCGAGCTCTGTGTTTTCTCAGCTGGCTGCCTGGAACTCAGCACACACTGTCAGGCTCTGCTCTTTGGTATTTTTGAGCATACTGCATTGTGGGCGAAGTGCCCCATGGTGACTGTATGCGGGGAGTGCGTGCCGTCTTGAGCCGGGATGTCCCCGGTGGATTGGGCTTGGGAAGCCCTATCATGGAATTCCAAACAAGGCCGTGTCTGCAGTCTGCCCCAATGCTGCTGCATGAAAAGCCCAGCAGCATCCCTCGTCTGCACTGACTGGCAGAGTCAGGAATGTGAGGACCCCAGTCTCTCTCCTGTGACCTGATCACATAGGAATTTCCATTACTATAACTCACCTTCATCAAAGACCATTGAAATCAATGTGCAGAGTATATCATATATTCATACATCATTGTATAGTGGGGGTACACACCACACAAACACACACACACACATACACACACACAAAGTTCATTTATAGGGGATATACAAATACAGTATGAGTTTTTCAGGGTGAAACTGAGTGCCGCAGACTATTTTGGCCTTCCTGGAGACTGCAGTCAAAATAATGGGCTGCCCCAAACGAGACAGCACTGCTGCTGTGCTCCAGTTATAATAAACAAACAGTCCTGGAGCCAAAGAGATATCCTTATCTCACCCCTGTCAAGGAGGCTGCATGAAGAATGCCCTCAACCTGACTGCTTTGATTTCCTGTCTTCATTAATGGCACCACTAAATATGAAGCATTCCCATTATTGTAAATCTATTGTCCTGGAATATTTTAACGGACATTTATTGACCGTTCTGGCATCTGTGCAAAGGAGGAACATTTGAATGGGACACCAAGATGTTCTGGTAAATTTCATTGTACAAAATGTAACTAATGACAAATTAAAGAGTCTTACATATACCAGACATATTCAATATATTACCATGCTGTATTTTTCAAGTTTGTCATTGTGCTTTTGTTTTATGTGGACCTTCCCTTGATGCAACTCTTAGTTCAGCAGTCAAGAATTTCCTTTTCTTTTAATCTTAAAGTCTTTGGTGGTCCTTTTGTGACCCACACTGACCCACTGTCTTACTTTGTTGGATGAGAACCAAAGCAGGACAAAGATGACATCACCAAGCTGTGCTTCTGAAGGCAAAATAAAATAAACAGCAATTCCCCCTGTCTTCAGTCAATGATCAAGACCATGACCAACATCAATGATGCAATATATCATGTTAATTTATGGTGTATCTCATACTGTATCTTCTGTGTAACATTTCTGAAGAACCAGAGACACCATGTTGGGTGCTCTTATCTCAATATTTTCACACGTGTTTTACAAAGCAATTTTAATGCTTGCAAGTGTTTGCATTAACAGTTTAATATTCATAAAGACATTCATTTTCTATTTTTATTTCAGTAATAAAACGGTGTACTGCATGCTATGATACACAATGTAACACCTCAGGGCAGATTCTTCACACATGATTTATGTTAATATAAAATTGTTATATTAATTGTTATTATTATTATTTTAAAATAATTAGGTTTATCCATCTTTTTTAAATTAGGATTTGTGAAATAATCTGGCTAAAAATTCATCCTTAAAACATTATCAACAGCATACAGATGTTTGAAAGGAAATCAAAAACATACGTTCATAGAATACCTTCATCTTTAACTTTAAATAAGTTCATAAAGATGCAATAGCTCTTTAGGTCAGATAGATTATTCAACAGTACACTGAATAATAAAAGTATTCTGCGCATATAACGGCATCTATAAGGGTAATCCCTGGGGTGTTTAGGGAGGGCGGGACTTTGGAGGTATTGGCTGGTGTCCTGGGTTGAATTCTGGCACCAGTTTTTCCCCTGTGTGTGTGCGTGAGGGAGGGAGAAACTCCTCCTGGGTCACTCCTTTTCTTTTTTCCCCATTTTTGACAGACAAACGGAATGGGGGATGGGACGCAAGAGAGACGGAGCTGCCTGTGACTGAGGGAAGCCGACGTCAGATGGGCTGTGGGCAGGCACTGAGGGTTGCATTTGTATGTGAGCGAGAGAAAGCCCTTTTGCCTATTCAGTGGTCACGGAGAAAGTGTGGGGGAGGGAGAGTCCTTAGGTTAAGAAAGGGGACAAAAAAAGACAACCTACATCATCTAGCAAGGAGTTTCCACAAACTCCGAGGAATTTGTTGTGAAGAACGTGCACATCCCGCTTGAAGGCTCTGTTTCCCATTCATTGTAGGAAATTTCTGCAACTGTAACACCCGGTTTCCACCGTAAGTACAAACAGCACCGAACAATGATGCATTTTATTGAATCGCCCCGTTCGCTATTTCGATACGTCTTTGTACAGTTTTCTGCTAAATAGAATAGCTGACGTTAGTTAGCGGTTGTTACGAGGCAGAGCCGATTCCTAAAGGAAAAGTCTTAGCATTCAATTTACAGTGTTTCCACGAGTACTGCAGCCAGTGAGAGTGAGTTTATGCAAGACTAAACTGCCTTCATCTAACGACATTTGCACTTCAAGTAACGTTACAGCTGGAGTCATATATTTTGCATCTGCAGAATGGGATAACGGAACGAAGGCGACAGTGCTTTATTCTAAGTATATTTTTAATGCATGGAGTTATATCGCTAACTTTAAAACGATTTTAACTACTTTACATTTCACTTCAAGTACATGTACTGTATTGTATTTAATGACCAGTTAACTACGTTTATGTTAAATTTATTAGTTATATGATAGGAAGACGCTGAAAATGAACAATCCTAGCTTTTGTGCTATCCCCCTTGGTGATGCTAACTTCACGCTAAAGATTGAATTGAAACTTTCACAGTCACTTATGGTGATGATAACTGACATAGCAAAATCTGCTGTCTGTATTTTTTATTTAAATGCTTTTAAGTCCAGTTTGAAACCCAGTATTTGTGTGCTAGATTGGAGGCGACAGAATAGCCTAAGTGTCCATGAGTAATTGTCCCATAAAGGCACGATAATAACGGTTCATCGCTCAGCTATTGCGATTAAAATTCTTTGAGAGTTAATTGTCGAAGACAACGACTCGTATACTTTTCTACCGAAGAGAAATATGCCGATTGTGCCATATAACCGCTTTTAAAACTTTTCTTGTCACGTGTAGCTTTGTATTTGTAATGGGAAGAGTGGCAAAGCAGCACTGTCCGATAAACCCTGCAGTAAGTGCGTGTGCTTGTCACGTGAACTTTGGCCAAACAAAACTGACTGCCTTCTAACACTCATCCCTGTAGTTTATTAAGAATCAGTTCGGATGAATGGCCATGGATGTCCTGCCGCAGCCCATGTGCAGGGGTTATTATTGTTGTGGCATCGCTGCGCTGCTCCTCTGAGTGACTGAGCGCATGCTGCACTTGTATTCCCTCAAGAGGGAGCTTTGTCGAGACAGTGCGTGAGGAGTGTCATCCAGTGTCCACAGCCTGAGTCTGTGTTCCCTGATCTAACTTGTTTTTGCTCATAAAGCAAAGTGAAATATGTAAGCATGATCAAATATTCTAAATCATGCTGTTGGATCATGCAGTACACCCTTTGGGTTGACAAATATGACACAAGTGAAATGGTGATATAGTGATAGCAAAAGTACAGTATGTGTCTGGAAGCCTCTTTATCCCCATGAAATTTCAAAACAGTGATACTTTAGTAGATAATGCTATAAAAAGATGTCTGTCACAGGATATATACATAACATCCTGTGACATTTTACCTCAAGCAAAGGTCTGGAGATTTCTAACACAAATCATGTTGACACATTTCTTTGAAAAAGTGCTCATCCCGAGGGCATCAGTGAGTACCAAGCAGAGATTCTTAGGGATCATTCTGAAAACCCTCCTTTGTTTTCTCCTGCCCCCTTCTGCTTCCTCCCTCTCTGTTGAGTGAGTTTGTGTTGCTGGAATCAGATCTGACCTCTGGTTTTTCTCAAGGGCATAATGTCTTTGGGAATGTCTTTGTGGCGCACGGGCTAAATCACATGTTGGTGATAAGGCCTCTTCCTCCTCCGCATTGTTTTTCCTCTAATGGCCCGAAAGCGGAGACTGTTCCTGAAAAATGACGCTGGGAGAATCCGCCGCGTACCCCCCCGGCCCCCTCCTGGCTGGAGCAGAGCCCCCTCAGCTTCCTCTGTTTGGCTTTACCTCCTCTCACCGGTGCGTGTTTCCATCTCATCGCGGGCCCTTTGATTACGCTTGTGAAGCGTAGCTGCACATCTGTTAGCCCTTAGGAGCGGCTCTCTCTTTCGGTGCCTCCGCCGTGACCTGCGTCCGCCTTGCGTCACTCAGGACGGGTGACCTAGAACCCCAAATCTCAGATTCAGATTTTTTTTTTCTCCTTCACCTCTACGGAGAAGCTTTTTTGACAGAGCAGTTCGGAGGGCTGTTCAGCACTTCACTCTCACAGTACCAAGCCTCTGCTATGACACGTTTTGGAAATGCTGTGCCATTGTGTAAGCGGTTTCCTCTGCGGCACTGTGGCGTGCAGCGTACAGCATGGTGTTACAATATGTGATTGTTACTAAAATGTGAGCTGGAGAGAAGCCATCTGTATTTGGACAATGATGAGTAGCAGTATGCATGTAAATGGACAGTGTTGCATAACAGTTTAAAACTGAAGTCAGATGTGTAACAATGCTTCTGATCCCTGTAAGCACATTTTGGCTTTTCAGCCAAGGCTCGCCTGAGAGAAGGCATTCATTCTGTGTTTTTTTTTTCCGCGTACTGTATGTCCACAACAGAATCACAGCACAAGATGATTTGGGGTGGGTCCATGGGTGAATCTGTTTTGCCCACAATTGTTGACAGAAGCTTTGCTGATCATTTGTTTTGTTTTGAGCTCATGGCTGTTAAATTTTCCTCATCATACTTGCCAGATTTACCCCCGAACACTTACACCATTGAACATTAGTGTTCTTTCTTTCCAAATGGCAGCCCTCTGTTTGCAAGTAATTCAGTCGGCCTTCAAAGTCATGTTGACCTCGATGATGAGGCAGTCCACAGTCCATCTTTTCCACTGCTTTTATTCACAGGAAGGAGGAAATTGGATGACAGGTTTCATCATGTTAGGGACGTGCAAAGTCTGCAGTGATGGAGTTTTGTCATTGTAGGCAAAGGTGGGGACATTACTTGGCTAAAAATCGGCAAGTGATATGAAAGAATTAAGACCAAGACGATTAAGTTGTAGAGAGTGAGCCATGTGGCAGCAACAGGGGTGGTGTGGTAAACACCACTAGCTAAAAAGAAATTCTAATATCCCAGCAAAAATCAAAAATTGGAATGTAAGACCTCTACTTCGTATGCTCTCTTGAAAACAGAAAATCTTACACTGCCATTTTTAGTGCATGTGAATATTATGAGGTAGATTATGGTGATTGGATCACTCCTGAATCCTGTCACAGAGACAAGAAGACCTGAAATGACATCCTGAAAACAAAAAGCAAAAACAGTGCTGGAGTAGGTATTGGAAAGCATTAACACTTGGCATAAACTGGTTGTGACTGACTTTTTTTTTTTTAAAGAGGACTAAAAAAATTCCTGTAAGCCTTTGTGTTTTGACACCTACTTTCAGAGTATGGATTAAATCACTGTGATACATGAAGAAAAGCACAATGAATAGCCTGTTCTGGTGTTGAAATGCATGCAACATCATTCTGCACTACATACTTGTGTTGTAGGGTAAAGCTTAGATCTCAGCTTTTCTCTTATCTGCACCGTGTTTGCGTGATAGTAGAGTAAAGCTGAGATTTGAACTTTTCCCTCGTTTGGTTGATATGAAAAGATGTTTGGTGGGATTTATCATGCTGTAAGCAGGCCTAGCTCTTTCATTTGAAAATTCCAAAGGCTGATGCAACCAAAAATATGTAATTCGTACATATTTTGCACCAAAATGTGTAGGAATATTGGAGTTTCTCAGTGGAAACACATCAGAAGGCCTACTTCAGTTTAAAGATTGGAATTTAGGTGGGATGCAGGTCAGTACTGTGACAGCGAGGGACCGGTTGCATGCGTCTTCATTCCGTCCATAAAAAAGCTAAAATAAAATACGCCTCCATCATTATAGGCCTGGAACACCCTCAGCTGCTCAACTGCTCATTACAGGTCTGCCAGAAGTGAAAATACAAGCGTCTTCATTTTCACTTGGCAGTGCATAACCCAATTACGCTGGAAGGTTCTTTAATCTAGCTTTTACACAGAATGGTGGAAAACAGGAACTGGCCCTCGCTGCAGATGCGCTGTCCCTCTTTGCCTGTGTGAACTGTTGCCACGCTCTGTATGGATCAAATTAAAGCCCATGACTTTGCACTGCCTGCCTACAGAGCAGAGTTTTATAGCAGACCGCAAACTCGGTGCCCTAAACCTCTCATTGCTCAGTGTTGTGCCATTGCCGTGTTAGTTTTACCAAGTGAATTTCACACTCTGAGGTAATTAAGCTCTTCTGTCTTTGGGGGAGTCTCACCCAATGCAGCTCTTAACAAGCGGCTGATAACCATCAATGGCAGCATTAAGGTGAATGTCAAAGAAGCGTTTGCATTGTTGTGCATAGCTAAGACTTGCATTGCAAAACACAAGGGGGGGGGGGGGGGGGGGGGTTCTAAAGCCTCTAGTCTAGTCTAACTGTATCTAGGCTCCAGTTGAAAGGTTAAACCACAGCATGTGTTTGCAGTTTGCAGCACAAAGCCCAAAGCCTATTAAATAAGTTTATTGTGGATTTTTTTCAGTCATAATTATAAGGTAGTGTTTTTGTTATTATTGTTGTTGCAACACATTCTTAAGCTCAAGTATTTCAGATATTTGCTGAGAATTTTTGAAGACCCTCTGTTATAACAGTGCTGAGGCCATTTTAGTTGAGGGTCATTGATGTTGAAAGAAGATTAAATACTATGTTTAAAACAGACCCTTAAGTATCAGGAATAGCTGTGCTTTGTATTTCCAGATACCAGCAACTGGAAGACATAAATCTAAAAACAAAGTCAAAGTCTTTTGATCTGCCTACTGTTGAGTTCAGTAGGGAAGACTGTGCACGTGTGCTTGATTTTCCAAATTTAGGTGTTTTAAGTAGCAATAAAACAAAAACAAAAGAAAGAGGAAGGGGGTTAGCGAGACAAGTCCCCGTAAAATTCTGCCAGTTTCCTCCACAGAGGAGCCTGTTTGATTTAATTAAATCAGCCCATCTGCCAAATCTCCCCATTAATCACAGAATAGCTTTACTGCTTGGCCTGTTCGTGCGCCTGATGCATTGTTTTCAAATGGAGTAAACATTTGAATGTGGCAGTAGGCCGACCACCCCAGCAGGGATGGGTGGTGTAAAAGGAGGGCGGGTAGATGGTATGTCACGGCTGCTGGTGGGCCCTGCTCCTCCCACCCTCCCTCCACCCCTGCCCCAGGACAGAACAGGCAGGCCTTCCGAGAAGAGCATAAATAAGGCATTAATGAGGGATGCTTTTTGAGGTGGAAAGGGGGGGGGGGTGGCTAAGGCTGGGGGGCTGGGCCTCGCGGTGTCCTTTGTGAGGGTGTTGTTGTGCCCTCACCGGGAGTGGCCATAATCCTCGCGCTGCACAGAAAGAGACGGAGGCGGCCGATTTTTAGAGCAATATTTTTTCTTTGCGTTAACCTGTCGCTCCTTGTTGTGCTTCTGTGGAAGTCATGTGTGGCGAGGAGATTAGGCCGGGCTCGGGTAATCCCTCTGCGTGACCCCCGGGCTCTCCCCCGTGTGTGCTTCTCGCCCCTGCTGGCTCGGACACACTCTCACCGCCGTCCAACGCGTGCAGCGGGAAGGAGTGAGCGCGTATGCCGACAGCGCGTCTTTTCAGGACTGGTAGGGTGCGTCTCTCAGAGTGACAGAGCCCGCCACCTGGAGGAACAGAACGCTGACAAAACACGCTGCTGCCAGAAAGGTACCTCCCAGCACTTAAACAGCACATTGAGCACACGGGAAGGAGAGAGGCTTTCTTTATACCTACGGTGTGTGCATTTTGTATTGTTGCCAGTCCTGCTGTTGTGAACTTGTTAGGTCTTGGTCATTGGTTTGTGGTACAGTTTGGGTCATGTTGCCTTGTGATGTCAGAGAATAGATCCAGTCAAGGTAGCAGTAACATCTGTCTTCAGAATGCACCTACGGCCACTCACTGAAAACCAAATCAGTACCTCATCTTACTGAGGACCCACCAAGCAGGTGGTTCTTAAAGGGTGTTTAATGAATGCTGGGCATGATCAAACAAACACTTGTGCGGGTTAATGCCTTTCAGAGAACTGCCCCAGACTCTTTAAAGTGTGGAGCCTGTCTGCAACGTGAATTGCCGGCTATTCTTTTTCCTCTTGAGTTTTAATAAATGTTTAATCTTTTGGGCTCCAAAAACCTGTTACAAAAGTAGTAGCTTTATTAAGAAGTAAATCCCTCAGATGTTAGCTTAGATACCAAGAGGGATCAAAATAACCATCTCCTCAACAACGTTCTCAAGATGTTTCCTTAGAACTGTTGCCAAATTTTTTCCCCCCAGCCACCATCCACTGGTAAAGAAAGCTTTATAAGGATTAGGCCTGTGGCGACTTGTGTTGATGGTCCTAGAGCTGACCTTGTACCGTTCACTTCATCAAGTGTGTCAGTCTCACAGCTGTATGTAAATGAAATGCTAATACTAGGCCAAAGAAACCCGCTGATAGCCCCCCGTGGATTAGACTTGACAGGCGTACAGCCCTGATAATTATGGTCTCACTTGAGGTGCCCCCCCCCCTCCTGGTTTAGTTTGTAAACGTCTGGCCATGCCTTTATGTTGCATACCTAATACAAAACCTACTTCTTCAATGAAGATCAGTGCCAAGCACTTTCATTCAGCTGAGACTGCCAACTGATAAAGTATTGTTTATCTGTAAACTCCATTTCGAATGCTGGATGCATATAAATAATTGCCTTTAAAGTGTCTGTTCTGTTAAAAAAGGACCCTGTATGGTCTAAATTGTCAGCTTGAATTCACATCTTAATAGCCCAGAATTGGTGGGTTTGTATAATTGACCCCCCGAGGAGATCCTGTTGGTAGAGAGGCGGCCCATTCAAGCTGCGGTTGAAAGCCACTTAAGGAGAAACCAGCACTGTTTTACAGAGCTCTGCGCGGCCGTTGTTTACGGCATGGCTTTCCTAACGTCATGGCAACCTCGTTCAGTTTGGATTCGCCCGGCACTATTGTGCCGCCTCGTCGTCTTCCTGACCTGCAGTTGTGATAAACCACTCTTAACGGTTTCCCACAAGATCATAAATTTGTGAAGACACTGTATTTTCCAAACACTGATGATACACTTTTCGGGTAACTGTGAGTCACACCACATTATTATTGCCAGTCTCACCGTTGAATTTACTTATCGACAGCTATGCCCTTGCTCACTTTCCCCTGTTAAGTTTATGGCCTGTTGTAAACAGCAAGTCACCTTAAATCTCTGACTCAGTAGAGTGTAATTACAGAGAGCAAAAATATGAGATTTCTGCTCAGCGTTGCCATTGCTCACGTCAAATTTTTTTGTCTTATGCTCCAAACACCTTTTCAGCCACTGAAAATGGTTAGGTGCAGACATAGTGCTTTTCTGCAAGTAGTACAAAAGGTAGAAATGTCATCCAATACTCTGAGGACAGTGGGTGTGGTTGACATGTGCACAGCCCCTCAGTGATTTGTAATCCCTTTCTACTAATAGCCCATTCTCAATCACTTCTCTTGAGAGTACAGAGGAAGAGTTACTGTCTCCTCAAAAACAGAGGGAGAGATAATCCGATTTTTGTCTTTCACTAATGTTGAGAAATGAACTGCATTAAGGAATTTACCTTGTTACCTCCTTGCTCATCACTGAATGAACTGCATTGCTGGAGCGAGAAAAACCACTGTGTTTAATGCACCTATGGAAATGTGAACCTGAGACAAGCTCGGGAAAGCAAAACAGCTTTACAGCTCCAAACTTGTAGCCAAAAATTGAGCTACTATTTACTCTATTTGTCATGTGGAACTTTGACTCAGCTTAGCCTCAAAACCACACAAGGTCATGTGTGGCAGTTAAACAGATACACATACATACAACACATTCACAAGGAGACGCGAGTGGAAGAAAATATAATACTGAATGCAAACTCACTTCCTTTAAAACAGATTCATTGTCAGTGTTTATTCACTGGTGTTAACACATTATTTCATGGCCATGAACAGGGGCGTTTCCAGCTATTGAAAAGATCAGGGGCTAAGTCAAGTTTTCGTGGGGCTTGTCTTTTTTTTTTGAAGGGAGATCGGAATCAGTAGGTTGGGGAGGTTATATCTGCCTTTATAATAAATAAATATTATCACACCTTCGGACGCTGCAAGTCAAGTTCCGCTCTGTTACACAGTCTGTCTGTTGTTTTGCTGTAAACGCCTCCTTTTTCAGGGCGAAAATATTCGGGGATAGGCTTAAAATATTCGGGGCTATAGCCCCGAATGATTGAACCTAACGACGCCACTGGCCACGAATTTCTTCCTGATACAATTTATAATTTATATTTCATTGGGATCGCATTCAACTTCTAAAATAATTGAAAGTGTTAGCGTTTGCCTTTATGTGAACTCCATAGAGAGACTGCGTTCTCAACATTTAGAATTTAGCCAATTTGTTTTCATTCAAAAGATTGAGTTTTATTGCATTCCATTCCATTGTACTTAAGCTGTTTCATAACATTTCTGATTCCCCATGTTGCTTGGAGGGTGCACCAAACAGAACTGAGGAGGAAGAAAGGTTTTCGTCTTTTATTTAACGGTACTAAAAAGGGCAATGGTTTCTTCCACAATTAGCTCAGCAGCTGCAGCAAAGGTCAGACATCTGGGATCCATCTAGGGCTGAATACTTGTACGTTGCTTTGTAGCATTCCCTTTCATGTGAGATGGCATAGTTTGCTCACTGTTAAGCTTTAATGGCACATTGTCTGTTAGGGACTCTCATCCATGGCAGCTGGCATTAACTTGCTGAGAAATGTATTCTGCTTTAGTGGAAGTATTTCAATTTGTCTCACAGTAGTTGTTGTCAGGATGGTTATGCTGAGGCATATATTACATATATTATGAGCTCATCTGGGTTTTACACACAGCAAATGTATTAATTGGTTATGGCAGACTGAGATCTATATGGTTATACAACCATGAGCATGAAATTAAACAGGTCAGGGACAGTTTGTTTGACAGTTTAGTTCCTGTGTGGAATGTACTGATCTTAGGTTCGAATTTGAACATAAAAACCAACGTAGTCATACTGACATTAAAATACAGCACAGTGGAAACACATGACCTGTACACTTACTGAGCGTGCCTTTGCCCTTGTGCAAGCAAACCAAGCCAGTCGGGTGAAACGAAGTATAGTCTCTTTCTCTCCAGAGAGGAGCCGAGGTCCTCGTGTTTACGAGCATGCCTCTGACCCGTGTGAGGACGACAGAGGGGATCCAAACTCAAAACCAGCCCATACAGGTTTGGAGCAGAATAGAATCGGGCAGCCTCCAGACAAGGATGTCCTGTGTCTAGCCTGTGTGGAAGAGCCATTCTTAACTCTGGGAAGCTGCTTTAAAAAGCGCAGGGGTAATGAGGTAGGTCTCGCCAAGCTAGCGACCGCAAGCCGACTCTCATGAAAGGTTAAACATCTAATTTGATTCCAGCTTTTTGGGTAAGTCAGACGGCCTGGCCTGTCTGCACCTGGTGCGGCGATGAGCCGCCGAGCTCTGTGCAGGGTAGAGCTGGTTTGTTTGTCCTTGAGTGGTGAGACCGAAGGAATGGACCGCTCAGCTGCTCGGCCACATCACTCGGGTCAGGTCTGCTGACCGAAGCGTGGGCCGGCTCATTACCCGTGCCAACGTGCGGGCAGCACGCGGGGCCGGGGAGAAGTCTCGCCCGGGTCGCAGCCGAGATGAGCAGAAAGCCTAATTACACGCACTCTCTCCGAACAAGGCCGTTTAACCAACGCGCGCTCGTGATTTGGGGTCACCTCGAGGGCGTTTGTCCGTGAGCGAGGCCGGCCCGTCGGGAGAGGAAGCTATCCTGACGAGCCCACCAAGGTGCGAGGCCGTTTGTCTTTCTACGGCTGCTCTGCCGTAGACTGCCTCGGCCGGAATTCACCTCTGCATGACTTGGCGCTCCGCCAGATCTCATCTATTAGGTTACAGGCAGTCATTACCGGCCAATTACTAAACCCGCCTCTGCGTTGCTATAAAATGCCAAACAAAATAGTATATCCGAACCCTGTTGACAGCTTCTGAACTCTCAGGCCTCATAACAATGGAGCCAAACATAAGAAACATTCCCACATACTTTTTCAGATTTTCAATTCCAAACAGTCTCTATCGCTGCAGGCCAAATGCTCTTCTCTGCTGCAGGATCAGGAATGACTGCTGTAATGTACATTTCTGCTCTTTTTTTATACTGTTTTCTAACAATAAATTAAGCTCAGTTTTTTGCATGTGTGTAAGGCCTCACCATTAATATTTTGGATTTACATGAGAAAGATTACTTCTGTAGGTGTTACTGATGTCATAGGTTAGTTATTTTTTATCTGTGGTGTTCTATCTGCTCACTTTATCATTATAGTGCCTCACGTAACGTGGAAAACCAAAGATGACTCAAAAATATACATATGCGCTGATGTGAATCTTGGAAACCTGTTATTTGAAACCATACTTTTAATGTGTCAGAGAAAAGTTGTAACAGAGGTGCCAAAGAGAGAACCTGTTTGTGTGTCATTTTCATGCCCATATTGATCGAAATTGGTTGAAAAATATTGAACGAAACACTGTCTTAGAGGTAAAGAGCAATGAGCGCACACCCGGAGCTGTGATATAGCTTGAGATAACTCCTCGTCTCTGCATTCTCATATAATGATTTCAGCAGCTCCTCCAGATGGTTGATGCTGTCCGTGCTTGGAAATCATTAAAATCTCATGAAATGTAAAAAAAAAGGGGAAAAGTTTAGCTTTTGGATGGAAACGCTGTAAAGAGAAAGTTTGTTGCACTGGAGCGGCCTTTAATATAATTCCTTCAAAAAGCCTTGTTTTGATTTTACTCCCATTTTTGCAAGCTGCCAAACCTTTGCATGTTAGAAGTGGTTTTTCTACCAGAAGACACATCTGTGCCTCTTAATTCTGCATTTAATTCTGCTGATGCAATGCGCTACCTCCTGCTTTTTTCCCCCAGTCATTTTGGTCATCCTCTAATCAACAGTAGACTTAAAGGAAGCAGCAGAGTGATGCTGGAGGTATGCAAACTAATGTCTGCCAGCGGCAGATCTGTCTTGGTAGATTAAGAGCCCTGTTCCACGTTGCGGTAATACGAGCTATAAATGAAGACCTCAGTGAGTGCCTCAGTGAGTAATTAAAGTAATAGCTGCAAGGTGATGTCAGTCAGTCTGCCATGTGCAAATTCACAGGCAGCACACAGCAGAGAGGGAGGAAATGGGTGCTTAGGGTATAATGAACATACATCCATACAGGTGTATGGCCTGTGAACACTTTCATACTCGCCTCTGCTGCGAGAAGCCTTTGCGGAGAGTCGTGTTATAAAATGGCTTTAACGTGTCTCTGAA
This sequence comes from Megalops cyprinoides, assembly GCF_013368585.1. Taxonomy (NCBI): domain Eukaryota; kingdom Metazoa; phylum Chordata; class Actinopteri; order Elopiformes; family Megalopidae; genus Megalops; species Megalops cyprinoides. The sequence continues at coordinate 37,031,975 of NC_050586.1, forward strand.
ATAAAGGTACAAGTGTGAATACCAGTGTATCCCTGTGATGACATGTTAAGTTCATTATACATGCCATTCTTAGATTGTTTACAGGCTTTTGTGAAAAATGCAACCAGTACATTCATTGTTATTGGTTGCAGATGAACACTTGAGGTTCCCATTGCTGTGTAAAATAAATTGTTTTAAGAGAGCTATTAATAAAAGGGGCGTGATCAAAATTTGTCTGCTGTAAAGGACATACCCTTACTCATCAGACAAACATATTGCCACTCAAGCAAGTGTGATTAAGTTGGTGACTGTGCCAGCTTTGTACGGGTGATGATTCCTAGTTATACTGAAACAGCGTGTGCCGTACTGATGGTGTCTTTGCTTTGCTGTCTGCAAACTTTGAGGTTAATGCACAATAAAATGTGTTCTCCCCATTCATTAGCTATGGACGGCAGGGCCTTATACAGATAGTGTGTTTGTATTACCACCCTGCCATGAGCGCAGCAAGCCTTGAGTGCGGAGAGCTTTTTTTAAACGCTTTTAATCTCTCCTCCAAGAGTAATTACAGTGTCAGAGCGTTGGGAAGAGTGATGTCATTTTTACGAGACAGCGCAGCTTGCCAAACGCACAGATGGACCCATGGGAGGGGACTCTGGGTGCTGAGGGCTCACGGCACAGTGTCATTGCGAATCTGGAGGCCATGACCGTGACCGTCGAGGGCCTGAACTCGCACATGGGGGAATCTGCGCTGTCCCCTGGGTTTGTAGGAAATGGACCGTGCACAGCCTTATCACTGTCAGCAGAACTCTGCATGTATCTGAGCCATTAAGCCTTTTTTTTCCAACACTTGTACATGCAGTGCAAAATTTCAGTTTAAGATGTTCCACTTTGTTTTGAATGGTCTGATAGCCTATTTCAACTTGTGACAGACTGTAAAGCTGTGTAGTCTTTGGTCATAAGTGCAAGAAACTGGTGGATATGATTAGCCATTTGCTAAGTGACATCACTTGCATGTTTGCGATAGCCTCATGCTGAGGTCTAAGACAGAAGTAATTGATACCAGATAGCAGTGGTGAAAGTGGTTAAACGTCCATGTATTTGGGAGCATCAGTTAACATTCAGTGAGGGTACAGCAGATGCAGACACGATGAATTCTTTTGTGTAAATGGGTGGTAATGGCAGACTTTCTTATGTGTAATGATAAGCCAACTACAGCAAGCATTTTATACAGGGATATTTCAGAGTTTGACAGGGTTAAGCCCTAGAGCCTCCTAAAAATTGGTGCCCATGCTTTACTCTTCTTTATTTTCCACCCCAGGTTTGGAGTTACGCAAGTATAATGTGCTATACTGTTTAAATCAGCCATGTAATTTTACAGGCAGTCAGATTTCAATGAAAGCATACAGTACAAGATTTCTCTGGGGCACTTATGAATGCACACGGCCACTGTGCAACTATGTTAAAGTCTCCACATATTGAAGATTTTCATGTTTAATGGCTTCACGGGGACACAGAGCCATTGAAGGATGTGTGATTTTGGAAGAAAACGTAAGAAAACAAATGTACAGAACCACCATTTCCCAACCATATCTGTAGAGAACCACATGCTGAGAATTGAATCTGTGAGGAATTTAGAGGATTACAGAAGAGGGAGTAGGAGTAGTTAGTCACATTTTAACAAGCCTTTGGCTATTTAATGGCTATATAACTGCATCTGGTTGGTCTTAATTAGGATGGGAAGTTGTGTGGGATAGTGGTTAAGGCATTGGGACAGATGATTGAATGTTTGAACCTTCTGGCAGGACAGTCCTGTTGAACCCTTGCCCAACGCTCTTTATGTGAACTATCATTAACTACGGTCTTGTGAAAAACCCATTTCTCTAAATGCACAATATATAAAATGCATGCAGTGTTAAGTGACTTGGATAAGGTTGTCTTCCTAATAGCTCCTGCATAGGAAAAGTTCCCTAATTACAAATGCACTTTCGTGCAAACAGTCTGAATGCAATAGGAAAGTTCGGCTGCATGCGATTTTTTTTTTCCCCTGTGCGCAGGGCGTAGACCAGACGGTATGTCTTTAATTACATCTCATTGTTTGGATTACAAAGCATCTTGCTGCCACGAAATGGATTCTACAGGAAGGAGGCAGACATCTGACTCTCATTACAGGGGCTGTGAGAGATCAGCGGGCTGGAGCCCTACCTGGCTTGAGCCCGTTCAGCTGCGTCGTAAATCCTGTTCCTTTACAGCTGGATGGGCAAAGCCCGGCTCGCGGCGCTGACGCTGAAGATAAGGGACAGAAAGACTGAGTCAGACGAGTGACCTCATGCTGAAACGAGAGTGGTCCTGGGGCGGGGGGGAGCTCAAGTTTCATGTCCTGCTCCCACTGACCTGCATTGGAGCTTGGACGCCTAAGAGCAGAAATGGGGTCTCTTATATTTTGTATAAAATATTACACTTCTGTTTTTCCTGGAAAAATGGCAACATATCATGCAATACAGTACAACATTGTAAGTCTTGCAAATAAATGTAATTACTACTGGGAAACACTTGGGTAAACAGCCTTCCCATCAGTAGACAGTGCTGACTGAAGCCTCATCTCCACTGACAGCTGTCAACACCTACACATGTTCTTAAGAGTTGTAGTGCATTGAGAACACAGTTTAGCCATATCACTTGTTACCTAGGTAATGGGACACCTGACAACATCTGAGTCTGTTCCACATCCCTCATCTCCTGTTCGTTTGAGGCAAAGGGCTTTCCCAAGCATCTCTCACACATGAATTTACACACCATTTCTCTGCTTTGCACATTCCTCAGAAAGAACATAGACTGCCTCAAGATCCAGGACGTGGTGGTATGCTCCGATCACAAGCTGTGAGGCTCGGCTTTCATAGCGTTGTCCTGGTCATCGGATCCATTGCGTCATTTCCCCGTTTTTTTGGTCTGGTTTTGGTTTGTCGCAGTTGTGAATTGTGGTCAGAGGGGGCTGGATGGACCTCTCCATGGTTGGCAATCCAGCACAGACAGTTAAGCAGCTCTGTCCAGAGTCAGAGTGCGTATACAAAATGAACCACTGAACATTCTAATGCATAATGCCATTCTAAAACAAAACCCAAAAAGAGGTGGAATCTACCATACAAACTACTCTGTGATTAGAAGTACAATATAACATAAGATATGTGAACCCAGTTTGGAATCCGTACCATTGAAGGAGTGTGTCTTTATGCATGTTAGTTATCATTCTGATAGGTGGGGGAAACGTGCAGAGATGCTCCAAAAATTTTAAACACTGTCAGTGGAAATATGTGCAGATGTGCACACGTTATAACAATGCAGGTCAAAACCATACCTGTAGCAAATCAATTTAATTACAAGATATTACAGCACCTTTACAACTTAATTTTGAAAATAAAGAATCAAAGGACACAGAAGAGTCGTTTTGAACTGATCATGACTGGTCGGGAATTCTCATCATTATAATATCCATTCTGATGCTGGAAGCGGAGGATTCAACCTATAACTTCACAGAGTATATTCCAAAGACTTCAAAGTAGTACCCTTTGCTCGGCATCAGCATTGGACAGGAGTCCTGATCAGAGGATGTATTTGTACATCAAGCTGTGTAATTGCAAAAAAATCCTCTGAGACCGAATACACATTCCCTCAGTCAGATACAATTTCTATGAACAAGAGCCAAGTATTTACCGTATATTTGGAATATGTTTCCCATACATTTGGAAAAAATGTGATTAAAGGGCAATGTTAAATATATCTAGAAAAAAATTCACAGAGCCCCGTGGTGGTTGTAATTTTAAGATTTTACTTCTAATGGTTTTGTGGGAGTTCTGTGATCTGGACCTCCTTTTGGTTATTTATGTTATTGGATTTCCAGTATGTGATGTGGGGTTCAGAGCCTAAGATATGTTTGCCTTTACCTTACCTTGGTATTACCAGGGTATTTCTGGCTGTTTTCCTATGGCTGTTAACACACCCTGGAGAACCAGCTGAGCATTGCAGTCGGAACCCTAAGGGCAAGATACAGTGGCTTGCGGACAGCAAAGGTTCTCCACTTCCTTTCAAGTGCTGCAGTTAAGATCTTCAAAGTGCCTCAACTTTCCAATTGGTTCCTAAAATAATGGGATCTGTGAGTTTTAGCCAGCTGCTACGCTGCCAGGTCTGCAGATCCAGGGTTATTCTATTCAGGAAAATAATTGATCTTGTTTGTGGTCTGGAAATGGAAGTGTGACCACATTCTCCTTTTTTTTTTTACCACATCAGCCCTAATGCCTCTTAAATACGAGAAGAATAAATAATGGAACAACAGTGGCAGTATAATCTGTATCCTAAAATTACACCCATCTGAGGCTGGAACGTCTTACCATTTTTATACAGAAGCATTTTGGAATATAGGCCTAAGTGTGTGATCTCCTTTAAGGAATGTGTGTATGCAGCACTCTTCCATGTGTGTGTGTGTGTGTGTGTGTGTGTGTCTGTGTGTCTGTGTGTGTATGTGTGACATCACAAGTAGCATGCAGGTATGAATAGCTTAAATATCATTTATGTGTAATATATGTATAGTTTGAATTGGGCAACAACTCTCATCTTAATTCTAGTACACATTCCAATTCCATTCCAATTCAAGTTGAATCTGCTTGCATTTTGCCAGTCGTGCAATGCAAGAAGTGTTTTTCTGCCTGAGATCAGTGTCATCACTTTGCAAAGAATTTTAAACCATGGAAGTTTAACATGCTCAAGCGAGTGAGTTTGCTTCTCTGTTCCTGCCCCATCCCCCTTCCGCCGTCCCCCCTTTTCCACTTTCATGTGAAGACAGAGTCTCAGATGCTTCTGATTACCATCCCGCGTCTGCATTTAGGCTGGGGAGGAAGGCAGTCTGGTTGACTGGACTGCTGAGGAACAGATGTGAAGGCCAGATAGACGCGGCCTCCTCTGGAGCAGCGCTCTATCTCCAGTGTTTCATCAGACGGGGCGGGCAGAACGAAGGCCGCCCCCCCTCGCACCCCTACCCGGGGGCGCGCGATTTGCGTAACATAACAGTGACAGGCCTCGCAGAGAAGTGCATGTTAAACACATTCCTCCGCATGGTAACGAGGTCACGGGCGGATGGTCCAATCGACGCGATGCAGAACGAAACGCACTGCACCCCTGTTTTGTACGGCCGCGCGGGGTCAGTGAAAGGTTCTGGAGAGCTGGTCGCCGAGCAGATAGAAGTGACGCTTGGGTCCATTGTGGAGTTTGGAAAATCTGAACAGCGTGTGATTTGGGTGGGACGACTAGGCAGATGTGAGCATCAGCAGCAAAACGCAGAGATCAGGAAAGGCAGCATCCACAGATCGAGGGACTGTGACCGTGCAGTCGGCCAGGCTAAATCTAACCAAAATCCTCTGCGCTAGAAAATTACATGCGTTCTTGTACAGCTGTTAAAATAGGAAATGGTGCGGCCATCGGTTTCAGTCTCTGTACTTAACCACCCCCCAGCACCCATTAGCTGGTGCTCTGTCTTCCTGTGGAGCTAAGTACAGGCCTGTCATTCCAGGGTTACCGGACTGACTCCCGCACTCGGGGCACGTTGCAGCCCACGCTTTTCCAGCCCAGCGCTCGTTAAAAATCCAGCAAGATGGATTCTGGGTTTTGCCCTGTGCCCAGGGTCAGCCTGGCACTTGTTTGCAAATGACAGCCTCGGCTGCAGTCACCCCCAAGAGAGGCTTGAAAAGCCTTCAGATCCAGTCAGCTCTTCATGCAGGCTCAGAGTGGCCATATGAAATCGAATTCCTGTAAGAAAGGGCCCATTGTGGTGGGAGCAGCCGCAGCTGACATGCTTGCAGAATCCCCAAGGTCACCCGGCCTAGATGAGCGGAGGCTTCAGCTGGGATGCAGGCTGCTTGAACCTTTTCCATGTGGCTGCCAGCACGCGGTGCCCCCAAGGGCTGCTCAAGTCCACCAGAATGTTCAGAAATGCCTCCTCTGCTTGTTGGGAGAAGGTTCTGATATCCTCACAGGGGCATGCGGGGGCCTCTTGCCCGTTGGTGGAGCAGCAGCCTGAAAGAACAAGGTGTCCTGGATGGCCACCCGGCTCAGTGTTTCTGGAGACCCCCGTGCTCATTTATTTACACTGAGTTTCAGCACCACAGCTTGATGGATGAAAATGGGGAAGCAGAGGGTCAGGTTCATGAGAAGAATACCTCGGCCCTTGCGATAATACACAGATGGCCCAAATCGGACACTGTGCTCCTCCTGTAAATGGGATATTTATACAGCATGAAATCCGACGGGTCTGAGAACTTAATGAGAATGTTCTCATGCGAATGGACCGGGGAGATGCAACGGCTTGTTTTTTTGTTCTGTCATGCTGTAACTAAACTAAAAATATTTAAGAATATTTCGTCTTTAAATGTTTACCCTACACCTCTTGTTTCAAGTTGATTTCAAACTGCGGCCAGGACAGACATGCAAACGTAACTTTACACTGTTGAGGTCCAGCGGAGCTCAGAGGTGCTAGTACACAGCCAAGAACAATGGTGTTTGAGCCAGGCTCTAAAATAAGAATGGCGTATCTGCGACCCGCCCTCATTAATGAGCCAACCGGTCGCCTGGCATGGACCAGATTTCATTTACCGTCTCGTCTGGAGAATGCAACATAACTGTCCAGACAAGAACTTGGATTCCCTTCAGAGTCAGTGTGTGAAATCCGTGTCTGCCAGAAACTGGAAGAAAAGGTGCTGGTGCATTTTAAGACACACAATGGCAGCACTGGGAGTAGATGTTGGTGCAAAGGTCTTGTTTTTCTCTGTTCTTGAAGGATTACGGCACTTATTGTTCACAGGTCGTTAGACTTCAGGCATTTATCTTTCAGACATTTCCCAGTCTATGCATATACATGGACCAGTGAAGTTAAATAAGGATAACTGCTCTCAATTTGTGTACCTTCCGCGTGGATGGGACGTAGGCCCAATGGCCTTTTAGTCATTTTTGATTAGAAATCTTCTTTTGTCAGAGCATATTGGGGACACAGGCAATCTTCCACATTTTTGCAGAGTTATGAGACATGGGATTTTGTGTCTTGATTTGCACTGCAATAAAGAATGTGTGGCAAATCAGATTTTATTTCTTGGACCTTTCAGTCTCTTTAGAGGTGCTATGGGCGTCTCAATAAGCACGTTGATAGATCGGAACTGACTTATGCATTCACTGGCGAAGATGTTACCTCACACAGTGTATGCGTGGAAAGACAGCTCCATACATCTGTATTTGAAAGAGTGCATAGTTGTGCAAAAAGTTTATACAGCATCCTTGACATGATGCCATACCAAGATTAATGAACTGAAGCTTTGAATAATGGCACTGAATTCCTTTCTGAAGGAGTTTCATGAGTTTTAACTGCCCATATGTTCAGATGAAGAGGGTGAAATATTTATAGTTAGGTTATTAGTGCAACAGGCTGAGTGCTTAAAAAATACGTTGCGTGTTAGATGGTATGTTCACAACAGCAGGTTTCTTTACCATTTAAGGATCATAATCAGCCATCATGGCTTCCCAATAAAAGTGGCTTGACACTTTCCTGTCAAAAAACTACAGTCTCTACATTTTGCCAGTGAATATATAGGTATCCTTTCATGTGAACTCAGTGAGGGAGCCTGGACTCAGTGCTTATCAAGAAAAAACATGTATGCGTAACTTGACTGACTGTAAAAAAAGATACAGTAGTTTATGTGACACCTGGAGCTGATCACGCAAGAAGACTTGGGTAGTGTTTTTCACATGCCTTGCAGATGATTGGGCTCATAAATGTATCCAGAACACCATATGGCAAAATGCTGGATTTTGTTTTGCAATGTCCAAATGCAAAGCAAAACAAGCACGTGTAAAACAGAAAAAGGGCAAAAAAGCCATAATGAGGGATGCAGTGGTTTGGTGGACTTCAGCATAACATTTTCACCAGTGACGTTGTAGGTTATTTCTGGGTGCTTCTGCTTCTGCTCACTTAAGGTGCCGTTCCCAGATCAGTGGAGCTCTCAGATGGTCAGAGTTTCCAGTATGGTTGAAAACATCAGATGGTTTTTGTGATGAAATCTTGAAAATGTCTCCCACAACACCCCACAAGGCCTTTGCTTCAGGCAATGGGGTCAGGAGCTGGTGTTTGCCTTTCAGTGACATGGGGAAAGTTAATGCACAAATATTTTGCAGGAGTAACATGGAGATGGTTAGAACCTTTTTATAGCAAGGGAGGGTGGACAGAATGCTCTCACTTCTGTTGCCTGGAGAGTGATGTGTGATCAATTCAAGCATTAAGCGCTTGTTTTGGCCAGTGTGGCCTCTATGCATTATTTATAAAGACTGCAAAGAATGCATTGATTTCAGAACCCTTCCACCTCACTGGGGGTTTCTTTCTTGTGTGCTTTCCAGATTTGTGCTTTATTGTTAGTTAGATCGAGAATAATAAATCAGCTATGAGATCCCTTGTCATCCAACAAAGCCAAACTGATACATGTCTATTGGGGACCGCTATCTGAAACGCAAGAAAAGAAAAGAAGAGGGAATTAAGTTTGTGAGTAACCGTCTCATACTTTCCTGCCGATTTTATCAGCTCACAGGCAGCAGAAAATGTTTTAACCCTGTCCACCACCCTGAAAGGCTCAATTAGGCAATTTCCTGCCCGCCTTTCTGCCAATTCTTTGTCAAGGCAGGGTTTATTGGCTCTGGAGACATGGAAATTGAAACCATTGGGGCTATAACAATGCTGTTGTTGTTGTATGTGTCTCTTTTTTACTGAACTGCTCTTTTTTAGGCAACCTGAAATTAATCTGAGCATGCTGGGTGTAACTTAGCTTTATACACCATTTATTTCAGTTTTTAATACATTAGGGATGCATTTAGAACAAGCACTTGCATACGCACTTGTAAACAAACCCCGCCTTCAACTTAATGAATTAATGACTGAGGTTTTGTGACACATTGTGAATTCGAGTTATTGTAACACCCGTGAAAAATGTGCTTGACATCTTTTTAGCATCACTTTTGGAACGAATGGGCCAATAGAACAGGCTATATAAATTCAGCTATGCAGCAGCCATTTGCAGTATTGTAAGTTTGCTAGGCCGCAGTTTCAGTTCTGTCTCTATTTGCAACAGCATGTCTTAGATAGCTTTGCACATTTACAGTTTTCTTCTTGGAATTATCCGTTTTTTTCCCCCAGAAAAACCAATGCCTCTGCATTCCTGCTTTGAGTCAGAGCCCCCTTTTCCCATAGGGCTACTCCAGAACAAGGAAATGTGTAGCTAGTGCAAATTTGATGCAGGAAGTAAGGCTCCCTCCGCAGTCTAATTGGCTTCCCCCACAGTGATACACCACATGCTGTTTCACTAAAAGGGCTTCTGTCAATTACTCTGTCTCCTTTGAATACCCTCAGTATAGAGTGATTCATTTGGAAAAAAAGTAGGTCTTTAGGTTTCACATCTAGATGGCATCAGTTGTGCACGGACAAACCATGGAATGTTCCAGCCCTGAATGTGATTCAAACTCGTAGTCACACAGAGTTACACAGTATGTAATTTGTTCTACTCTACACGCGTGCACGCACGCACACACACACACACACACACACACACACACACACACACTCACCTCTCTGACCCGAAATATGTCACTGTCAAAGTGAATCAAGCCACGATGTTCCCAACATGATAAAATCACAAACACAGGGCTCTGAAGCACAAAAGCCATCACAGTTCACCTCATGAGCTGTCCATTCATGTGTGAAAAGAGCGCAGAGCTTGATCTCAGTGGGTGTCATCGTCCTTGTGTGTACACACAAATTAACACAGTGCGCCTGTGTGAGTCACGCTGCCCGGTTGGCATCGGCCATGAGGCTCTCGGTTGTATTTTCAGTAACTGTCAAGCACCGTAGTGATTACACGAGCAGTGAGGAGGCATTTCCTATCCTGTTGTTTCTTTTCCGTTCATGTCCCACTGTCCTTGATGACCTTTATTGTAATTGTAAGGATCTTCCCCCTCTCAGTTCACAAAGACCCCATTGTCCCGGGCTCTTCCTCTGGCCCCCGTGTTCTCAGGATGTTTTTCGGTTCTTCTGGGCCGGGAGATCAGCTTCGCCAGCTAGGGCTCTGACCTGGGGTAGAGCTCTTTACTTTGGCTGGCCCACATGTAGCCCGGTCAGCTGAGTGGTGGGGAAACCATAGCCAGGAGTCCAGCGGCGATGGAGATATGCTACAGGCGCTCAGCTGGACACCTAAAACCCTCCTCAGCGCTTGCCTGCTGCTGTGGTCATGGTCATCTCTCTCCTCGCCTGCAGAGAGATGACTCTGTACTTTTACAAATGTTCTTTTTCTTGCTTTCATTGTTTCAAATGCAAATACACAATGCTTCCTTTGCATGACATGTGGACTGCCAAGGCATTTGCCGTCCTCTCAGTTACCCCCTCTCTCTCTCTCTCTCTCTCTCTCTCAGGGGACTTCTTTGCTGGGGCAGATTTTGAGAGGAAGGAAACTTTGTTGTAAAATTGGGAATGGAATTCAGTTGTTTTGATAATAGCACCAGATTTTTACACTGAGAGGAATCTTTTTTTGTGACATAAGATCAACTTCTATTTTAGCCATACTCTTTGGAGACTCCTAGTAAAAAAACCCAGTTCTATCTCCTACATTTGTGAAAACAGAAGAAACCTCTTGCGTCTAATAGAGTATCACAAACTGCCAAAAAGCCAAGTTTTACAAACTGACTTTGCAAGGATTCAGTTTCTTCTATGATTATCTCTATAAATGGCACAGTCAGAAATGCCACTATGATTACCAAGTGCTTCTGGAGAGGTGTGCAGGCCAGACTTCACCCTTATTCAGTCCCCATTGAAATATATGGATTTGGTCAGAGGAAATATATATTAATAAAGAAAAGGGGGCTTTTGTCTAGACTGTCAGGCAATGACAGTGCCATTTTATGATCTGAGATGAGTCTACTTTTTAAAAAATGTTTTTAAAATGTTCTTCCTTTGCAGGACAGGAAGAGCTGGTGCCTGAATACCCTGCTAAGTGTGTGCCTTTGGAGACATACAGAGAAGACTGGTATGTATGCACATATGAAAGGGAAATTAAAGTCATAAAAGGTGGTCGGCCCCAGCTAACAGTTTGGTTGGGTTGTCCTCCTGTAACATTCTGTCCAGTGACAATCCTGCTCCCCCCACCACTGCTTCCAAAGCTTTACGAAATAGGGCTGTGTGAGATGCCTTGCTAAATTAATTTTCAGCCTAAGGAAGATTTCTCTTAGTGTACCGTTTATGCTGTAGTGAAGCATAACTTTCATGCACAGCAAATCGATTATTAGGGGTGCAGGTAATTATGTACATATATATATATATGCACAGCACTCGTTATGTCAAATTAGCTTGGGGTTCTTTACCAATGTATACTTTTGTCAAGAGGATATATCTAAGCAATTTTCATTGATTCTGTCTGCATTGCGCCAGTTAATACATTTTAACCATGTTTGACACAGGGTCTTAGTTATAGATATGAATGAAGCTTGGAACAGGTGATATTATTGTTGGTTGATGGCTTGAGATGTAGCTGTTTATGCAAGAAAATGCCACCTCATTATGATAAAACCATGGAAAGACTCGGCCTTCAGAGGGAACTTCAAACAGAAAAATGTGGAGCTGCACTGAAGATCATTTTAAATTGTTCTTTGCAGACTGGCATTAACAACATTTACTTACTGTAAATTGCAAGTGGCTGGATGCCATTTAGAGTGCTGCTGGGAATATATAGAAAATAGCCCATGGCAGCTGCCAAAATAATTGCCTGAAAGCTTAAAATATATGGCATAATCAGTGTTTCAGTAGCAGATTGGCCTTTTATTTTAAAAGGGGTCCTTATTTTCTCTAAGAGAATAATTGAAAGCTGGAATCTTAAATGTCAGTAATACAGTTTTGAATTCATCTAATTTCCTAATCATAGGTACTGCAGTGTGAGAGTGAATGGAAACATATTCGCTGTGAAATGGTTTCAGGTAGTTTAAAGAAATTACTGAGGGGTAAATGCTAGAAACAGCAAGATACTCACTGGAGGTAGATTTAAAAAGCCATTTTCCTTAGCGCCTCTCTGTGTAATTCAGCTCGTAATTGCCAGTCATAGCTGAATTGTCAGAGGTTTCAGAGAGTTTATTCTGAGCAACAGTTTTTAATCAGTGGAGGACAGGAGACCTTTTGTTTGGGCTACAGGTATAACTGCAATCTTGTTTTACTGTATGAGTAACAGTATGTGCTTTTTATATGTACAGAAATCTCTGTCAGTTCAGACCTATTAGGAGTAAACCAGCAGGCAGAGGGTGAACCCTCCAATTTCATGAGTAGTGGTGGCCTAGTGTGTCTGTCTTTGTAAACGTGTCTCTTACACAAGAAAGCTCCACTGCAGTTTATATTGTGTATACAGGATTTTGGTGTTTTTTGTCTGTTTATCTGTATAAACATATTGGAGGCCCTTGTATTGTGCATGGCCTGTGCAAAGTCCATTTCAAAGAGGAAACCCTTGAAATAATAAACAGGATGACTTTGTAGGGTTGTCAGAGGCTGTTAAAATAGAATTTCATGCTACCTCTTCCTGTTATCCTTCATCTATTTGTTCCTCCGGGTGAAGACTGGCATCCCCATAGCATGGATGTGGAGGTGTGAAGTAAATGTCATTTTGTCGTCAGTCATGCACAAGCAAAATGCTCCGGTGTGAATTTTAGGGGCATGTTATGAATTTTGTGTATTTGTGTGTTCATTTTAATTTATAGTGTATGTATAGCACTATTGCTTTTTTCCTCTGGAAAGTTACCAGTCTCTAGGGTCAAAATCCATTACTGATCACACAGTGTGTTCAGTAACCAAGCAGTTATTTTATGTAGTAAGGCATTGGACTGGATTCACAAAACAGTTTGGACAGAAACATGCCTGTGGTTACAGAACCTACTGAATTCAAATTGATTTTGACTAGAATTTCCAAATAACCAAATGCCATACAAATTTCAGAAGTTTCAGCTCAGTTCAGAATGAATAACCTATTATGCATGTAAATTGCATGGAAAATTTTGGAAACACTCGCCTCAGAGCATAAAAGGCTCACACCTGTTGCAATGGGCGTCTCTACTGCGGGGATGGAGGAAGCACAGTCCCGCGGTTTGAACACAAATATGTTCAGCATGCCCGTTCCCTCAATATGCATCATAAAGGAGGGCAATCGGGAGGAAGAATTCCACAGTCTTACCCTCCTTCTGCACCCCCCCCCCCACCTCGTCTCCAGGGAGACCTGAGGTAATGGCGGGAATTTAAGCGGGTTTCCCTGTCGCCAGCAACAACAGCTCCTGCTACTTAGCTATTTAACAGCTGTTCACCACCAACACCTGGACTCTGTAATGGCAAGGCCTCCCCTGGATATCCTGGACCGCCGGCGTGGAATGCCTTTGTTGTAGAGAGGTGGTGGGACACACTATGAGGGTTTCTATAACAACTCCATTTACTATTTAAGATTAATGTAAGTTTTTAGTATCAATTTCCAAGGGTCAAAACAAACAAAATGAGGTGTCCGCTTACCTTCAGAGAAAGCGGTGCTCGCTCCAAAAATGTTGTCAGTGCCTGCACCAGATGTTAAGAGGTACCAGGCATCTGCCTCAAGCTGTGAGGTTTTTAAAAATATCCTGTGGTGTTTTTTGTCTAAAAAAAAAAAAACCCAGTCTCCTTCGGTACACCTGCTACAGCTTTATGTTAGCTGGCCGGCGCAATAATGGAGCGATTGCGGGGAGTCTTGGCCGTGCGTGCCGCGAGGAGGAGGAGGCGGCAGTGAAAGGCCCCCGCTGTTTGAACGCTGTCATTTCGGTGCCTTGCCAGAACACAGAACTGTCAAACCCCTGCGCCACAGCCAGCGCGCTCCTCCAGCTCGCGCAGGGAGAGGAGGGACAGATGCGCACGGGCGTCTGCCAAACTGGGACCTCTCGTAGGCGGCGCGTTTGGAACCCAAACTGCGGACAAGAAAGGAGGGCCGAGTTCTCTTTGGGCAGGCATCCATCACTTTGTAGCCTTTGATCCCTATTGTTGTTTTTAAACTGTAGCGCTGTGCAGCGCTCTGAAGCCGAGCGCCCATTTGGAAAATGCCTCGCTTGCCCACGTAAAGTCAGAGAATGCAGTGCGGTACCAAACCCTCCGGTCTTCTCTTTGTTGTGCACTTTGCTGTCTGTGGTGTCAGAACTATAGGTCATAGTCAGTGTTTGTGTGGAAAAGGCTCTGTGTCAGGTTGTGGGGGTCTGTGGTACCATTGGTTTTGTTCGAGGGGAGGTTGCCCGGAGGTTAAGAAAGATTCGCTCGTCTCTATTCATGCCTTTGAGAAAGTGGGAAGAATGCAGTTTCTGTTGATGTGGTGCGAAAGGCTACAGGCAAGGCTTAGCTGAATTCATAATGCTGTTCTATGAAGTGGAAGATCCCGTTAAGTTTGGTAAAGAGCCGTTTTTGCCTTGTAGGCACTAGCTTTAGGAAGGGCCTGGAAAAGGTTAAGTAGCTTATGGTATAATAGGTGCTCTGTAAGGCTTAAAGGACTGGTCCTTCCAGCTCCAGTTTACATGTTTCTCAGTGGAAAATGGCTGAGATTGGTGTTTCTGAAGCTCCTTTTAAGCAAGCTGCAGATTGGAAAGACAAAACCTGGGACAGTTTTAAGAGCCCACAACAAAAAATGACAGTTGTGGGAACCCCTGAAAATTTTCCCAGCATTCTTTGCTCAGTTGAGTAAAACAATCTCCTGCAGCGTTTTCTTTGATCCAGTGCTGGAATAAGATTTACAGAAACATGCAAGACTGAGAAATGTCTCAGATAAGTGGGATTTTGCTGCTGTCAGTGTATGAGGCTGAGAGTTTAATTCATTTTGCCATCCCATATTTAAAGACATGGATGTTAAAAAAATCACAGGGTTCCCAGATTTAGAAAAGTTGTGAAGTCCTATTCAGAACTCATGAAACATCATCACATGGCTCCATCACAAATATGCTGGTGCGGTGTTACAGCATGTGTTTGGTCTATTTGGTACACTCACTAGGAGAGCATTTGTAAAATTAACAACGTGGAAAGCTACATGTCTTACAAGGTGAATGACTGCTTCTCATGGTGTGGCTTTTTGCTAGCATGTACGCTAACAACTTTAGAGACCACTGATAACACACCTGGAACTCCTTGATCCCTAGCCATAGCAAACTAACTGCATAGCTATATATTATATTTCCATTATAGGGCACCCAAACACTGGAGTTTGTAATGTTTAGAGCACCTACAGTAACCCGAGGTCTGTGCTGTTTTGGTGCTTCTGGGCACTGAATATCACATGTCACTGCTCCTCATGTGTCTTCATTCTGTGTTCTGTCAAACCACAGGCTAAAGACATCATCCCGATGTAATGCTCCTCTGAAATTACATTTCTTAAGCGACAAGCGAAAACACCAGGGTCACGCTTGGCCAGTCCTGGCAAGATTAAAGGCTATCCCAGTCCAAACAAGCCGTGCTTATTAGAGAATGTGTGCCGCTTCATGGGAATAAGGGGAATTCGTAGCTCAGGAGCTGAATATGTGTTTCTCTTGCAGCTGTTCTGTACCTCTCACTCCTCTTGGTACTGCATGTTATTTCTCATAACTGCATCCTAGATCACTTCCCTTAACTGTTACCAGAGGGTTGTGGGTTGCACATCCTCCTTTCCGACCTTGCCAAGAAGGTATTTCATTTTAATATTATTCAATAAATATTAAATCCCTTGTCCAGGTCTGAAGGTTTACTTTAATTTGGAATTTTGGCTGAAAATCATCTGAATTAGTGCAGCGTTTCCCAGTTTTTCTTGTCCTGGGGGCAAACCATGTATACTGTTTTTTTGTTCTAGCCGAGCTCTCAATTAATTTGATTTAGCTGTTAAGTGGATACTGGTGTAGATTTGATATCACTCAAAGTCTCTGCTGTTAGTTATTTGTTACAGATACGGGTTGTTGGAAGTGTGTTTGGTATTGCTTGATATGATACACCAGACATTAATATGTTACACATTTTCAGGGTTAGTGAAATGTCAGTACAGGATGTTTGAGGTTGTGTTGTGGTATTATTAAAAAAGAGAAAGCGTTTAATGCATCACATGGGAGCGTTGATGCAACAATACCATTGCCTCTTCCACCACACCACTTTAATACCTTCTTCTGTTTCCATATTATCTGTCAGGGAGTTATGTAATGTAAGTAATACATTATAGAGTTATACATTTTTTGACACAGTATGATCTAAAATATACCGTTATTAAATTATGCATACATTTACAATAACTTGAAACGTATTAATCTTAAAAAACCTACATGAGTGGTAGGGTGGACTGTGAGTAGATCAGTAGATCAAACCCAGAAAAGATGGTTTAATGTGACATTCCTCTAAAAGAAACGAAACTACAAAGTATGTAAGTCATTTTTATTGTCAGAACAACAACAATGATTAAAAAGGTAAAAGAAATACAGTACATGGAAATGTACAAACTGTTCATATCTGACTGTGAGGGCAGGCCCTGCACCACCCAAATCTAGGTAAGCCCCAACTGCTGTCGTTTCCACTGTTTCTGTCTACAGAGAATGATTTACTTGATAACTCTAATCCACACTGTTTCTCTTGGACGACACTGAAAAGACAAGCTTCCACAGGGCACAAAATATTCATGCTGACCTTGAGTGCTGTATGACAGTGGATTTGCATTTATGCCTCGGTGAATATGCGCTTGTTTTGCTCACTCTTGCACAGGGAGGGCTGGAAGGGGGCCGGCTGCTCGCAGACCCTGCTCTATGGGTGGGGAGCCGTGGGCCTCTCGGTCTTTGGCTCTCAGGGGAGCTGCCAGCTGGGGTAATCAGTGCTCGTTTCATGCGCATTTGCGTGCCCCGCTAACTGGATTTCAAGGGGAGCCCTCGCCCCCAGAACCTGCGCATCTGCTGGGCTAGAGAGGCCGAAAGGGCAGTCTTGAGTCATTGTTCCTCCCTCATACACCCCCCACCCCCCCCCCCCCCCCCTTGGTCCAGCGCTGGAGTTAATTGAGTGACAGGAGTCTGGCAGGCAGTGGGAATGTGATTAGCAGATGTTTGCGGGGCAGGGATGTCTGCTCGGCCTCGCACATGGCGGGGTAACGCGAGAAGAACGGAGGCCGTGCCAGGGCAGGGGTGACGGGCTGGGGGGAGCGCGGGGCCGGGAGGATGCTGCAGCTGGGGTCCGCTCAGCCTCCGGGTGGGCCAGCGGACACAGGTGGGGCTTTTGACCCTGTCCTCTGGTGGGGTGTGGAGGGGACTGTTTGTGTGTGTGTGTGTGTGTGTGTGTTGCTGCAATGACTGACATTAATCGTCATCACTGTGCCATACTCTCTTGCTTTATTGCCACTTTCCCACTTAGTGCGTGACATGTTAGATCTCGCTCTTGACATAAACTACTCCACAGTCAATGACATCGGTACGAACTCGCCAGTAATGCAGATTCCCTCTCACTCTCTGCCCTCTGATTTGTGGCATGAATGATAGATCCTGCCAGGCTGACTTTTTTAATTACAACACACATGCACACATCCACTGAACACACATACATACACAATACATGATAATTAATCTATCTGTTCTAGAAAAACAAGGGAATACTTAGCAGACAGACAATGCCAAACATTTTGACATTATGTCTCTGAAGCAATGCAGTCTCTAAGGCAGGGGAAGACAGTGGATGGAGAGCTTGTAAACTCCACTGAGACTGATAAGATTCCCAGCTTTTCCCACATGTGCACTACATTTGGTCTGACACTTGGCTGAAGGGATCACATTCACTGATCTCATTCATTTTTTCCATTCCAGTCCAACCCCTAATGGATTCACTCCGGTTTAAATTAGTGTAAATAACAATCTGACTTTGCAAGTTTGCTTTGAAAATCCCTAGCGTGTTGGGCAGTGCCACATGGAGCAGGCTGGGATTTACTGAAGCAGCCCAGCTGGGTATGTGCTGTCAGAGCCAGGAATGATACTGGACTCCAGCTGACCTCTGTTTCCCTCTCCCTTGGTTGAACGCCCCTCCCTGGCTGAATCAGCCTTCCTTGGCTTCATCAGGAAACGCCAGAATCTCACCAATCTGAGCTTGTTTAACCTGGTCTGACTGGTAGAAGAAAGATCAGATGAGGCTGGTCTTCCCTTGGCCCCCTCTCACTGCCCCCAGAGATGGAGTTGGGTTGGAGCATTGAGGGCAAGGCCCAAAGCATTGCAAGGCATCTGCAAAACGATGCAGAAAAATGGCCCGTTGTTGGATTGGGTTGGGTTGCACTTACTTCTCCTCAACTTTGCATTGTATTTGTCTCCTAGAAGTGTGTACTAGGATTGTACAATACATGATCCCAGCATTCGGCACCTGGTGCCAAACTGGCTCCTAGTTCTACAGCAGAAAGTACATTTCCCCTATGAATGACAGCAGAGAACTTCCCCACTGTGAAGGCCAACTGTTCTTTTTTACAAGGTCCATCCATTTTCCACTCTGCTTTTGAGATCCAGAGGTCTTGATAACTTCAACATGCGCTCCTCTGGCTACACATTCAAGTGGAAACAATACGTTTTTTTGGAAAGTCCTTGCACTGTATTTAGTGTGTCTGCGGTGTTTTCTGGCATAATTTTTGCCCGCTGATTAAAGTTATTGTAGTTCAGACGGACACCAATCATCCAGGTTGAAAATTTTAGATACTGTCTGTGTCTACCCTCAGAAGTTCTGCCTTAGTGAAAGGGGTATAATGAAGTCCTTTGACCAGCTTTGGCCTCCATGCTCTGTTTTTAGGTGGCTGTAAATGACAGCTATAATAACGTGTCTTTTTGGGATTCGGTTTAGTGGAGCTTCCATTCATTCTGCTGACCGCTTTACTGGAAGCAGCTGTGTCTTAACAATGGGCGCGTGCATTGTCGTTATGCGGCTGGGTCCCTGGTGGAATGCTTTAGATAAAAGCCCGTTTGTTTACTTTGAGGAGTCTCCAGAGATGAGACGGCACAGAGGAGGGGGGACACACCTTGAACGATGACAGTCTCCGAGGGGCACCTGAGGTTAACCACAGGAAGCGTAGCCCACCGGTAGCCTCTGATACAGCTGCACGCCAGAGGAGTCCCCCGGAGTGACCTGCCTGTCCTCCTCAGCACTGCGCCTCCGTTGGCCATCAGTACCCTGCGGTGGATCCTCCTCGTCTGAACCCAACTGAGAAACCACAAAATCAGAGGGCGCGTCATTACGGCAGTCGCGCGATTTCTGGTATCGCTAATACCAGTCCGCCCTGTCAGCAACTGCCAACGTTTCCCCGTTCTTTGGTGGTCCTGCTCCACTCAGACTTCAATGGGCAGAGGGATCACTGGTACCATACAGCTCCTCTGTCTAAGAGTGGTGGTCCTGCAGGCGTAATAACAGGGCAGGGGAGACTTGCCACCCGTGTTTAAGGCTGTTATTGTGATTCCATGCAGGATGTAATGAGCGGTGTGTGTTTCACTCGCAAGACCACGCTGCAAGGCTGGAAAGCCATCTTTTTGGGGGGGTGGGAGGCAGGAAGAGGACAGAGGATAGGTTCACTCTAGTTTCAGCGCATAGAAATGAATTCATAATTAGTGATGGAAAAGCTGGAATGTTACTGTAAAATGTACTTCAAACATTTGGATTTTCTTGTTGTACACCTCCCTAAGATAATAGCAGGTCATTATTTGGCATTGTCAGCATGAAAATTACATAAGTGTTCCAATGTACAAGACCCCAAGGCCATGTCAGCATAATGTATTTATCTTTACTAGGGTGGTCTATGTAGTGCACGGCTACTTACATACGTCTTTGCAACATCCTTGATGTGTTTGCTTTACCTTCAATTAGACCTGTGTTTTCCTCTAATAATCATTCAGGTGTGCAATCTGTGCACATTTCAGAACTGACAGGTCAGCCCAACCCCCCTCCCCCGCCCCCGCCCCCCCCGCCTTGCTCTTTGGTACTGGAAAATATTATGGCGAATCTGAGAAATCTCCAAGCAGCTTCGAGAGTTAGGGAGAAAATACAAAGCCAAGATGAGATTCACACATGTGGCGTTTTTCCCAGAGCCTAAGCTGTTTGAAACAGTCTCTCATCAAACCATTTTTTCAATATGTACATGTTTAGATAAATCAGACTAGCACTCATTTTGGAGAAATATATATTCTGACAACCGAGTCCTGATCAATCTAACCTTTTTTTTTTAAGCCAGCAGCATATGAATCACCATGTGTCCTTGCAGAATGCGTGATTCTAATCAATTTTCCTCAGCTTGCCAGTTGAAGATAATCAGCCTTCCATCTGCAATACATTGCTGTAATGTTGCATGTGAAGGCTGGACAGACGCGTCAGGTTTCTGTGTGAAAATCGTAGATGTGTCCCTGGCTCTAATTTGACCAGCCTCTCCAGTCTGAAGTAGAAGATCTAAGGTTAAATCTGCCAGTCCTGATAGGTTGGGACAAGCCTGCTGCATTATGCTTGTGCTCTGATCCACTGAGTGAGTGATCAGGGACCAGCTCCTACCCCAGCTTTGCTTAACATCGTACACCACTAAAGTAAGGCCATTACCCAGATGCCTGGGGAGTTTTAACAAGGTTAAGAAAGCAGAGGGTATTCTGGGAGAGTGGAAGTATAGTGTAGCTCTCAGCTGGCTTACAGGACACCTTAATTCAATATTTTGCACTTAAAAATAATAATGTCTTATATTTATACTTCATGATACTTGTGGTAAAAATGACACTTTGCTGAGTCTTTATAGCAATGGCAGTTTAGACCCTCTGTAATGTGAAGTAGTTCTATGGTTCACATTGTGTGTAGTCAATTGGGTCAGGGTGAGAAACTAAAATAGCCTGTATTTTTGTAGCCCATTTGTACGGCTCCTCTTTAGCTGAATCCCCAGGATTACTGCCCATTTACAGCAAGTCATTTCCTCATCTTAAGAGCTGTCTGGGACTATCAGCCTGTCAGACTCATTAACTTCCTGTTTAACCGAGCTGTTTCCTGTGCAACTGAAATACATATGCAAGTCATTTTGCTTGAGTGAATTTGAAATTGAACAGAGCTTGGGCATAGTAAGCAGGTTCTCCCTTTTTGGTGAACAGCCACTTTTTTAGACAAACAAAAGCCTTTATTCTTTGTCTGTCTTCTTGGGACCCAATAAATCTTCCATTCTGCTGTGAAATCCGTGGAAGATACGTCAGGTACGTAAGGAATTATTTCTGAAATGAAAGCTTTAAAGACATTTTGAAACATTTTAAAGAGGTGAACTTTAGAGACGATCCCATTTAGGTCTGTCCCATGAGCAAAACACAGTCATGGAATCAAGTCTGAACCTCCATGGTCCAGCACTGTGGCCATTTCCAAACAAGCCTGCGCATAGCTGACATAGTTGGGCAGTAAATCTTACGGTCTCCTCTGCTGCAATTACATCACAACAAACAAAGGAAATGGGCGAGTTGAAAGGACGGCAAGTCATGATTTACCGCAACATCAGCAGGGGATATCAGAGTGTGTGCGGAAAGTTATGAGGCCGAAAGGCCACTGGGTCCTTAGGGGCGCTCCTGTCATCTGAGGTCCATCAGACCCATTAAAAGGGCACCCAGACATTTTATGATGAGCAAGCAAGGATGAGCGAAAACAAACATGACCTCATGAACTGCTAACCCCCCTGGTGCGGGGCCCTTCATGACAGGAGCTTTATTTTAGCCTAGTTCCTGCTGTGCAATGTGGCTGTTATGCATGGCCTATCTGTGAGGGTGTCTGGAGCATCAGGTCTCAGTCTTAATGCAGCAGATAAGCTCAAGTGTAGGACACTTGGTAAATAAATGTATAAATAAAGACACTTGGTACACTTGGTATGCTTGTTAATTATGACTTTTAGACACAGACCCGTCTTAGATTTGACTTTTTATGACCCTGAGAGAGGTTGGCTGATGACGCTGAAAATGTCAAAGACCAATAAAATGTTTGCCGTGTTTTGTTTAATGTTTTTCATTTTAACTCTCAATTATGCAGATTGTCTCAGACGTTTGAGAGATGAAATCCAATTCTCACAGCAGCACTGACGTGGTTGCCAGACTGCACTGTCTCTCCCTCAGCCCCAGTGTGACGGTCTCTGAGGCTCGGGTTCTGCAGTAAATACCTATTTCCAGCTGTTTGGCTTGGTTTCTGGCCTGTGATAGGAGCTTTCTCCAGGCTTGCTCCTTTTGAGCGAACGGCCGTTGCCTGACATCACTGACCTAAATGATGTCACTCGCGTCGGCTGTAAAGCTGCGCCGCAGACGCTTCCAGAACTACCACCGTTGGGTCACTGATGTCATTTTGCATGAGCAGGACTTCAAACGAACCTGGAAAAACCTTCATGTGTTCCCGGGTGTCTGTTGAAGGCGTAGACAGTGTCTAATCCTATGAGCGCATGGAAGATGTGAAATAAGACACGCACATGCAATCCATTGAAACAGGCAGAGTTGTGAGACAAATGCACGATCAAAAACTAATTTTGGAAGACACTGGCATATAAAAGTTAATTATATAGGCATTCATTCATATGTAATGCACGATTTACAAGAATATAGAAGGCATGCAGCAGACACAGAGAGAAGTGAAGGGGTGTCACTTCAGAAGGGGGCAAATTACCCTAAAAAATGCTGTGGGTTAAGATGAGACAAGGAGCAGGTGCAGGGGAAGGAGTAGTGAAAAGTGTAATACTTTCAGAGTTTGGGTCAGATGTTTTAACTTTTCGAACTTTGCGAAAATACGAACAGGAAGGAAACAGCTAATCCTGTTTGGTACAGATATAGATGTGTATGTTGAAATATGTAATCAGAAGAAGAAGTAATGCATCTGTGTTTAAAATTGTGTAATATATTAGAAATGTATGAATTAGTGGCACCGCCATATATGCAGTTGCATGTCTGCAGTGTATTATATACTTGATCCACGTCAGAGAAGAAGTTTTATGTTTGAAGCATTAATGTAAAGCAACCCAGAGAGAGGGAGACAAGTAAGTGTGCCAAATGTCATTTAAGGGTGCGAGCTCTTAAAAACAAGTTTTTGTGACAGCCCTGAAGATGAGCTCTGGTTTCAGTCTGCCAGACAGCCGCATTAACACTCATGTTTCCTTTCAAAGCCTTTTAGCTGAAACATTGCAAGAGCCACTTCCCGTTCTGTACTTTCTGTAATGATTCATCAAAGTATTCTTTCACAACATTCAACAAGCCGGTCGGAGACCCTGAGATACGCAAGGAGCCGAATGTTATTGTACTCGGTACATGTTTGGAAATAGAGGCGGCACGGTCACTTTTTGACGTTGTATCTACGCTATATCTACGTTGTATCTTTTTAGGCTGCTGCCTCTATTTATTTTAGATGGTATTATATGGTATTATAGGCTTACTCATGTTCTATATTTACACTGTAAGTGGTTTGGTGTCTGAGGGAACACTGGTGTTTCTTGTCTGCTGCGAGCTAACCATGTGACCAAATGGCAGAGGCCTAAATGTAGCCCAAACGTCTTGTTCAGGGATCTTTTTTTCTTCTGAGTGGCACTTTCCAGGATGGGACAGGGTCTACAAGTGTCTGGTGGTAACCCTGTCAATCTGGTATTGAATGAATTTGGCAGGTTGACTCTGTAGTCTTAGCTAAAAGGTTACCCCTGCTCCCTGGCACCAGATAAGCTGGCGTGGCCCCCTTTCTGGCAGCTCCAAATTTGGCAACACCCTATTACCAGTCTGGCTTGCAGGATTTATTTTTGTAGATCTCCACAGAACAAGAGATTATTGGATAAAATGGTTGTGTGAGTTTTCAAATACAGCTGTGACAGGTTCCTGCATTGCATAAATCTTTATAAAAGTTCATATAGCGCACTCTCCTTTTTGGATTCAGGTCGCGTTTGGGCAGCCTATACTCAGAATATGCACTGTCTTCACACTGTGCGCGCTTAAAACCTGCCGCAACCAGATGTGAAAACAGTGTTGCATGCACTCACAGCCACCTCTGCTGCCCAAGGAGAAGGTGTCCTGATATACCTGTGCGACATGTAACCCCTGCACCCTGAGTGGAAGTGTAGATCGAAACAACTGATGACTGAAATAAGAAAAAAAGACCTAATTACAATAAATAAAGAAACAAACTGTACCCACCCCAATTAAAACTCACAAAAATGCAGTTTTGGAAAAACCAATCTTTTCCATGAGTCAGTCTTGGAGAAACTGTTGTGATTTCAGCCAGCAGAGCGTATCCCTACCAATCTCAATGCAGCCCGGAGAGGGGACGAGCTCGGGTGCGAGGGCCCCTCCCCCGGTCGCCCAGATGGCCCGCTGCGGCGGGAGGGACCACCTGAGCGGTGAGGTTGCTGTTTATATGAGGGCTCGGCTCTGGCTGCCGCGGCTGTAATTGGTGCTCTCTCCTTGACCTCCCGGTTCCTCCGGTCTCAGAGTGTCAGACCTCCATGTCTGGCCCTCCACGAGACGTAATCATCGCTTCTCCCTTTCGGAGAAGGCCGTCTGGACAAAGATGCCTGTGTTTCACTTCGCCGAGTTGGTATAAAGCTGTTGATTATGTCTTTCCTTTTGAGAAACATGCTGTAGTTCATTTGTACATCTGTCACAAATTAAAGCAATCAGGAACAGCCACAAACACAGAAAAAGGAGTCCCTTTATCTTTCTAAGCAGCAAGAAAGGGTGAAATCTGCTTAGAGATGACAGGCTGTATCCATGTGTCAGATTACTGAAAAAAATGCAAGAACAGATAGAGGAAATAAAAAGAGGAAGATTCTGTGCACTTCTGTGGTTTTGTTATTCTGGTAGATAAACTGGTTTGAGGAAGTGCAGGCTGTACAAATATCTGGTGACCCTGAGACACTGACTTTCGATATGTTGGTCACCCAGCTGATCCCCTGTTTTGGAGTCTTTGGAGAGCACAAATGTCTCTTTCCACTTGAGGGCTGGGTGTCTCTGTATGACTGCTGTTCTGTCCTCACTCCTGAGGTTTCTCAACCTTCCTAATGCTATTAAGAGCTTTAAACAAAGCTTTAGGGGAGGAGTGTGTGGACTGTCCGTGCTTAATTACCCCAGTCAAGCTGCGCCAGATTGTGCAATTAAAAAATATCCCTCATTCCCGCACCTCTCCAGCTATCCCAACATCAGCTATCCCAACATCGGCTATCCCAACATCGGCTATCCCAACATCTCTCCTCCTTCCTGTTCCACACCTCCTGTTGTTTTTTCACATCCTTATGTCTACCTTCTTATGTCTCAGAGACGATAACTACACCTTATTCACTTTTAAACACCATAAATTATGACTGTTCATTTAATAAATGGGTAAAAACAGTCTTTATAAACATCTGTACAGAATTAAAACTTGATGATGGGTAACACACATGCTGTATGTATGTGTGTGTGTGTGTGTGTGTGTGTGTGTGGGTGGTGTCATCCGATGAGAATATGTAGGTGAATGCTGGTAATGGAAATGGATATCTACAAGCTCATGGTCATGGTTTGGTGTGTTGTAAGTGCTTCTGTGTAGGTTGGTGGTATGGTTTTCAGTATGCCACAGCAGGGAGCGATACAGATCGAAAGCTGCAAACCAAGAGCACTGTGAGGCATTTTCACACAGACTGCTGTGTTTTTTTATAGAGGCTTTTTCTTTGTGTGAGACATTTTACACACCACAGCGCTTGTCTGTTGTTAATGACAATGCCACTGGTTGTATTAAGCCCCTTTATTATAAGTGTCAAAGGAGAGAAGGGCCCGTCTCTGACTGACACAAAATCCTTTCAGCCTACATTGCTACCATGTTAGGGATGTGGGCGGTGGGGTCAAATCTGGCAAAGCTGCCACAGTGACCAGCTGCATGGACTGCAGGTGTCATTGCACCAGGAGGGTGCACCCCCCCCCCCCCCCCCCCCACTCCTCACAGAAACATGGAGGAACTCACAAGATGGCCTTTGATAGCAGCATGAATGCCGCTTTTCTTTCCCCGCCGCTCCCCTCTCTTTCCTCGCACCTGTAAACCCTCGTCTGTTGGGACGGCAAAGAGAGAAGGAAGCCTTTTGATAAAGGGGGTGTTTATTGTCAATAGGGTCGCAGTATCCATGGCAACTTCAGTATTGTTTCTTTTCCGCCAATGGGAATAGGGCAAGGAAGTTCCTGATGATGTCACAGAAGTGTTTCAGCAAGAAAACAACAGCTGCCGTATATCAAACGTATAAGGGGGTAAAGGTGGTGACTGAATGCCAATGGATTGTTAGTGGTTAGCGTTGGTTAGTAGTTGGAATTGCTTGCATGTGCATGCATGCTCAATTTTATGGCCGTACAACAGGATATATGGCACAGCTGTCTGATTTCTCAAGCAAGGGTCTCAACATTTTAAATTGAATCACTAATTAATCACCACCCTTGTGCCCCATTGTGACCAACAGCATGGCCTGGTGTGAGAAATGATTCATGATTCTCCCTAGGTTCCACTGACACAAGCAGCTTTAATGATGTGCTTTTCTCCTAAGAGATGTAGTTTATGGTCCTAATGTAGGTTGTTATAAAACAGTTCTATAATTCCAGAGAGCAAACCTTTTGGTGTACAGTCTAAATTCAGGTGTCAGACAAAGTGCCTCCCGCTGTATCTCAGTTTTGGCAGTGGCAAACTGTAAACATACTATATAGTACTATAGTACTGTACTGACTGCGACCTTGTCTGTAATTTGTGGCACTGAAGTGGATGACAGCGATCGTAAGTCTCGTTCCATGAGAACTACACTGCTCTGTTTCATCTATAATCTGCTTTTATTCCACTGATTTATCAATTCAAGGTCATGTACTTATTTTATTTATTTTTTTGCCAGCTTTCTTCACATCACTGTCT
This sequence comes from Megalops cyprinoides, assembly GCF_013368585.1. Lineage (NCBI taxonomy): Eukaryota > Metazoa > Chordata > Actinopteri > Elopiformes > Megalopidae > Megalops > Megalops cyprinoides. The sequence goes on from NC_050586.1 coordinate 37,058,886, forward strand.
ACCTAAATTGGTCTAATCCCTCTGGTAACCCCACTCTCGCATGCTGGTTTCTGGAAGACTGAGTTCATGGCATTTAAACCCCTCGGTCTTTGGGTTTTTCAGTAAGCTTCAAGGCCAGCTAAACATTAGCAGGTGAGGCCTGACCTCAGTGCCGGGAAGGACTTGGGGGGAGAGGGCAGCAGCAAGTAAGGCATAGAGCCCCCCCAACCTCAGGGATCAAGGGTCAGAGGTCACCAGTGAGATGATGCAGGTGGCAGCAGAGTTCACATAGGCCTCCGTAATCAAATTCCATTGAAGTGAGCCTTCTACCTGTGCCAGGCCCCATTGGTCTGCAGCCAGGACTTTCAGAAACAAAGTCATGCAATTGTTTCCTTCTGCATAATGCATTGGGTTTACTTTCTTTCTTGTATGAAGTGTTTGTTAGCATATCTGAAAGAAATAGCAGTTAACAGGAGAAGGTATTTTATGAAATTTCTGTATTTCTTCCACACTGAATGCAATGAGGTGCTGGCATGCATTCTCTGGGCTCATCAAACGGAAGGTCAGGATTTTACAATGCAATAAAGACGCTGAAGATTCAGCGAGGAGTACTGCGCACGGCACTTAACTTTCCTCTGTTTTAACTCTGGTTTCCCTTTCTGTCAAGTGCTGACTTGCCAGCAGCTGTGCGGCTGTGTGATTTCACGAGCACGCTGGCGCTCCTCCAGGGAGGGCCTGTCAAAACAGAGGGGACCGCTGTCACCGCAGCGGGGGTGAAACACGCACAAGGATGTCACGCTGCCACTCTGAGTCAGCGGGCCAGCTCCTCTTGAGTCGCCCTCGCGAAGGGACATCAGAAATGACCTCTCACATAGCCAGAGATTTGGTCATGAGGAAAGAGTTCTTAGCATGCATCCACCCCGCGTATGACTCAGATTTCCAAGAGGACGGACCAAATCTTGCCTCACTCATCCAGCTGGTTGAGGGCAAAGGTCAAGGCGCCCTCTCCCCCGCTACAGAGTCCCCCCCGTGGTTTTGTTTTATTTGTTGTTCCTTCATTACAAATCTTTTGCGATGTGGAATTAGTCATAGGTAGTTTAACGGCAAATGCATGTGACTTCTTCATAGGCGCTGTGCAGTGCCAGACCAATAAACATCTAATCCACTGCCTCAGACTTGGACGTCAGAAGATTAGGAAAGGAAACCTAGTCTGGGTACAACTCTTGTAAAACAGATCTGACAGAAGTCCAAGTTTCGAGGTCAACACGGAGCGATGTTGCTGGAGCCGTTAGTGTGCCACAGAAACTGTTAGAAGTGATGAGGATATCAGTATTCACACACCCCGCCCTGCTCTGCTGGCTGGGCATTGCCTTCAGCTATGGGCATTGCCTGTAATTGTTACATTGTTTCGACCAGTTTTTCGCAGAAGATGTGGTTTCACAATCTTCATATTCAGTGTTATTGTAAGCGAACTCTTAGGGCAGCAGTATAGCATAGCAGGTAAGGAGCAGGGTTTATAACCAAAAGGTTGCTGGTTTGATTCCCTGCTGGGGCACTGCCGTTGTACACTTGGTCAAGGTACTTAACCTACCATTTTCTCAGTAAATATCCAGCTATATAAGTGGATGACATATTAGAAGTAATCTGTGTAAGTCACTCTGAATAAGAGTGTCTGCTAAATGGCAATAATGTAATGCAGATCAGATGGAGATCCGCTTGTTCACTTTTAGTTTAGTTTTAGGTTTAGTCATTTGAATTCCTGCATTTTCTTACTTCTCCCAAAGGCCATGCTTACATTTAGTCATCCTGTTAAAACGTGTCTGCCTTATGGAACACTGATGGAAACAGCCTGGGAAAAGCAGAGCTGTCATCCAAGGCCTTCATCCCTGCTTGAGTCAGACCGTACGAGTTGACCTCAGAGTGGAGACAGGTCAGAGCAGAGGTCAGAGGGCACGGATGCTGTTGCCATGGAGAGATTCACACATAGAAAAACACGATTCATTCAGAGGAACAAACAGGACGGACTCCCAGTCACCCTCTCCTTTGGGTGTGACATCACCAGGCTCACACAACCCACACTAGGGATCTCTATTAAAAAGTATCCATGACCCCCCCCCCCCACCACTTCCCCAGGGCGGATGGAATAATCATCAGCGCCCACGCTAACAAAAGCCCCACACTTCCAGACAATGCTGAGTTTATCCTTCGCATTCTCATTAAGAAAGACAACTGGATCATGTGACCTCATCCCTAACCAAAGCGTTCCGCAAGTTAGGCTGTTCAGTGATCGCATCTTAATGAATCCCCACTGTGAGCACAGGCATTTTTTTTTACAATTTACTCTTGTTGGCCTTCCCGTAAGAAGTGTCACTTCTTTTGCCCTTCTCTCTTTTTATTCTTCAGGCAACTGTTTTTCCGTAAAAGTTGACATCTGTTTTTGTTGTTTATTGCTAACTCTGCACGGCTCTCTGGGCTTTTGGCTTCTGTTCAGCAAAGCTCTGTTTCATTTCATTCTGCTGTTCACACGGAGATGCCGTGGAGCCTCAGTCCTGACCCGTGAATCACGCTGATTCTATCTCAGCGTGGGAGACGCCTGCTCTGTGCCCAATCGACTCGCTTTCAAAGGCTCCATTGTCGCGGACCGCCCGAAAGTAAAGAATCGGCTGGGTGTTACAACTTGCCGCGGCTTCGGCTTCTGCACCCCGGTTTATCCGTGAGGTTTCGGGCACGGCTTTACCGTGACTCCGAGGGGAAGTTTGTTTCACTGAGGGAGTGTTTCACACGTCCGCGATCTCCCTGCGTCAGCCCTCTCTTGCCTGCGCATGTGTGTGCTTGTCACAGCCTGGCACTGTACGCGTGTGGTGTTGCGAAACCTGGCATGTATCTACAGAGATGAAGAATGATCTGAATCGACAGGTGTCCGATGCCTCATACCAAAGGCCTCAGGGCGCTGGCACGGGGGGGGGATGTGCTCGTTTTGGGTGAGGCAGCCGTTCTCATCGGTCTCTGTTATCTGTACGCAACAGATTTGTATGACTTACCCCGCGCTTTCTTTTCGCTGTAAACGCGCGCACGTAAAATATGCACTGTGCAAGCATGTCCTGACTTCTGCCTTTATTTTCTCATGGGCAGCCACATCAATACGGTTGGCGCTTTGAGGTGGTCCCCGAAGCAGAGTGTTGTCGGATTCATTTGTCTCGGTCCGGTGTCTCGGAGGCGGTGGGAAAACACAGCCGTGTTTGCGTTAGTAAGGCAAACCCTTAGCGTGGTCCCTTCAGAGCCAGAGCCCGGCCCCGTCCCGGGGTGAGGATTTCGTTAGCACTCTACCCCTCACAACATGAGCTGGAAGGGAGGCAGGGATGGGCTGGCACCCCACTTCTTCAGTGACATGGGCTGCCTTAGCATTGGTTCTTCAAAAGTATCCAGAGAAATCGGTCTGCCTCTTCTGAGTCTGCCGGAAGTCCCAGAGTTCACACTGCCATCAGGGCAAAGGGGCAAGGTGTGTATAGTTAGCCTTGAAGTTGAAGCAAAGTGCAAAAGTGAGGTTCATTTACAGACTCAGTGGATTGGTATGACCTGTCTCCTCTCCTGCATTTGGGAGCATAGGCCTTTTCTGCTTTCCATAAATGTGTCATTGAATGCAGTAATGGAGTCTGTTGTTTCCAACATAGGTCAGTGTTCAGTGCTGTGGTGGTATTTTCTTGTGTACCGAGGGGTCAGTGTGTTTCATTTTTTGTGTTTCTCTGGCTCAAAACAGAAGGCGAGAGTTGACTCAGTCATGACCTCAGACTGGAACTAGGTTTTAATTGCATGTTCTGCCCTTCGTTAGTCAGTGATCAGCTGCAATTTAAATCAGACCATCCATTTGTATTTCCAAAAAACTAAAAAGAAAACATGTTTTATTATTGGACAAAGTCCATACTCAAGTCTGTGGCATATTTTCAGATGACTTGAGATGAACCCTTCCCCTACCCAACATGACCTTTCCTCGCTTATAATTCCATTATTACTTGCTTTTTTAATTTACACATGGAATATTATAGCTAATAGGAATGTCTAGGTATAGAATACATATAACCTGATGACATTTACTAATTAATTAACCATCTCTCTATGTTGGGCTTTGCAAAACAATGACATTTCCATTGTTAAGAGTGCTGCTCTATATGAAATATGATTGAGTGACTGCTTCCTTGATTTTTTCTAATACTAATAAGCTGAGTAAAACTTTATTTCAGGCCATTTCATCACACCTTCTGACTGCATATAATATAAAGCTGGACAATGAGTAATGCTTTACTTAACATACTTAATATGCTACTGGAAAAGAGTGATATTGTAGTGCAGTAATCATGGCACTGTAAATCCATACATTTCAGTTTAGGTTTGTCAATACTTCTGTCAGTGAACTAAGTTACATTTGACAGTGATATCCCAGATAAGCAGCGCAGACTTTAGGGCTAATAGTATGAAGACTGTCAGGGCTCCCTGTCATGAGTTTGTTTTCTAATTGACAGTGTCTATGCCTGACACTTCAGTCCATGATTTAAAACAGAGCTTCCTGTTTGGGTTACCAAATTACTGTTTTGGTACCAAAACATCAGGTGGATTTGTGACCTGTCAGTAGGTGGAATCAACAAGGTGGTTTCAAAAGTAACAACAGAGAGCAAATTCACGGCCTGTGAGGAAGAGATTTGTAGGTTTTGACACAAGTCCTCTCCCTTTCTTGGCTGTTTGCATTTTTTGCAATGAGTCATTCCAGCTTGTCCGAGGGATTTATCTTTAGCCTTCTTCTAAGAGATCTTTGTCAGAGACAAATGAGTACATTACGAAGCAGGTAATCACAGGGATTGATGCATTCGTAGCTAAATCTCAAAACCTTTCACTCTGTCGAAGCTTCTCTCCAAGTGTGGAGGCTCACAGCGGGCGTCAATCACCAGGTTGCTTTTTCTGTTTGGCTTTAAGCTTCATGCTGCCTTGCACTGGTTTTCATGGCTTGAGGATTAACTGTGTTTTTAGCAAAAAAAAAAACCCAAAACAATCCTACCAAAACTATTTTGAACCATTTCTCATTCAGGCTTCGGTTCTGTATTTCATAACACGAAACAAACCCTTATTGCATTTTCAGGGGCTGTTGGAAAAACCCACTTCAACCGTCAGCCTATTTTTTAAATAACAAGGCGAACCTGATCACTTCAGCAGAGGCTTCCTTTAGCGTCACACAGGAAAGGAATTAGCGCGATGTGAAAGCATTCACTTGAAACTGTTGCAGAGAGAGAGCGGTGACAATACGGATTGGCCCAAACCTGATTTCTCAGAAATAAAGTGGCATGGGGGCGGCGGGTGTTGCAGGATTCTGGGAGATTGATAGGGGGGCCGGAGAGAGGCGGGCCGGGAGGCTTCCAGCTGACGCTGGGAGAGAGCACACTGCCTGTTCGGCAGGCGCTGTGCTGATTCAGAGCTCTTCACACACTTCCGAAGTGGGCGGCTCGGCCCGCCCCCCTTCTTTTCTGTTTTTTTTTTGTCCTCTCACTGCTAGAGTATATATCCCCTCATTCTCGTGCGCTCACTTGTTTTCTCTCTCTCTCTCCCTCTCCCTTTCTCCCGGGTAGGTGTGTTCTCCTTATGATGTCAACCGAATGGCCCAGAGGAGCTCGCTCAGTGATGTGTAGCATCCAGCGCGGTGTGAGAAAGTGAAAAAAAAAAGAAGATACACCTCTGCGTGATCCGGCTCTCGCCCCAGTCGGTGTCAGAGAGAGGGAAACGCACTCTGCCTGCAGGACAGGAGCTGTGGATCAGCGGAACAGTGAGAGTCGCACCGGGACGTTTTTAACCCTTTCTGCCCCTGAGTGTGGTCCTCACTCCTCTGCCTTCACCGAGAGAAAGGAATACAAAACTTTCCCAGAGAGGGAGGATTCGAGAACAGGCAGGAGCTCCGGACCCCTTGCAGTGAAACGGTCGCTGTCCCCCCCCCCCCCGCCCCCACCAGGCGCCATGTGCCACGTGATCGTGACGTGCCGCTCCATGCTGTGGACCCTGCTGAGCATCGTGGTGGCCTTCGCTGAGCTCATCGCCTTCATGAGCGCCGACTGGCTGGTGGGCTACCAGCGGACGCCCGAGCCCGTCATCGGGGTGCACGGCACGCCCGAGCCCTTCCGGCCCACGCTGGGCATCTACATGCGCTGCACCAAGGTGACGGGCCACCGGCGCGGCGTCCTGTGCGGGCCCTACGCCGTGGAGTTCGGCGAGATCGCCAGCGGCTTCTGGCAGGCCACCGCCATCTTCCTCGGGGCCGGCATCCTGCTGCTGTGCGCCGTGGCCTTCATCTCCGTCTTCACCATGTGCTTCCAGAGCATCATGAAGAAGAGCATCTTCAACGTGTGCGGCCTGCTGCAGGGCATCGCAGGTGAGAGCGCCGCCCTGCTGTCCGCTCCTGTTAACCGCCCCGGCCCCCGGTTCCTCGGGCCTAATTTACCGCGTAACCCGGGGCGATCTCACAAAGGCCTCGCCGCTGTAGGGCGCGTTTTACGGCCGACAAGAACGCAAGACCATTAGGGAGATGTAGACCGTGCTGTATGGCTGAATGAGGCAGAAGACAGATTGTTATGACAGTCCGGCGCTGCAGACCGTGCTGTGTGGTTAGACAAAACTCTGGTTGTTATTATGGGTTTGTTTCAGTGCTGTGTCAGTCAGAGGTCGTGTTTACTATTTACAGCCTGCTGTTGCACGTCCTTCCCGAGCACTGTTTCATACTTCAGCATGGGCTCAAGCTCCGAGCCCCAGAGATGCTGGGAGGGGAACGGGACTCTTTGACAGGGCTGTTTGAACTCTTTGACAGAGCAAGGCCTCGGCGGCACTTAAACATTAACTAACCCTATTATGCATCGCTGAGTCCGGGTTTGCCCTGTTTGTTTGCGAGTACGTGAGCGCATACTCTGCTTTCTGTGGCTTCACTCTGTCAGTTCACGCTCACACAAAGAATCGCTCAGCCCCGAGGTGAACGCGGGGTTAATTGCGAAGCGCAGACCCCCGTCGCAAGGTCACAGCCTACTGAAGCCGTTGCCGCCGGCGACGCTGACCCAAACATTTGCGCTGTGCGCTGTCAGCTGGATGTTACCAACGGTAGAGGGGGGAGAGCGGGAGGGAGGGGGGGGGGAAACGGCTGTTTGATTTGCAGCAGCATTCAGCTGCTTTGTCCGGCAAATTACGCGGGCTGCGCTGCCGGCCAAGTGCTTTCCCACAGCGGCCTGGCACTCCCCTGGGGAGGGGCCTATCTGATCATGAGAGGGATATTCCGTTAGGTCCGTTAGCGAAGGCGGGTGGGAGGGCAGCTCCTCCGGTCAGTTAGAGGGAAATCCGCCCGGAAAATATTCGCCAGGAGGGGGGAGGAGAGGGCAGGGTCAGAGCCGGGGAGTGTCTCTGAGGCGCGTGTTTTTACGGAACGCACAGCGCAACATTCCCGCTGTTTGTCGCCGGGCACTGTGGTTAACCCCGTCCTTCCTGTTGTCCTCGGGCATGTGAGGTGGCCGGAAAGGGACTCCGCGGGGAGAGCTTCCTGACGCTCGGGCTGTCTGTCACATGTCGGCGGCCCTCATCAAAGAGTGTATTTTGAATGCGTGGGTCAAGTGTTTCACTCAGGCAGAAGAGTAGAGGAGTGCACTTGCACTCTAAATTTAGCACGTAAAACAGCCTCTGAACATTAAGCTCTGTGAGACAATGCGGTGTTTTTATAGTTTATTTCCTTATTTCAACTGGCTGTTAATTATACCTCACATCTGTAACCCTCCAAACTGCCCTGGTAACACCAACAAACCATCCAACAGTCACTGGATTCATGCCCACAAAGCAAGATGAAACTGACAAAATAATTTTAAGTAAAAGCTGTAGGTTAGATTTTGGTTTACTACTTTGACTATGCCTGACTCGCCTAAATTACATGTATTTATACATATGTTTTATGGTGACACTAGTAAATTCAAATCTGAGGAGAGAATGAACTCTGGCTGCATGGCTAAATTGAGTCTAATGTTCATAAAGACTATAGCATTCACTTTACACTAGTGGTCACCATGCAAAAACTAAGTGCTGGATTCAGTATGAAGTGGTAGATGATTTAGCACTCATTAGCATCACTTATTGCATTGTTATTCTTTCCGTTTTGAACATAAAATTTGAATCTCTGAAAATTCTGTAGTGATGGGTGAGTGAGGTTTCATGAACCCTGAAGTGTGTTGAGCTGTCATGTGTTCACTGCCTTAAACCAATCATACTGTTTTCCTAAGGAGAGGAAAATGTTTTCATTGGTCTTTACAAGTCAAAACACAGCAGCTCCACCCTTTATGGGTTCGCGAAGGCTCTCTCTGTCATCTCAAGAATTATTTAGGGTCATGCTGAGTCCAGAAAGAAGGGAAAATTAATCAAAATAAACAGTCCTGCAGACACATTTTATTTCACAACAAATGTCATTTTACACTTCCGTTCGGGAGTGCGTTACGCAGCTGGGAGCTAGTTGTAAGCATTACATAGCATTAGATATTATAGTGAGTTACTCTGAAGGCACGCGGCTTTGTTAATTTCTTAAGATAATATTTGTGTGGCTTCACAGAGACAGGAAGAGGAAAGTGAGTCAGATAGCAAAGGGACAAGATTCAGTCCTTGTAAGAACGCAACACTGATATGATCCTCGGGATGCCTCAGTTTTAGTACGTCATGCTGCTCGTCATTCGGGCAGGGTTTTGATGATGAGGAGGTTTGCTGTCTACAGTGAAGTACGACAGAAAGGAAGAGCTATAAGAATATATTCATGGAGCAACGCACTGGGGATGCTTTCAATACGAATGTTGCGGTCGATGACAGCATCACAGTAAGATTCTGTTATAACACTCCTCGGGTTCTCAGTCAATGCCATTTCACAACTCGTTGTTTTCTCTGTATTCTCACCAAATTAATAAAGAAAATCGGCGTGCTGCGTTTGGACATATCCAGACCGCTGGCTGCGAGACAGCTTTTCCCCACCAATCACGTAGTGTTATTCCACATTACTGCAGACAGTCAAGTGCAGGCAGGTTACAGATCCTCGCAGCGACTAATTGATGTTTAGTTTATACTGACTGGTTTCCAGAGAGCCTTATCACTGCCAGCATAGCTCTTATTGCGCACATCAGCCACAGTGTGTACACTGTGTGCTGATTGTATTTAACACTTCAATACACTGGTTTATGTGATACATAGCCTGTGGTTAAAGGGTTGTGCCTGACGCTGTGAAATGGGATAATATTTCTACAAAACTGACACGGATCATGATCATGAGCTAGCTTGACTTAGGTTGTGTGACTGGATCTTGGACTACTAGTATACGTTACTGTGTCTGACCACATCCATTTGATTGACAGCGTGGTGTCACATGACACGGTCGACATCAGCCCTGTGTGTTGCATTCTGCACATGCATTTATGCCTGTTTTTATTTTTTACACCACTGTTGTGACTCCCCCTCAGTGGCAGTGTAGCGTTATGGTAAGGAGTAGGGCTCATAACCAAAAAGGTTGCTGGTTCGATTCCCCTCTGGAGCGCTGCTGCTGTACCCTTGAGCAAGGTACTTAATCCAGAATTTCCTCAGTAAACATCCAGCTGTATAAATGTAAAAAAACTGTAACTTATGTAAGTCGCTCTAGATAAGGAGTGTCTGCTAAATGCCAATAATGTAATGTAATGTGAGAAATCAGATGGAGATGTGCTTGTTCACTTGGTTTGGTCATTTGAATTCCTGCATTCTCTAACTCCTCCGAGAGGCCACGCTCGCATCTGCTAAATTACAATAGTGTAATGTAATGTAATGTACACTTACACAGAGTGCCGCTGAGATTTCCCCGTTCAGTCACTCGGTATGCGCAGCAGTTGAAGGCCCCGTCCCCCTGTCTCACCCCCGCCCCCCTTACCCCTCCACCGCCCCCATCCCCGATCCTAACCCCAGCTGCCTGTGGCTGGCCCGGGGAACTCCCCTCGCGGCAGGCTGGCACCCTGCCAGACAAAAAGCGGTGGGCCCGAGCCACGAAACCCAACACCTGGGGTCACGTGCTGCCAGCTGCTCTTTATCCTCAGGGCTTTTCCCCGGATTTTCTCTTCTGGGGTTCGAGCCCCTGCTCAATGGCGGCGTTGCCGTGGTGATCGGCCTATTACTCAATCGGTGCGTTCAGTATGTTTTGAGGCCGTTTGAGTACACACTAACCCCAGGCAAGTAGGCTAATGAGCGCTCTGGAAGAAAATATTTTAGGCACAGCTGCGTGTGCATCTCCCTGAGGATGACAGTGATTTCTGTGTTGGATGGATGGAGGTTCCTAGCATGCTCTGATGTGTCATAAATCAAGCCTCTTCACTTACGTAAGTCGCAAGAGTCCCTTCCACTCCAAATCTCATGCTTGCTGGGGATCATTCTGTTGTTTTATTGACAGTGCACAGTTAGGATGAATGAGATTTGTTAAGAGGTTTGTAGAGATTTCTGTGGTAACATTCAGTGTTTTGATTTCTTTACTCTGAGAAGTGGCTCCCGCGTCCTTATGTTGAACCTACAGCGTGTTGCTAGAATGCAGCCTGGACCTACATTCACATTCACGCCCCAGATGGTAGGTACACCCTGCATTGCGTAAGAAAATGTCTTTCGCAGGCAGCAGTCAATCTACCATCTGAGACTGAGCTCTGGAACATTCCGCACAGCTCTCTCACATTTTCTGGACACACGCTAAATTACCGAGTATTTATCAAATGCCTTTGTAAGGGCCTTCTTAGCACATCCACCTAAATACTTTCCCTGAGTGTAATATCCAAATGCCTGTTGTCTTCTTCTTGAGAGTTTATAAAGAAAGATAAGCTCCAGTTAAATTAATGTCTAAATTGATCGTAGTTTCAGATTGTAATGGACGAATCAAGTTATAGATCAAGCAGCACTTTGTTTCAGAGAATGACACTAGGTGGCCTTTGATTGCAATGGAGCGATTGAACATTGCAAGCTCTCTGGCTGGGTTGGAGGGGAACTCTGGCTAGAGCAGATTTAGATATTCGGTGACGTCGTCACATCTCTGTTGGAGACCGATTTGTATGGAGCTGAACACAAACAGAGCACAGCTGTGTCCACGTCAGCGCCGATCAAACCCAGATGTGAGAGCCGACATGATGGGAACAATTAAAGGACTGTATCGCTCTCAAATAAGGTACTCGGAAGACAAACGCTCTCAGCCCAGGAAATGAGAGATACCCATCTTCGCTGAACGTTTCACCTTTCTGAGGTAAAAAGATGTCCCCCGTCACATAACAGCCTGACATATTTAACTCCAGGCTGCCAGCCATTAACACTTTAGCTCCAGACCGGTGTAGCACAAACAGATGAAATCCCCACAGCCGTTATCAGCGAAATGAGTCACAAGTGCTAATATTTGTTTTGTAGCCTATACTGTTCTCCTGACCTTTAGGTTTGACGGGGGGCTGTGGAGGGCGAGTGGCATCAATGCTATCGCCTGACTGGCCTCTTATCGCCGGGGAAAAACAGGCCTGGGAGGCATCGCTCGAGGCCACATTTCCATCTGACTTCAAAGGGGAAGGCCAGACGCCTCGGTTCGCCCCCGGCTCGCTTTGTTTTCCTGGCCTCCATTACGCTGTCATGGGGGGGGGGGGGGGGACAGCTGCCCAAGCAAGGGGAAGCAGGGCCCCCGCTGTCTGCACAGAGGGGGATGCCCAATTCCCTTTGTCCCAATGTGTTCCCTCAGCAGGGGCTCAGAGGATGTTGTGGAAATACAGGAAGTTCCCTAGCACAAATGCTTCACTTCCTTCAGCCAGGACTCCTAACCTGTAAGAATGGCTTTGCAGCTGACAAGCACTTTTGGGTTTGCCTCCCTGAGCAGTACAAGTATTAGATGTGTAGTTATTTTCACACCTTTCAAAAGCATCTTGTATCAATGTTCCAATGTCCAATGAGGAATTATGGGAGATCAAGCCACTTGGCAATGACAGATATACAGGATATACCAGATTCCTTAAGACATAAAACAAAAGACATGAACTCAGTTCTATGTAACATTGAAACAAGATTTTTGCATATAGACTTGGATTTCAATTCTGAATTGAACCATGGATTAGAGCAACCATAGCCAAATACTTTCTGTGCAGCCATAGTTTCACTCACCAGTGTTTCTCATTTATTTTTTCAGATACGGAATGGTGAAACTGGAACTTTAACCAATGGTTAGAACAATTCTAATATTGTTTCAAATGTTAAGAATTAAATGGAAACAATTATATGGAGTAATCGGGTTTAGGAACAGTGCATTTGGCAGTTTTGTTGGGAAGGGTGGTGGAGGCTCTACCTTTTCTGTTCCAATTTTCCAACACACCAAAGGTTTCCTGCTTGAAATATCAATGTTTTTATTTATTGGCGTGAGACCATAGCTTACGGAGGGAGACGTTCACTATCATTCCCATCACTGAGTGTTTCCAAGTGACTCATTTTCCTCCTGGGGAGTGTCTTAGGAGTGTCTCCCACACCCCTTACTTAAAGGTACAGAAAGCCCCGAAATGAATGCATCTTTTCAGTAATGCTATCCATGTTTTTGAGTGAGAGAGAGGCTACATACTAACATCCATGACAGTGTCAGTGGTTACCTCTCCCTAAATGGCTAATATATGCAATCAGGCAAAGTGGGATATCTTGCCAATGTGCCCAGGTCCCTGTCCCTCATTACTGTGTTGACTGGACTGATGTGACACAGCTGAAAGACAGTAGGCAGAGAAGCCATACGGTCCCTTTGATGTTACAGCCCCCGTGATTCAAAGTTGGGGTGTTTTATCTGACCAGCTTTGAAGGGAATTGGGGTTCTTTCCAATGTAGCACAGAAACAGGGTCTTGCAGGATTACAAGTCACTCGCTCTCCTGCAGTTGTTTCTTTCAGTTTGCATTGACAGGATGCATCTGGCCCATTTATAGAGCACTGCGGCTTGTGCACCTTTTGACCAGGAGCTACTTTAGTTGATGGGAGAAGGAGAGAGTGTGGCACACTCCTTCACCAGCCTGGTCACAATAGCTCTGTTGCAACAGTCGACACGAGAGCGTTTGTCAGTTAGAGAGCTGCGCTGGGAAATTCTTTCAGTACTGCAGTGAAGTGGCCCAGGAATGTGACTTTATCATGGCCCCAATAACAGCAGCAAAAAGAGGAAGGAAATGATTCACGCTTCAGACAGAGGATGAGAGAGAGCTGGGACTACACTGCGTCTTGTGACAGGCCTTCCAATGCCAGAGAAACCTCTAGGCGGGGAAGAGCTTGGAGCAGCTCCGAAATCCCAGAGCGCTTCCCAAGCAGGATCTTACTTGCCCTCCGCGAAGGCTAAAGGAAACACGCAGAACAGAGGAATGGGGTTGAGAAACACCCTGGCAGCGCACGGCTGCGTGGGACGTGTGTCAATCGATGCTGATACAATCAATGAGCCTCCGGCAACGCTGTTCCTCTTTTGATAAAAGAGATTGGGTAGATGTTTCGGTTTTCTGAGAAGAGAAAGCGAGAGTTGAAGGGGGACAGTAAAACTGAATCTGCCTTGTCCATATTTAATCAGAGGGGGTTGTTTACTTGTGCACTTGTAATCACTGCTTTTGGAGCGTTTACCGAACAGGGCTGTCCAAACGGCCAAGGTTTATTGAATCAGAACACCTCAGTATCATCAGATCGAAGTTTAATTTCATGCAGAAAAGCAGGGCTTTTCACAGCACAGAATTCAACAGGGAAAGTAGTAGGTATAAATAAATATGTATATACTAACAATTAAATAGCTGTGCTCAAGTTTTAGCATATGCCTTTCTTTTATGGTACAAAAGCAGTCAGTACACAGCTTAGGCCCTAAGCCTAAGACTCTAAATTTCCTGGTCCTGGATGGCTCTGCACACAGAACAGTATGTGGACTCTCCACCCCACTGTGGGCCCAAAAGCCCTTTGAGTTCACCATTCAGCTGATCCTCTTACAGCGTCCATACCAGCAAGGGGTATTAGCAATGGGGGGTCCAAACTGATCCCAGATCAGTAACAAAGTCATTTCTGGCCCAGAGACCTCCCTGCACTCAGCCCAAATAAAAGTTAGTGAGGACGGGAATGCTAACAAGTCCATCTGTAGCTGGTGGTGTTGGGAGACTTGCTGGACCTGCAGGAACCCGAGCAGCTGAAACCGAGCCCCTATCTGGGGAAGGGGGGGCTGGGGAGAACAGAACCATGAAACCACGCAACCTCCCATGAGTTGCCAGTAGTCCTCTGTCTATAAAGCTGAATAACATGTGGAAAGAATTTATGACCTAGTTTTCATTTCCGTGTTTGATACAATGCATACACTGAAAGTGGAGCAGGGCTGACGTCAAGGTATCCTTCAGCTGTCCCCTGATTCAGCCTGAGGACTCCATCAAATTTGATTTGCTTTCACACCATTACCAAAAGCATCATCACAGAGTGCTAAGCAGTTTGCATTTCACATCAGCAATCCCAGTAATAGTAGATATAACCCAAAGGAATTTGAGGATGGCCTAAAGGAACACATTCCAGTGACGTATAGTAAGATATTATCATAATACTTTGGTGTGGGAGAGGATGAGAATCTGCATTGTGTGGGCAACTGCTGGCTCAGAAAGTGGCTTGCTTGGCCACTCCTTTGAATTTTGCCTTAACTTCAATAACACCCAACTATGCAATTTAAGAGTTTTAGGGGAAAATCCACTCACTTACATCACTGGTTGAATCATTGTGTAGAAGAACATCCAAGGAGTATGGTACTGTGGAATATGTGTTCTGTGACAAGTTTCTTAAAAACCAAAAGACAAAGAAACAATGAGTTGAGGTTACTTTGTTTCACTATCAATGGAGTAGGCAGAAACATACTGGGGAAATCTCCCTTCGACCAGTTTAAGGGAGACCGAGTGTGGGGTAGCAGCTGTAGTGTGGCACTCAACCTTGGATGTCCAACCTCGTATTATGGTTGGACCAAAAGCACGGGGAGGCTGGCTCTGGTGCAGAGAACACAGCCTCAGAGGCACTGGAGAGCATGGGAAACACTCGGTTACTAAGCTAGTGCGGTTGGTCTCAGCAAGCTGCACACAATCCTTACCGAGCACCTGCCAGGAACAGTTGATCAGTTTCCTCTCAAGGAAGGTTCAGTAGAAGGATTCTGCTCTTTTGCAACCTTCTTTTGTTGAAGTAATCACCTTCACCTCCCGAAGAAGATGTAAGCTGACTCTCACTGAGGTATTTAGCTTAGCAAAAGCCCTTACATTATCCAGCCTGAGGCGAATTTGACATAATAGTCTTTTATGCAAGTATGCTTTTGCCAGAGCAACTCAGGTAAAGCCCAGGACTCAGGGCACAGGGGGAACTCAGCGGCTGAAATGCATCTCTCTCAGGAGCCCTCTTAAATCTGTTGGTCCAACAGCTCCGCGGGTCCCGCCGCCAGCCTTGTGACACTGACTCTCCCCGGTGCGCTGATACAGAGTTTCTTCCACCAGGCTCCCTGGCAGCCGTCCGCGTTCATGCTGCTGTAGCAGTACGATTCCCTGTCCGTTAGATGTCTGTTTAACTGCTGGGAACAGAGCGGGGATTACTCAGTGCGCGAGTCCGTTGGAAAAACTTACTCGGGCTCCGAGCCTCCGACCTGACAGGGGCTGCTTTCATACGGCTCTGAAGGTGCGGCTGCCAGGGGGAGCGTTTCTTTGTCAAAGCTTTCAAACATTCTCATTAAAACCGTTGGATCGCGGTATAATTGCTGTCAAGTAGCCACTTTAAGTTTTCAAACCTGGCAGTGCTTCTAGTTCAAACAATAACTTCCTGTCAAATTTTTCCACCTTCTCTTGTACCTACACAAGTTTACCGTATTAGAAAATGTATTGATTCTCCTCTTTGTCAGTATTAAATATAAGAGTACATATCATACATCACAACAATTGCTTAATGTGTATGCATTTCTATAGGTATGCAATCGCTTTTTGTAAACAACTGCACTTTTCTGTTCCAAACCTTGCAAAGCTCTGTGTCCTATGATGCCTGCCCTGAGTTCTGTAGGGTTACTGGGTCAGTGGAGCAGTGCAAAAGTGGGTCAGCGCTACGGATAATTTGGCCCAGCTTGTTCGCGGACACAGGAAGTCGGCTGCAGCCAATGACTACGGAGCCCCTCTTCCTGTCGTTTTTCAGACAGTGGGAAGCCGGGTCACAAGGGTGTGTTGAAAAAATGTAGAGACCCCTCCCCCGCCGCCAACCATTTGTGGGTCACGCGACTCTCAAGGTGATTTGCGGTCAACTGTGTGCATGAGTGTTTTTCAATGAGCAGCGACATCTTCCAACTGTGAAAACCGGCGCACTTCAAATGTAATTAGTAAGGCTTTCCCCTGCAGGAAAATATGCCACAAGCTCCACCCCGCTGCCTTCTGTTAACTGACCCATAGAAAACAGCTTGTGGAGTTTGTCTTATCAAGGCCTTCTTTCTTTCCCTCAAAGATCTACAGTTCTTCTCTTCTTTTGTGAAGGGTTTTCCCCTGAAGGGATGGTCTTATCTAGCGTGGAGTGTTGTTTCATCATGAATAACAGTTTAGGAATTTGGCAATACTGTAAGCCAGCCATGTTTTCAGCTCACCCAAGGGGACAGACAGCAGATGCCGGTCAATTCGGGCAGTCCTCACACTGATCTTCCTTCTTTGGTACGAGCACGACCGAGCTGAGAGTCATTTGAATGAAACGGAGCCGGGATATAAGTTATAACCAGTTTCTTAACAGCAAGTGAAATTTATTGCTTGTCGTTTTTGTAAGTAATATAATTAACATATCTATTGTTTGTGGTGTATCTGCCAAAATGACCCGCAGCGATCCCACAAAGATTAAAATATGGCCTTTCTGTGTATTTACATAGTAATCTGCAGTAGGGTAAACTGCAGTTTCAGATATCTAGACAAGGAGCTATGCAGTACTAAGCCGCAAAGCACAAGCCAAGGGCTGATTCACTGTGACTTTTCAGACACGTTCTTATTCATTGAGCATCTGTCATTCCTCACTGGGATCACAGAGACGGATAGCAAGTGGTACTTATTCTAATTCCAGCGGTCATCTCAGGGATTTACTTCAGATGGCTTCAGTGCCGTCAGTGACAGACTCACGTTCGCGATAGCTTTGAGGACGGCTCCAGAAGCCTGCGGAGAGGCGAGTCATCTTCAGCTCCAGGTGTAGTCATGCAGGTTCCCATGCATCCCTCAGATCAGTGGTGGCCCTGTTGTGTTCACGCCGCTGTTTTTGAATAACTGTCTACCCGGAATGTCTACTTCCCTTTCTGAGTCAGCCTGTTGAAATCCCATCCAAGCAATGAGAACATGAGGGCTTTACTGTTACCCTTATCTAGCATGTACTACACTACAGAAACAGCTCTCCTAGATGTATCACAACAGTCCTAATGTACTGTACTGTACTCGGGAAGAAAAAAAAAACAGGTGCTTTGGCTTGGATTAACCTTCGATGAAACTGCACGTTTTATCAGACGCGCTCTCTACATCCCCATCTGTGCTGCATTACGCTGCAAAGGTTTAGGTAACCTCTGACCGAGCGCTGCTTTAATTGTATTGAGTCCACTGGAATCTATCCATGATCTCTGGTCTCTGAAGATCTCATCACAGCCCAGAGCAACAGGAAATCGGAATGACCAATTTATTGCAACAGGAAATATTTTGATTGGAGGAAATGGCTTTTCCCGTGATAGAGAAACACGGCTTTGTTGCCCCTCTCTCTTCCGACCATTATCTTTGGCCGGCTCACCTTGATTTCCATCTTGCCCAGGGTCCAGACAGTCGGGTGGTCCTGACAAATAAAAAAGACTAATGTTATTACACATATACAGCACGCTGTTGGAAGTGAATGCAGCACATGAACATTTTCACCATTTCTGCAAGGTTAGTTCGAGTTTATCGTGACTAGACATTTCCTGCCCATTAATTCATTTAGCAATTCAAAGTTGCCTTCTTTTTTTTTTGAAGCCCAGCAGTTCAACTGCGGTGGAAGAAATGGCTGGAGACTTCCAAGTGAACTCGCTGCAGATCAGCAGATTTCGATGTGGTAGTTTAGTGGAAATCACATTATTGTGACCTGTTATCCCATTTAGCCGGGATCGTTTCCTTCGGAATTGCTGTTTGACTTGAATAGCATGTTTGAAGAGGAAACAATGGCGGCAGGAATATCACAGAGAGAGCAGCAGGTGAGGAGAGCAATAACAGGAAGGCGTGATTCCTTTCAGTCTCGGGCCGGCCCAGCCGGGTCCGTGAGGGAGTACTGCTGCTGCTAAACTTAGCTCAAACAATACACTGTGTATACACTGTAGTCTTCCCCCGCATTGTGTTTTCTCACATGCTTGAAGTGGATACAGCCATTGTCTGGGATGGTTAGCTTAGAAAATCAGTTCATTAATAATGAAAACAGTCGGTACACTTGGTACCAAATAATCATGGTGTTTACAGAGCTCTGAGAACTGCTCTCTAAAAACGTGTGTGTAGTTTAAGTCAAAATTCTTATGTAACGTGTTTCTTTCTAAGGAAGTGTTCAAGGATAAACCGCAAAGAAAGTGTTTCTTTGAACGTACCAAGCTAATATAAAGCTGCATACAGCCAAATACCACTCTGGGTGCCTTTGTAGCAGAGCACCATAAGGGCTGCTTCCTGTCTGTAGAAGAAGTTGATGGCTGACCTTGTCCGTCTGTCTCTCTCTCCGCAGGTCTGTTCCTGATCCTGGGCCTGATGCTGTACCCGGCCGGCTGGGGCTCTGACAAGGTGCTGTCCTACTGCGGGGCCGACGCCTCACCCTACAAGGTGGGCCTGTGCTCGCTGGGCTGGGCCTTCTACACGGCCATCGGCGGGACGGTGCTCACCTTCATCTGCGCCGTCTTCTCCGCCCAGGCCGAGATCGCCACCTCCAGCGACAAGGTGCAGGAGGAGATCGAGGAAGGGAAGAGCCTCATCTGCCTGCTGTGAGCCAGCCTCGGATCAAACAAGGCCCAGGCCTACTTAAGTCACGGCCCAGGCTTACTTAAACTGAGGCCAACGTCTACCAAGGCGCGGACTTACTAACTCTCAGGCCTGCTATGGCCTCCCCCACTCACAAAAGGGATTGAGACATTAGTGTTTACCACTAGGACTAACGTTCTTAACCAGTCTGTCGGTCTGTTTGTTTCATTTGGGTAGGCGAGACTCGCTCCTTGCATCAAGCTTTTTCTACAATAATGCTGTCTATGTACGTGGTGCCCCATTTCACAGTGCCAGCGTAAGCTACCCTGATACAGAATGAATTGTAAATAACTTTGTATATACTGTACAGAACTTGAGAGAATGTGGAATTTATTCTTCTTTTCCAATGGCATTAAGCATCAGACTATTGTGCAAGCAGTGGTTGCTTTCACTTGCTGATTGCTGGAGAGCCGAAGTCTTGCCCAGGAGCCACCGCTAGCATGTACTGCATCACCAGCTGTTCTTATGATTCAGTCTGCCTTCCTAAGATTTCCTGTTAATTTACAGAAAGTAGCTGGAAAGTAATTAGATACTGGGCAAAGCATTTCTGCATTTATTGTTCAAGACTGTTTTCACCACAAATGCGAGGAGCACACACGACTTCCCAACGAGGCCTTAAATCCTAAAGTATGGAGGAGCATGTATCATCGACCAGACGAACTGGTGCAGCTATCTCCGTCTGCCGTTTGCACGTCATTGCTTTTGCCATGGAAACAAATGACTGTGCAGGTGTCCCCAGCTGCCTCGTGTCATACAGTGGGATAGTGTCTTAACTGAGACAGACAGGAAGTACCTGGTTGCAGTGCCAATGACTCCTTATGTTGCCTATTTCTTCAGAGAGAAAGAGCGACCATGGTGCCTGGCTGATTACATCAGCTGTCTGACCCCCCTGCCCCCAGCCTGCTCAGTTGAACCATATAGGGGTTGGAGGACAGATTTTGGTGTAGTGCCAGCACACCCACACTGGGATCTCCAGTAGGGGTGGGACAAAATTCTGCCAAAGACAACAGCATCCTCACCAGGGGAAACAGCCCTTGGACTTTGTCGTCCACATCCAGCACTCTCAATGAGTTGCCGTGCCAACATGTGTACCCACACTGACGTTTTCCTTGCCACTGACAGAGCAGGCTGGTGTTGGGCTCAGTACTGCAGCTCGGATCGGACACATAACCACGCAGAGCAGATGAGAGACTCATCGGAAAGGTCTTGTTTCAAAATCCGTGGATAAGAGATCACAGGCCTTTTTTTGGTGGTGTTAAAGTAGGCAATAATTCATGTAAAACTGTTTCTGTGTGTTGCTAAGCTGCAGCGGCCAGTGAGTTTCCAGCGAGCTTCAAAGGCACATGGGCCTAGTTTTCTGCCGTCCCGGGCCCACCGGGCTGTCACTCACTTTTTTATTGGTACCACTTAGGAAGCAGGACTAGATCCCACCCGAAAAAGCCTGAGGTCGGGCCAGGGCGTGAGTCACTGCTGGGGTCACATGCTGTACCACAGTAAAAAAGCTGCAAAGCTGGCAGGTTGCATCAACGCTGCCTCCAGAAAACCTCTCAATTACTTCCAGATAACATTTACAGACTCCTTTTTTTCTGCTAAAACGAGGACAGAGTGAGTTGTCAGAGTTTCAGTTTAATGTGAGCAGCTCTATCTGAATCGCTCTACCAGCGTTCTAACCCTCAGCTTCAGGAGAAAACATCACTTAATCTTGCTTAGCGTTTCCACAAAACAGGCTTAGTCCAGTCAGACGTAACCCGATAGCAGCTGGGCTGTTTGGTACAGCGGTTGCTCCTGTAATGAACACGTAATGACTTGAGCACAGCTTGACGTCTGAACCGTAGGTGTGCCTGAGAAAAGATGCAGATCGCTGCACAGAGGGCTTTCAGAGCACGCTAAATTCACCAGAAAGGTAACAGACTGTCTCCAAACCACAAGCACAAAGACCGTGCTTGTTTGCAAGTGTCTCTGGGCATTCCCTACTCACATGGCTTCCTTCAAGTACAGGCACAGAGGGAGACACTGCATGCACGCATTGGTTAGCATTACAGTGGGTTTGGGGGGGGGGGAGAGACACACCTTTACCTTAGACCACTGAACGGGAGGGGAAAGTCCAGCCACAAGCCACCAAGATCATTAAGGTTTTCTGTGGCTGGCCGCCAGATCACTAATCACCTCTTAAAATAAAGATCAAACATACTCAAGGCGGGCCAAGATGCTGAACTCCATTCTGAGTATGTGGAAATCATTATTCACTTGAGTTCATATTGGATCCTGTGATGAAGATCTGATTAGGCTGGTTTTCCCTGAGGGGCACAAAAACAGCAACGAACGGGCCTTGCAAACGCTCAGAATGATAGCAGATGCCTTGATTTTTGAATAACTGCAAACGTGCAAAAACAAAAAAACCAGCGCATTGTACAAAGGTGATGTATCTTTTATACCTGCTGCCGGGCCTTTGGCATTCGAACTGTACACTGCACATGAAAACAGTTGCCATAATAATTGTGCCGTAACAACCACTAGCAAAGTTCCAGTTCTGAAACAGGAACAAAGGCCCCATTTAATGTATGTCAGCCTGCTAAAGTACACCAAAGGCTGTTCTCTGAAAAATGACCAGTGGTTTACTCTACTGTATTCTTGTCATGAAACATTAATATTGAATGGGAGCACACAGACACAAATGACGTGTAGGTCTCTGTAAAAAGTCAGTAAGTACTTGAAAATCAAAGGAAAAGTGTTTCGTTGGACATACCAAGTAAATGTCAAGAAAGAGATCCTTAAAATGCTAATATGAATGGTAGGTAATTCCAACCAAAAGCTTTCCCTAGATTTGGTTTTGATAGGGAACCAACCCTCTGCTTATAGCAATACCTTGAGTACTGATGCATTCAATCAATGGATTTTTATAGCTATGAGCTGTTGAGTGCTTTTGCAGCCCCTAATTCAATAGTAAACCTGTGAATTGTACAAGCCAGTTCAACCAAGAATGCAATATAATGAAACTAGAAATGAAAGCTGTGTACCTTCAAAGCAAGAGCCTGTGTATGCTGAATTCTTGTGCGTCCTCACACATACCAGCAGTTCTGTGGCAGAGATGTGTTGAACCTGTGCCACCACTGAGGCATTCCAGCTTCAGTTCAACTCTCGCGTGGGTGCCGTGGGCTCTGCATTTTATCATTCATCCGTTACAGTAATGATGTATGTATGTATGTATGTGTGTATGAATGTTTGTATTGTACTGCAGGTGCCATAACCATTGCTGTAAATGTCACGTGCTCTGAATAATGTATGTTGTCAACCTGTCAAACTTTGTGAGAGATGTGCAATATTGTGTTGTAGTGCTGTCTGCTGGAGCAAAAGGATCACGCGGATGTAGAGACTAACTCAGCAGTCGTGTCAAGGGTTAAAGCGAAGGGACCTCGAGCGCAAAAAGGGAGCGAGTCGGAGAATGAAGCCTGATTGGGTTTCAGGCCAAAAGCCTATGCCAGGCCACATCAGGCTCGCTGAAGGAAATGACA
This sequence comes from Megalops cyprinoides, assembly GCF_013368585.1. Lineage (NCBI taxonomy): Eukaryota > Metazoa > Chordata > Actinopteri > Elopiformes > Megalopidae > Megalops > Megalops cyprinoides. Next base: position 37,081,421 of record NC_050586.1, read on the forward strand.
TCAATTCAGCACAGATGGCTTTGGGGTCCCTTTTCTCCTCGCATTACATATCATACTGATTTTTCTGTTTAAACTCGCCCAGCATAACCGCATAGGTTCCTCCCTGCTTGTAATCTAGATACATGTAAATTAATTCATGAAGCCCATTTGTGTGATATTTTTTGTTATATTAACAAAACTATGGTAGTATTTTTTTCATGACTGTAGGTACAGTATGTGATGGGAAGAAACAGGCACTCTGAAAAGCAATGGCTGTTGAGATCTGGGTGCTCCTGAGTAAAAAGAACTTATTGCTGGCCTTGGCGGGGCGTGTGCCTTTTGAATTCAGAAGGTCAACAAGACAGCCCTTCACTGACAAAAACAGACAGACAACCGCATGCTCGAGTGACCTAAAAATGGAGGGCTTGGATCATGACCCACGATGCCCTCTGCCAGGGGGGACCAACACATAGCCATTATAAATCCCCCCTCAGGTGTGTCATTGAGGCAAATGGACTTATATCAACTGCAACCTGACGGTCAAGTCTGTCCTCAGAATGTCCACTCAAGAACAGTGGGACACTATACAGCCTTTACCTCTGAACTGAGGTAAAAATTTGAGTGAAAGCCAAGGACCCGATACCATATCACTCACAGTCAAACTATTTATCTGTCAAGGAAGGGCAGCGTCACAGGTGAGATGAGGCGCCAGAGTAAACTTCTAAATACAGCGGAGCTGCCTCCCACAACAGTCTCTCTTTCCCGAGACGCTCCGAAGACTTTTTTTTCATACTGTAATTGAAAACAGAACAAACTTCCCGTGACTTTTCAGTTTCAGTGTTCTTTTATCTCGGGGGTTTGGAGGACCACAGATCTTTTCCAACTGCCTTTTTTAAAAAATAAAAAAAAAAAAAGATCTGTTCTCATTTCCACGCCGAATCAACAACGTTCAAACAACGTTAAGCGGTTCGTCTGATGATCGGCTCTCCTAGTTGTGGGAAAGTTTTGTGAGAATCGCCATTCTTTCCATGCTTACAGCCAGTGCTTTGTGTTGTCTGTTGTTCTTTATCAAGGGAATTGCGTTTTGCAGCGGTGCACAGATAGCATGCAACTTTTCACCGATTTGTGCTCATTCTGAAATAAATAAATCTGGTCTTGTTTTCAAAAAAATGTGGTGGAGTCCCTTGCTTCTCACAGGCAAAGGCCTACTCAGTCTAACCACAGTATTGCGTGAAACTTATTACGCTGTGCAAGAAAGAGAAAAATGTATTAAATGCTTAAATGTGTTCCTCAGATTTACAGTTGAAGGCTATTGTGTTTAGACTGAACAGAGGCCTCAAGTTCCTCTCAACTAAAGCAACAACTTAGCAATGGCTGGACAAACAGTGCTTTTTGATAATCTGGGCTTCGTTTGTGGATGGCCTGCCAGAGGGCTAACAGAAGAAGCAGGATTTAATTTAAGATCCATACAGTTGTTGGGAAGGACTTAATTTCGAACAGACATCTCTGACTCATTTGGATGCAGTGTGGTACGTGCCCAATTACCATGTCATCGGGCCCAGTGAAGTCTCTCCGGAGGGCAGCTGTGGAATCGGGTCAGCTGAAAGGGTGTGCCGCATACATCAAAACCCTCCGCTGTTAAACCACTCCAGTGACGTCAGGCCAATCTGTGTACATCTTGTATACTTTCACAAAGGGATTCTGTCCCAAGCCAGTGTTCCATCTGGACAGCTCTCTCAAGGTAAAAAAAAAACACATTCCTTTACAGTTTTCAGTGGGTTGAATATGCTAGATACCACTTCAGGGCTTAATAAAGACATACAGTTTTACCCATCAGCTAAACAGCAATTGCATTTCTGTTGATTCTGAACACATCTTATTCAGAATGTGATTCATAAGCATGCTTTATAGCTTCTAATCCATCCTACTGTAGGAGCAATCACAAAGGATGGGCTTTGCATCCTGACCATAGACTGGTCAGCAAATACACGGGAGGAATTCAACCACAATAGACTCAACCACGACCAAATCACGATGTAAGACCATTACAGCGAGTGCATGCGAAAGGGCAGCGCGATCGCTTGTCATACTTGATTTCTTCAAGTGATGTTTTACATTCCATGAATGTCAGGAATGCGGTGAAAGTAGGTTAAGGATGTGCTTGTGCATCAGTCCTATTGTGTGACTGAAGAGATCTGAATAACTCTTAGCAAACCTCCAGGCCCTTCAGTGCTGCGTGTGACGGCCTTAGATTTCACAGACAAGAGCTATCTGTACTGTGGCAGGCACGCAAGATTAAATGTGACCTTTCCCACATTTAAAAGACACCAAAGAACAGCCACAAAAAAACTATTCATAAAAGGGCTACTGACAGGAGAAAATGGTCAGCTGTAAGTATGTTAACTCCAGGTCAAGTAAAGCCAGGTGCTGCATTGTATTTTGAACTGAAAGATTTTTATATTGTTACAGCTCCCTCTAGTCTGTATTGACAGCCTCTGGGGTTTGGATTCAGGTTTAGCTGACCATTTTCACTTCTGTTTTCAGTATAGTTCACACATCAATAGGTCACCCTAGATATTTGCATCTGCTAAATGGTAAGCATATTATCATCACTAGAATATCAAAATGGCAAAAATGAAATATATCACAAGAGCCTCTGCAGATGTCCAGTAACAGAGCTGACATATCAAACGCCAGAGTAAATTAGTGTCATTGTTTAATAAAGAACTTCAGCATGTAAATGAACCATGGATGTGAGCTATACCTACAGGTCTCCTGTGACACAGCGCCACCTGCTGGCAGTAAGTGGACACACAGGGTAGCCAGGAGCTGCTGGCTATGCGCAAGTAATTCCAATGAAGGTTTTCAAGGTGTACCGTTAACGTATGAATTTCAACCAAAAATAGTTCTGAGTTATTAACTGTCAGAAACAGGGAGAACACAGACTGTACCAGCTGTACTGAACAATGTCCAGAAATGCAGATGCTGTCTCATTCCTTGTTGCATATAACACACATTGATTTAGATTAAAGTAGACCCACTCAAACGCACCAGGAAAAATAAAAATAACATGTATGGAAGGGAGTCATGAGAAGGCAGAACCCGGTCCACCTTTCTCTTTCACTGAAAGGCTGCAGGTAGGGTGCAGGAAAACTTGGGAGAATGGGAAATTCCTGAGTGTAGCGATGTGAGGAATTGCTCACTGGCTTCATGATCAGACACAGCCAACAATATGGAGTGCCTAAAACAGGTCCAGAGGGAAAAAAGCTGCAAGAAGAACTAAAATATCTGTGCAACTCAACATTTACGTGGTAAAAATAAATACATTCATAAAATAAAGCCAGAGCACCCGAGTAAATGGGTGTAGGGTTAAGGGTAAGGCCTAACAATAGTTCAGGTTATATGGCCTTGTACTGAGATATCGGGACATGTCAACGAAGAATTAATGTCTACTGTCTTCACGGGGCAAAATGAGGTGAGGTGCTCTTTCAGCAAAAGCAGGAGAGTACTCTTTGTATCTCAGGTCTGATGCCATATGGAGAGCAAGCAGGTGGGTATTACGGATCAATATATTGTCAATTTAAAGTCAGTTAAAGTGGTCTGCGTTGTGACACGGTTTTCTTGGTGGCAATAAGCCGTTCTTTCCCCCCCTTCCCACATCTGAAGGACAATGGTCTGCCAGCTGATGGAGGCAGGATGACAAGAGACAAATTCTAGATCAGCAGTGTATGGGATTAAGTCATTACAGGTCACAGCTAACCAACAAATACAGTGAGGGACCCAGAACAGAGCCCTGGGGGACACTTACATACTATTGGCGGGAGAAGGTTGACCTCGTCTGTGAACAGACCATTACAATTTGAACTGAGCTCCAGTTAGGAGGCTCTATTCTTCTAATTAGCTCATGGACTAGTGCGTTAAAATGAGATCTCTGCTTATTATGGGAACACTTTTTTGCATGAGATAAACACAGCCGGACAACAGAAGCTGGTTTTCAGCTGTGAGGGAAAAACAACACCAAAGCAAGTAAACAGTTTTAAAGCTTCAAAAGGAACATGGGGCAGCTCAGTGAAAAACTAGCAAAAGCATCTGGCTGAACCAAAGCAATAATCTTGTGTGCTTGATATGTCCAACAAAACACTTTCTAGGCATTTATTTTGGCATACTTGACTTTTTCAAAGAGCAATGGTTATTAAAGTGTATTAAATTACAGCTGTTATTAACGTAATTATTGAAACTATGCTGACATTTTTGAGTGTAGACCGAGGCACACTTTCAGTTTAAAAAGACAGCCTAGGAAACTATGCTACAGAGAAAGCTATCTCTGGGAACAAGTGAAGTAGTTTGCTTTTTAAATTTTATTTTGTGTTAATACAATAAATATACAAAACTCAAACTACTCAACATGCGACAGGGAGACAAGAGTGCATTTGTACAGAACAATGGCAGACCAATTGTCAATTTTACAAAATATACAAATATCCCTTAAAGTCTGTTTTAAAATAATTTCAACTCCATTATCACAGACTGGCTTACTACCATTTTCATTTTCTTTCAGTGTTTCTCTACACACTTTGTTATTGATTGAAGAGTAAAACAAAGCCACAGGCCATCACAGCACAGAAAGATTTCACATGGCATCAGCTTATTCTCAAATTTCCAACTTTAATTATTTAATTTTCTAATGAAAGCATTTCTGAAACAAACTGGGAAAAAAAAATGGGAACATTCAGTTGCCATTGGTTTGATTTTTTTTTTTTTTTTTTTTATAAGAAAAACTTGCAGCATCTCAACAAACACACACACACACGCACACACACACACATCCACCCACGCACAAAACCACTGAGAGAAAGGGAGAAAGCTCTATCCGTCTAAAAAAAGAAATTCATGGTTTTGGAAAATGAGGGAAAAATAAGCCCAACGCATTCTGGAAACATCCTGCAGCTTTTCACAACTGAACATGACGTTTCAAAGCTTTGCTTCATGGGTTAAACGTAAAAAGCTTTAAAGAAAAGCACACAAAGAAGTTCACCATTTCTGCCTGGCTGCATTGCCTGTTGTTGAACAATAATTACCATGTTAATAGTTTTAAGTCACATTTAAAGTGCACTAATAACACTACTGTACGTACAGAGTCTGTTCTCTCTATAAACATATCATGTGATGTGCTCCTTTGTCTTCCAGATTTGTACTTCCTATTGCGAAGCTTCTTAATGGCTGAGGTTTCAGAGACCTACTGTGTGCTATTATGACTGAACTTATAACATTGTACAGCTGAAATATAGGGAGGGCTAAACATTATATACCAAGCAATGGGGGAAAAAAAAATACTGAGAAACAAATACTGAATTACCAAAAAGCCAACCGAACAGGCAGTTTAGCTCTCCTGATTCAAATGTTACCAAGAGCAAAAATTAAGACAAACCAGAATAAAAATATAACATGAAATGTACAGCATAAAATGGGTAATAGAAAAACGTGCAATGAATTTTAACAGATTTCTTCTTTGAAAAACAGGTAAGGGAAAAAATATGTTTGAGCAATGTTTAATAGCCATACAAAATGAAAAAGGGTTCAAAAAATGACTCCCAACTTTCCTTAATTACCAACCCAGCACTGACAGAATACAGTACTGAGCTAGTTATGTCAATGGGAGAGGTCATGCCAGTTATTGTGGATCCAAACATATTCTCCATTATTCTCCACTGAATTCCTATTTCATCCCACCAAGTGAATCTGCCAATAAGTCCTGGTACGTTAAATAGACAAATTCTCATGCATCTGACATGTACAGTATATATCCTGAGTATTACCGGTTTTAATACCTTTTTGAATTAGTGTTCGTTATGAAAAGGCTGGAGTAGCTTTCGTTTTTATGGAATTTACCATTTGCTTTACGTTTTACCGTTAGTGTATGTACACGTTCGAAGACCTAGAACTAATCACAGCATGGACCCATCGAATAACAGGAGGAGCCCCATCACGAGGGTGTTACTCTCATTTCAGAACATTAGACAGGAGGCCAACATCAGAGACGTGAGCAATTTTCATTAGGGGGCCAATAATGCTCTCATTCCATTCTAGGCCTGAGTTGGATTCTAGTGCTGTTCTGAGCTTGACACTAGAGAAGTGGAAGAAAGTTAAGGTTCTTATGACACAAGATGGTAGCTGAGGGTCGTAGAGACAAGTAGGCGTGCGCAAACTCACTGGGGACAGCGCCGCACAAGCAGAGGCAGGGGCGTGGGGGCGTGGGGGGGGGGGGGGGGTGCGCCGAGGGCCAGAGGAGGGACAGGAGGGGAACCCCCACACAGAGAGCACCGCGGGGCCACCCTGACAGGGGCCCCGTCACCCAGGGGCCGCCAGTCGGGGGTCGAAAGGTCACAAGCAGATACAGAAGGACATACAGGCAGGAGTGCTTTAACACGTTCGTTTGTCCAATCTGACATTGGTTGCTACAGGCAATTTTTTTTTTATTTGCATGTGCACGTACAAAGCTCGGCCGAAGCCACACTGATTCAGATCACCCGGAGCTACCGAAGCGGTAGTCACGCGGGACAGCCAGCAGAAGAGAACAATGGTGCCATTGCAGGACTCTGAACACTTCTATGGTTCGTTGACAGAATGAAAGATCTTCTTGTGCCGAACGAATGTGCATTTAGTGCAACTTTCAGCATCTGAAGTCCCACCTGGACTCGCTTAAGTCATCAGACACACATGCACTGTCTTAAATACCTCTTACAATTATGATAAAACATAATGAAGACAATTTGTTTTGAGTGTGAATCCAATACATTGTACTCCAGTGACCCTGGGACTTCACAGGGAGTCGGAAATGTCTTGAAAATGTCTTGCGACACAGCAGTTTCTCATGTCCACACAAGTACATGAATGTACACATTCACACAAGCCAGTTTGAGTGCAGAGACTGTCTTCTGCAGCATGTGGTGACCGCAGGGTATTGTTAAGCAGGAAGCAAGCAAGCCCTGACAGCTGAAAATGTCCCTGTTCCCAATGTCACTCCCATGTGAAAATTAGTGCCATTCACCCACATCGTAAGGCTAGTGTTTCCAAAGCTAAAAATGGCCCTAGCTGTAGAAGGTGGTCGTTGCAGGTTTGCTACAGCACAGATGTCAAATTACAGTTTCCTGTAAAGCGCTAATTCAGAATTAGCTTCGTTCATTCAAAACAGACCGTTAGGAAAATGCGGCTGCATACTTATTAACAGTACATACACTGTTGTAGCGTTTTCTAAACTGCTATATGAAGTAGTATATAGGAATGCATCTTGAACGAATCTTGCAGCATACATTCTTTAGGCACAATGTTATATGGGGTTTCTTTTGTTGACTGCTATGTTTCCAAAGCTTTGCTGGCTTTCCCCTACCCTGCCCCCCTTTCAACTGAAACGGTCACACTGACTGCAAACGATACCTACGCTTCCGATACATCAGTTGCACAAAAACATGCCTTCAGCTTCAGCGCAACCCTGCTGTTTCTGAGAATAAAATATGGACATTGTCTCAGATAAAGTTGCATCCAGCCAGCTGTAATTACTATGAAGAGAAATATTGAGTTTTATAAACCATATCTATGACACAGCTGGTGTAATTATAATTAGTGTTCAACCATTTATCTTCACACTGTTACATTAGCGCTCCACCACAAGTTATCCTTGCGAGAATTTGGAACGGCGGCTGCCTTCCCTCTAGATAAGCGAGCGACTGCTCTGAAATATCTGTTGGCATCAGAAGTGACCGCCCTGTGCTGCGGATGTTCCAGTTGGTCTCGCAGAAAGCCTCCGGTGAGGAGCGCGTTGAGACAGGCCGTGAGGGAAGGCGGCAGCACTGCGCGGAGAAAAGGGGGCGGGGACCTGCAGCGCAGGCCGTGAGAGGACGGCGCCTCGAGCACAGGGGACGCTCGCTTTCCTCACTTCCTGTCCCAAACGCAGGAGGGGAGGCTCTCTGCCAAAACCGACACCGTTCAACCTGTCCGATGGGCGTGAAGGGGGACTAAGCGGGCCGGACAGTGACCCCCGCGGGGGTGATTAAAAACGAGCAGCTTTCGGTCATCCGTCTCTAAGCCCATGCACGCAAGTAGAGGGGGAGGGGTGACGGGTTAGACATGCTGAGTGACAGGTAAGGGGCGGGGCCAGGGGCGGAGTCAGGGCAGAGTAGAGTCTGTCACTGGAGTGCATTGGATGAACGTGAGGGTGGAGCTCGGAGTCTCCACGCCAGATGGGGGAGGGGGTGGGGGCTGTACTGTGGGTCTGGTTATGGGGGTTTGGGGCGGAAGGTGATGCTCTCGGATGGCTCAGATCTGCTCTCCCTTGAAGGCTCCCCGGGCGGCGCTGGAGGCCGCGTTGGCCGCCGCCGTCTGAACCGTCTTGTTGGCCATGACGCCGGTGGCGAACTCCTGCTGGGCCTTCTCGAAGCTGGCGCCCGTGGTGCGGTACAGCGCGTGGACCTAGGGACAGCCACAGGGAAAGGGGGATCCCAAATGAGAAAAGGAACAACAGCGCCGCCTTGTGTCCGAGCTTACTGTGTGACAGAGGGGAGAGGCACTAGGGTCATTCGTTTTTTCAGCAGACACCAAATTCCATCTGGTCTCGGCTCCCTGCTGCGACAGCTCATGCTTTTAATTTCCTCATTTGCCTCTCCCACAGCACTGGGCCATCAACACAATCAGCAGGAGGTTACCACATTCGGAAGGGAAGATATATTTGGAAGGATAACTTAAGCATTCACCCACCAGCAGGCAGACAGATAAAACCGATGAATCTGGAAATCCATGAGGCTTGAAAATCTAAGAGTGGGTAAGCAGCGAGTCTGTAATTGTAGCCTTGTAGTTTTATTGAGTTAAAGCGGAGGCCGAGCCAACAGCTATATCTAATACGTGGATGTAAATATCTGTTGCATATCTTTCCATGCGTTACACATGAGATTTTCCCTTTAAGGTCTCCAGCTCGAAGTGGTACATATGTAAGCATCGAATGTATCAACAAAATCTATGATCAGCTAACAGCTTAATTAGATCAAATACACAGACTGGGCTATCAACAAATTCTACTATCTTTAAAAACTTAAGAGACAAAGCCGCGCATTCCTCCCTTGTAATTACGTTATTGAGCTGCCATACAGTCCCCTCAAGATAAACACTTCTAATTTATAAACCTTATTTCAGGGGCTCTAATTAAACACAGGCAACACATCGGCTATATTGAAGGACCTCTGAGGACTCGCCGCTTTCCGAATCCAAGAGGGCCTAGACCCCCCGGTCTGAGCGATGCATCTCCCACCCGAAGTGCGGCGCCGTATCGACAGCATTGATCCGCCTCTGCTACACCGAAAAATAACTGCTTTCTCAGTGCCTGATCCGACAGCACACATCTTGTTATTTTTCCCTGCACGCATTAATCCGTTTCTTTCTACGTGAACCGCATGATAGGGCCTGCGTGGGCAGGGGTGCAGAGTTTTGAGCCTGAAGATTCGGGGGAAACCAGAGCGGGAGCCATTAGACACGCTCGGAGCCGGAGAAACTGACTGGAACCGCGGACGAGTGAATAGAGAGACCCGGGGAAAATCACAGCTGCGGAGACAGGGCGATTTGCAGGAGAAAACTGGGAGAGGTTGAGTGAGACATCCTGCTGGTTGGAATGATTGAGACAGAAAACATTCTGCCCGGGCGGAAAGCTCGTGCCTGTGAACAAGCTGAAGTCGGTTCATAAAGGCTGCGTTAATCACAATTATGCGCTTTAATCTGCCTACAGCGTTTGACCTCAAATTTAGTCGCGGATCAGCGTTACTGACTGAATGCTGCTGAAGTTATTCTAAACTGAGAGAATACGCGGACGAGACTGTACGTCTGGCTGCTGGAACCCTTCCCTTCCGTGAAGGACGAACAGCGAACCTGACCCCCCGTGTCACCACAGGGCCGAGCTGTGAGCACATGCAGAGTCACCTCCCTGCCTCAGGTCCGTGCTGAAAGGGGGGGAGAAGGGGGCGGGCGAGCGGTACCTTCTTGAACATGATTAGCGAGATGACGGCCGAGGCGGTGAACAGCGCTGCGATGAGGATCATCATGATGCCCACGGGGATGCTCTTGTTCAGGCCGGTGAGGGCCGAGATCCAGCCGCTGCCCGGGAACAGCAGAGACATGTGTCACCCTCGTTACCCTCCTCACCCGGTGCTGTTTGCATCAGCCTGACTTAGCAGACGCTCTTATCCAGGGCGACTTACATAGGTTACAGCTTTACACATTTACACAGCTGCATGTCTATTGAGAGAACTGTAGGTTAAGTACCTTTCCCAAGGGTACAATGGCAATGACCAAGCAGGGAATCAAACCAGCAACCTTTCAGTTACTAGTCCTACTCCTTACCACTACATTACACTACTGTACATAATATTTACAGTATATATATTCATATGCTAATTCAATCCAACTCAGCAACTCCACATGCAAAACACTAACCAACCTGAAAAAGGGCATCTGCGACACACGCTCATAATAATTAACGGATGTTGATAATAAATAGATAATTAACTGATAAGAATGCTAATAATCAGAGTGATATCAGATCAGTGGTAACGCTAAAAGGCCGCCTGCACTCACCACGCTCCCCAGCCTGTGATGCCGATGGCCTGCAGCACGTGCACGCCGAACTGGCAGATGTACACAAAGAAGAAGACGAAGAATCTGAAGGAGCTGTCGCTCCTGCAAAACACAAACAGAGGACAACTGCTGTGAGAGGAGGCAGACCTGCGTGTCTGAGCCTAGCTACGCCCCTTTCCCTACTGATAAAGACGTATGGACATTTCCTGTTTCCACAATCTGAAGGAAAAAAATAAACTGCATTTCTTGGCAAAAACGCTGTCCAGAGGAGGGACAATGTTTCACTTATTAAACATATGTCCAGAGGAGGGGCATTGTGTCACTTATTAAACCTATGTCCAGAGGAAGGACGCTGTTTCACTTATTAAAGAGCATCTGTCATTTGAATCAGTAGTCGTTTAGCTGACACGGTCACATTAGACTGTTTTCTTGATCAGCCCTCAGGTGCCCTTATGAAGAGTCACTGAGTCATAAGCCTCACATCTGCATATACTTTAACACAGCTGGAGTTCTGCAGGAGCCCCTCAGGCTGAGTGAGCTGGTTTAGCTGGTTTAGCTGGTTTAGCGCACGGGGGCAGATGCTGTGGAACAGGGGGCTGTAAGCACAGTGGCGTGCCCCCAGCCTCAGAGGGGAGGGCGCGCGGGGCCGGTGCTCGTACCTGAAGGCTCCGTACAGGGGTCTGTACCAGCAGACGAAGGAGCAGGGGGTGAAGAGCATGAACCACAGCATGGCCAGGCCGAAGTCCACTCCTCGCGAGGTGTCCACGCAGAACCACGCCAGGCAGCCGAAAATGTTCACAAACAGCGTCCCCGTGTGGACTGGAGGGGGAGTACATGGAGGAAAGTCAGAATATACAGACAAATTATCCAGGCTAGTGAAGGGGGTGAGGGGGCGTCACGAATAACCCTGAATCATACATGATGTAATACGCGTTCATTTTACTGTAAAATTGTTTCAATGCGTAGAATTTTGCATACAGAACAGATATATCTTACTCTGTATTTTGCTTTGCAGCTCTGTACTTTGTACCTTTGTACTTTGTATCTAACTTTGTAAGTCGCTCTGGATATGAGGACTAGCTAGATGACAATGACATAATACGCAAGGTAATATTCTGCAAGTCGGGAAACACTTCAGTACAGAGGGAACATCTAAAAAGGTGCAGAAGGGAACTTCTAAAGAGAGTGTATTGATACCTAATTCTAATTACAACAGATGGCCAGCAACACATACTGTAGTGCAGACAGCCAACAAATAAAGTTGACTGATTTCTGTTTTGGATTAAACGGTAACTGTGCTTACAGATGACTGTTTAAGACATACAGTATGTAATTGCAATCTGTAACATTAGCTAGTAATTACAAAAACAGCATCATTTTACAAATGGGTATAAGTGTTACTGCACTATCCTGCTCTTATGAGAAAGTTAATATTAATTTAATAATTCCTGAAATAGTGTAACATTAACTTCCAACAACAACCAAAATTTTTGAGTGAGTTATCTATGGACGCTACACAACTTGCAGGAAGCCACTGGTCTAGCACAAAATTAAGGTTTGCAAAATAATCTGGTATGGCTGTCTGTCCCCTGGACTGACACTCTCTTTTCTGCCCACTATGTTCTGAGAGGCAGTTTGAGGAGATCCCCTCCTTGGTAAGATTGTCAGCATCACTCATCAATCCATCAATAACTCACCCCAGGCTCATCGCCTCTTTCGTCACTCTTTCGTCAGCTCATCGTCACTTTTCAGAATTCTTTTAGGACGTTAATGATTAACAGTATTTTTTTACTTGGTTTAAAACATGCACATGCGCCTGGACTACAGTTACAGCTTTGACCATCATATTCATTAGCATGAATCGGAATTAATATTCATTGCCAGCCAATATTAAATTATTTGTATGCATTCCCTTAAATTTCATGCTGGCACATCATGCTTGAAAGTCATAAATTCGCCTGCAGTTAACGCAAGGAAAATATTCTGCTCAACTACATGCAGGCAAAATGAAATTTTGCTCATGTGTTGCATAACAAAAGCAGTAGCAGAGAGGTCAGTCTCATAAGCCCTTGATAAAGGATAGGTTTTTTTTTTCCCCCCTGTACGCATGCCTGTGGGGAAGGCTGTGGGAAGCCCCGCCCCCTGTGCTGGGACAGTCTCAGTCACGGAGCTCCCGCTCCCTGAACCGGACTGAGCAAACTGAGCCAGGAGTGATAACACCCACAGAGGCTGCCCTCACTGTCAACCCCTCTCGGCTTCTACAGCTGATATTGAAGAAACCAGCAAGCAAAATGAACGTAGTTACAACCGACAAGTTTCACACCTGTGCTTGTACTCACCTATCTATACCACACACTCCCCTAGAGCTCAGCTCAGAGACATTATCTCAAAGAGGAAACGCAAGTAATACATTAAAAGAGGAAAATGCATGTTCAAATACTTTACACTTCAAAAAGGAGACTAGCGTCAAGTGTTCTCACAAAGTAGTAAGTTCTTTTTCCCTCTGGAGAATACCAGCTACATTAAAACCCCTTTAAAGGCTTTTAATGTGTTAACAAGCTTCTTATAATAGTAATGTGCTGCTTTTATGTTAATGTAAGTTTCTGAAATAGCTGCAAAATTGTAAGGAATTCCACTTTAATCGAGAGAAATGATGGTATGATCTACAGAACAGTCAGAGACCCAAAGGAACATTTCAGCACTTTAGAAATATACTGTGCATTAATCATGCAGAGGACACAGTCAAAGCACATATTTCAAGGAATTCTAAAGGGCAAGAACAAAAACAATCACAAAGAAATGTCAGAACAATGCAGCGTACTGTACATACAGCAGCAATGCACATGCCTCCGTGAGGAGCCATAACTCAGGCTGAATGTCCTAGTCACATGACTATATACATATTAAAAAGGAAACGCTCCACTCGCAAAGGACAGGCACGAGCCAGCACAGCACAGGCCCAGGTGCCTTTTAAAGGAACAGTTTGGAGCCGTACACAGCGATCGTCATCACCTCATACTTACACTGCACCGTATTACATTGACCTGCCCAAACACTATGTAGGTTAATGGGTACATCATTACCTCATATTAATAATCATCAGTGTATCAGGATTTGGACCCGTCTGTACGGGCACAACACAAATTTCCACAGCGGCACGTGTAGATATGTTACACCAGCCCAGGTATGAGCATATCACTGGCTGGTGATTTCCGTAAGACAGAGGGAGAATTTTCCCATTCTGCACGGGGGAATACGCTGCAAGTCCTGGTAAGAGAGCCCGGGGCATTAGCAGACAGACGGTTGCGTCCTGGGGCTGGCTGATTAACGCCGGACTCTGTGCCGTGAATTGCTCTGAACACACGTTCCTGCGCGCACTGAGACACTCACACATCCAGAGGTAATACATGATCTTGACTGTCTTCTGAAACTCCACGGGTATGTCTACCGCGATGTCGTGGTAAAAGCAGGGGCCGACTGGGAACTTCTCAGGAAGAGGTGGCCAGTTGTTTTTCCTTCCTGAAAGCAGAGAAGAAAACAGGAAATATGAGCCCTTCTTTGTTCTGCTAGCTTAGCTCTTACATCTCTCCGTTTATAAATCTTGATATTTGTTTCCCCTGCTTCCCCAGAGATGGAATCAACTGCCTGCCCTCTGCGTGACCGCGCAGTAACTAATCCCTGTTATTTCTCTCACAAAGACGCACCTCTCTGCTTGGCTTTGATATGACTCGTGCCCCTCCCACAAGCCTCCAATCTCCAGCTTCCCCATTATTCACTTCTTCGGTTTTGATGTCCATTTACTTGCCCCTTGGAAGTTCCTAATAATCATTAGACTTGTAACAGAGTATGTTTTTTTTCCCCCTTCATCTCGGCTTGCGTCTATTGCTCCGGGGCTTGGTTGTAAACAGCTGTCTTAATTGCTTGCACACTGCGATCTGTGATTCCTTTCAAAATGTATTCAGAAGAAATTTTCACTTTTTTTTTTTGGTAATTGCTTAAGTTTTGTTATCGCTTAAGTCTCCTTGGGTGTCTGCTAATTAGGTCACCCTTTGCAAAGGCATCCGGAATAACAAAAATATAATAAATAATAACGATACGAAACAACAAACCAAATGAGCGTAAATAACTGCACAATTAACTGAGAAGTAAACACTTCTTAGAGAAATTAAAAATTAAAAACTGTTATATCAACTGAAACAACAGCTACTTCAGGCTGCTTTGAGGTGCCTCAGAAAGGCTGCATTTTTTGATATCAACTTCACCCAACAGTATCTGCAAGCCAACAGCTCTTTGGTCAACGTGACATTTTAAATTAATCAAGAGAAGCAAAAGCTGTACCCTTTTCATTTACAACTCAAACCCAACCAGAAAAAGCAAGCCACAACGTAGTTACAGACTCCTATTTTCACGCTTACAGAAGCGTTTGGCAGAACTACATCTGTAAAATGTGATTTTACGAATGACAGAGAACTAGTGACTTGCCACTTACTTGAAAGAATGTCACCAACTGCTGTTGAATTGCAGTGCTGAATTACTGAACACTTCGAGGAATGTCCAAGCACAATCTCATTTGAATGACTAAGTCAATCACCTTCCTCAGCAGGCTTTCATTAAGTAAAAAAGACTACTTTCAGGAGCTGCTTGGACTTAGCTTAGCTTGGCAAAGGAAAGGCTTACTGAGGACTCATCCCAGGACATGCTGATTCAGATGAAAGGGGAAGGCAGCAAGTGGTCCACAACATACTCGAGGCCTTCCCAAGTCTGCTCCCCAACACCTGCAGTGCCAGCAGGCTTTTTTTCCAGCCTGGCACTTTTCTTGCTCAAGCTAATTTATCTTCACTCCTTGGTTGTGAAGGGGTGTGGAGGAAGTGAGAGTGCGCTTTGGCCCTGGTCAGCGTGGGCAGTATATTGAATGGAATGCCGTAGCGTGTAATGAGTGGTGTTCCTCAAGGGCATGCCCGGGCGCCCCTCACCTCCCGTTGCACTGAGGGACTGCATCTCCCTCTCCCGCCGGTCCAGCTCCGCCGCCTTCTTCTCCAGCTCCTCCTGGCGCCGCAACAGCTCCGCCTGGGCACGGGCCTGGTCCTGGGGAACAGGGAGGGAGGGAAGGGGGTAAGTTTTCAACCCACAAATTCTCCCCTAACGTTGTCATTAACAGAGGGTTTACACGCAAGCATTGAGTGATCCATCTCAAACAATGGCCGCGTCATCCTGCACAGGTGAGACAAAAAGGTGGGCCGCACCAATGTACTCATATTGTCTTATGAGTAAATTTTCTACACTGGTGAAGCTTGTTCATTTACTCCAACAGCCGTCATTAACACACTCAAATTTTCAAGGAAGCGTTTATCAAATTCCCATGAATTGTTCCCACGAGTTATGAAAAAGCAATAAAACGTCCAGGCAAGCCTTCTCAGCTGTTCTGAGGAATGGGGTCATGTGACTTGGCGTAATTGTTGCAGACATGATGCCAACATGCTCCCCGAAAGCCTGATGACAGAATGCACACTTCCCTAAAATCAGAGCTTCTGGCGGCCCTGAATTATACATCCCCTGTATCATCGGCAGGGCCTGTTTGCTTCGGGGCATCTGTCTGCATGCACAATTCACTCGAATCATGATCTCAATCCACAGCAAAAGCAGATACCTTTTATCCTCAAGAGCAGCAGCGGTTGAGCAGAGTTCATTCTCTTAGATAAGGACAAAAGAACACAGCGCTCAAGCTGGCATTCTTTTGAGCTACCGATGTCGCAAGAATTAACGGCAGACTCTGGATATTTGTTACAATTTGCAGCAAGCTGTCCTCCAGCATTACCCAAGTGTTTTGGCAGATGTCATTCTGTTCAGCGCTGTTTGTTTGGCTCTTTCAAAGTAACTGATATAGACATGTTCGCAGGCCTTGGAGAATTTTTAAAATGTGGGTGACTGCCAAGAGTTTCGCCTGGTGCACCACGGGCAATGCATGAATGATTCTTCACTTGTCAATGAACCAGGGCTCATCTTGGGTATGAATTCTTAATGCAACGTGAAGTTTCCCTTCCCACGCTATCCAATGTCGTGAACTCTTAATCAAGCCCTTAGTTTTTAAATCCGCACACACGCCATTAGCCTGTATTTTTTTTTTAGATAAGTGAGCTTCCTTTCACTCGCCCTGTACCCTGTTAATGGGCTTTAAATACATGTGTCTGTAGGGACCTTCGTCTTAGTCTTAGAAAATGAAAATACTGCACACCATGTAGCTCGGCATATATAGCTGAAATGCCAAAGCTGGCTTCACATACGAATGAACCAGCAGAGATGGGCTACCCTCAGGCAAGAAAAAGACAAGGACTGTAAGACAGAGGAGGAGGTACAAGGTATTTGCTGGGAGGGCAGCGGAGGGTAGGAGGGGATACGGAGAGAACCGGAATGGCTTGGTAATGCTGAGGAAAAAAGGGGCGAGCTGGAAGAAGAGGAAATAGAGGATGAACGGGGTGGTGGAAGAGGATGAAGAGAAGGTGGAAAAAGAAAGGGAAATGGAAGAGGAAGAACCAGAGATGGAAGAAAACAAGGGCAGCCTGTGGGGGAGGACATCAGAGGTGAGGTACCTGCGTCTGCTGCTGCGTGTAGGCCGGGGGCTCTTCTGTGGGCTTCATGATGGCAGGCTGTGTGTTGGTGGTGGGGGGCGCTTTTGGGCCAGTGCCAGGGGCTGCCTGAAAAACACAGAAAACCTTATTCAGCCAAGCATGCACCTTTCATGAAAAATTATTATTCTGGAAGACAATAAACACATTCATGGTAAAGATTTATTATCTTTTCACAGAATGTATGCAGCTGCAAGTATGTCTGTTGGTGACCAACTGAACTGGCCATTAAATGAGAGGCTCTCTATTGCAGTTAAGATTTTTGGGTGGCAGGTCCAGATTTTTAGTACCCAACTCACTAGCTCGCCATATTCTTGCTGGTTAAATAAAACTCATTTATTGTCATGTTAAATGTTTACATTAGGCATATTGGTTATGCACTACATAGGCCCATATTGCATTTACAAGCTGAGAGACAATGTTTCGATACTGACAATGTAACACAAATGTACCTGCAATATAAATGGACGATCAATTAACGTGACATAATAAGGAAGTAAACGCCACCACATACAATGCAGTTTACAGTACTGTAGCCTACAACGTAAGCGCTGAACAGCTAGCAATGTAAACCTGTCAACTGTGCTGAAAATTGAAAACTGAAATGACAGAAAGCAATAAGTAGACAACGTTCTCTCTACTAAAGTCTCCCACAGAGGAGAGAGAAGAAAGAAATGTAATACAACAAATCTGATTAACCAATTCGAGATGTCATCCCAATGAGCGTCCTGCATTCTTAACAATAAAAAAGTGAAAAGAAAAAAAAAAAAAGCTTCTTCACATCTACTCTGCACACCGTGAAACAGCCGGGGACAAAGCAAGCAGTAGAGTGTTCCCACTCACTGGGTCACATCAATCATAGGGTGAATGAGAACAGAATAGACAGTGGAATTTAATGCACAGTATGATTAGTGATCCACTCTTCTGGGCCATTTGAGTTTACAGCACATTGAACAGTCAGAACTTTTCTCAATAGACTGCTGTCTGAACAGCAGAAAATAACCAGGCAGATCAATTGACTCCTAGACAGGCTTTCAGGGGTGAGATTTGTAAAAGACATTCGAAGCTCAGCCATTTCTCTTAAGCCTGTGTTCAGTTTAACCGTGGATTGAGTGGACTGACACAAGCTTCAAATCGAAAAAAGGCTGTTGGTGTACATGCCCAAGATTTCAGCGGCTTACATATGGCTAGGGCACTTTCAGGTGCATGTCACATCTCTGGAAAACCCAAGTGCTGGAATAATCTTAGCACACATGAGAAATGTGTTACCGATAAAAGCACTGAAATACGAATTCTAATACCAATACTCAATTAAACTGATCCTTGAGGCATAATGGATTAGATTTTTTTTAATGTGTGGTTAGAATAAATTTGCATACCTTTTAAATCCACTTCTGTATGCTATACTAGCTTATATGCTTTCATGAACTGGCAACAACTACTGAGCTGAAAGTACAAATTATAAAACCAGTCTTATTTGTAGATGTTTAATTTCAGATTTTATACTCGATAATGTCTTTCTTGCATTGATTCTACCCTTACTTATACAACTTACTTTTTCCATGGATGGAATGATTTCCACATTACTTCCATAAGAAACAACATTCTGAAACAACAGAGTTACAGTTGAAAGGTATAGTTTTTGAAAGCACTGGCTATTGTACTGGCCCTGAGGTTTTTTTGTAAGATCATTATTTCCCGGATTTTAAATTCGGATTTTAACTCAACTGTCTGTTAAAATTAAACAGCATACAATTCATGTGCCACAAGGAATCTCTTTGAGAAAGGATGGAAAAAAACTGATTTAGGGGAAATATTAATGAATAATATGCTGATTAAAAATGCAAACTCCAAAGTCAATGTGCTCAGAACCCACTGCAAATACGCACAAGCACAACAAAAAAGGAAGTCTAAAAACGCATCCTCAAAAACAGTCCCCCGCTTCCCCGAGGGGTAAATGTGAAGCCGCTGGGATGACACTCCGTGTGCGGTCCCTGAGCCTCTCTCACTGCGTGGTGAGGGGGGGTGCTCCTGACGTCCGCCTGCACGCCGCCAGAGGCTAAAGCCGCTCATTACATCCAGCCAGAGCACCGTTTCGGTTCCCGCCCCGAGCGCAGAGCAGATCGATACCAATCTCAGCTCTCGCAGGGCTCCCGGGGCCGGAGCGACAGTTTGACACAAGCGGCCGCTTAGAGGAACACTTCGCTCTGAACTCGGGGACCCCCCCGTCACGGACCAGTCACATCCAGACTCCTGTTTCAGACAAACTCTGCGACAAACGCACCGATTTAACGAGGAGCAGCCCGCGGCTTCACAGGACATAATAATAAAAATAAACCTGATCCTGATCTTTAGACAATGCTGTGACTGACTTAATGTCATCCACTGCCTACTCTGATACAAAATGCTATAAACTGTTATTGAGTGGACGGAAGAGAGGAAGGACATTTTCACAGGATTCAGGGACAGTTCTAGCAAGTGCCATCTACACAAGGTGACACTTCATTTCCTGAGAATAGCACCAGACATTCCATTTGTCATACATCTGACAAAAAATTTATATTCATCTTGCAGGCATCACTCCACCTCTGCATTTATGTAGTAGCTGTTGAAGGGCTATTTGTAGGCGTGCTGAAACATCCCATCATAAAAAAAAAAAAACTGTGGCAGCTTAAGCAGGATACTGCACACAACTGCATTTGGCCATTTAGCAAAGTCCTCTTTAGAGCAGCCTACGGCAAGCAACAGAGGACACGCCATGCTATGCTTTGAGTTTGTAACTTGCTAGGACTAACAAACCAAACACAAATAACAACAATCCGGCCACGTCTAACAGATCTGCAAATTCATTCAGCTATTGGATTTAAAAAAAAAAAAAAAAAAAAGTTTAAACTTTAAGTGACCCGAAGCAACGTGGGTCTGAAGTGAGATAATACTAGTGAGATAATACTGTGGCAGAAAATCCCGATCATCCCTCTGTCTGCACCGACGGTGAATATGTCCCCCCGCATCTAACCAACTGTGGAGAGACATTCAGAAATGACTTCCAATCAGCTGGCAGATTTCGCACTGTTCCCTTGGCACCCGCTTCGGCTGAGCAAATCAGGTCACTGGAACAGTATTACTCCTGCAGCCTGCATTGACCAAGGACATAAATAATTACGGGCCACTGCGCTGGGGGACGGTATTGACTGGGCCTCCCTACAGTCCTGGACCGCCTTCTTCTTCGACAGTATCACAACACTGCAGAATTACTTCCAAGTCAAGCGCGCAGCCCAGAAAAATCAATCGGCTGTTCGGAAAATATCCTTAAATACGGCCACTGCTTCTGCGTTTTTAAAAGGGTCTAACTCTGCCTCACACATTGGCTTTTTAATTCTCTTTTTCACTGTATTTCAGTTGTTTTAATTGTTTTAATTTTTCCAAATTTGCTTTTAATCACTTTCTCCCATTTGCTACCATTAGTAGGAAACATCATAAATTAATGCAGTAGATATTCTACATGTAAACATAGCTGTTTGGAAATGGAAAGTAATAACCATTGCTGTGTGTCCATTTTCATAAAATGGAATAATAATTGGATCAGTGTGTTTTAGATGGAGTTAAAAGCACCAGGCAGGGGCAATGGGAGTTACAGCTAACTAATTTGTACTTCCTGGATAATCTAAGTAAACACCAATCACTTTGCACCCCAAAACTGCCACCCAACAACCCCTGTATTTTTAGTAGACAGAACAGTGCTTCTTATTTAGGCCTAGTTCATATTATGCCACATGCCGTGCATTAAATTACGTGTCCATAAAAAATAATTTTAGTCCATTTTGAAAAGCCTGATTCCATTAAAAAAATGGCTAATTTGTTTCCAAAGGCCAATTTCCACAATTCAGTAAGTGATTCTGCAGTACCATAGAAATGAATGCCCTATTAAATATGTCTTTTCAATAAGGCAATAATGAGACTTCTTTTTCACCATTAATGCATCTTACCAAGATGTTGTAACTACTGCAACCCAATGGCCATCTGGACGTCTGCTATTTGCAACATCATGGTTCTTCCAGTAGATTGATACAGCATTTAGGACGGGGCACATCTCATGACTTATCATTGCTAAAGCATGCATGACAAGGCATACATAGAATCAAGGCATGGTGTTGAATAAATAGTGTATTTCAAAAATGACAAAGTCTCACGGCTGGGCAACAGACTGACATCAGTCTGAATAATCTTCTTTGTCTGTCAGAAAGGTGAGATCTCAATGACATCACCGCTCCAGGGAAAGTTCAACTCCTCAGAAAACCAGACAGAACTCCCGGGCACTGAAAATTCTCCATCCTCCTGACACTGTAAGGTGGACATGCTCTTGACATGCACAGCCATTACTGAGATTTTTCTCCATCAATAAGTCCAGAGCTAGCAGATGTTGCGACATAAACTCTAAGCAGCTTAAACAAGTTTTTTTAATATAGATTATTAAGACCACGCACTGATCGTACTTGGGGTTGGAATCTTAAACCAGCACACAGTGTTAAACCACATCTTTTCATCTCTGTAACCTCTGCAGTGATCCTAGAAAGGCTCTCTCTCTGCAGAGGGGGATAATTCAGTAGCTTGGATGCCTAGGACATTCACATTTTTTGTCCATACTACAGAAGTATAACATCTCATGCACAAAGGCTGATAGGCTGGTATCAGGCAATACTTCTTTTGTTTTTTTTTTTAAACTTAAAGTCTTGACAGAGCTCGTGTTTACCTCAAATTTTACCATTAACCATGCCTGTGCAATGTGTAATCCTAAAGTTAGTTATTTAATCGCAGTGCAAAAATTGCATAAATTGCCTTTTTCTGAACTGGGTACATGTATAAAAGTGAGAATTACACCAAATAATTCATCTGAAATTAACATAACTGAATTTAAAGCAAAGTACAGTGCACTTTAACTACAGTGAAAGACTGGATCATATTATATAAAGCCTTGAATTTAATTATATCATATCTAATTCAAGTTCTCTTAATCAAGAATATTTACAGTAATTTAGTGTTGGAGAGGTGGTTTGAGAAATTTTAAATTATAATTTCATATTAAAATTGATCACAGTAAGTTGTGTCAGT
Organism: Megalops cyprinoides; assembly: GCF_013368585.1. Classification (NCBI taxonomy): domain Eukaryota; kingdom Metazoa; phylum Chordata; class Actinopteri; order Elopiformes; family Megalopidae; genus Megalops; species Megalops cyprinoides. The sequence continues at coordinate 37,103,746 of NC_050586.1, forward strand.
AATGTATAACAGAGGTTAATAACAGAGTAAACTCCGCACAAATGATGCAATCAATGGTGCAAAAGTACAGTATATGCATAGACTATGTTTCGGTTTAAGACACTGATAGTCTTACTTTTATCGAGTAAAAAATTGCACTCATTCTCGTTAAATAGCACTGGCAGACCAAGTAACCAGCTAGTTGGCAGTTATGTCACGATGTAATTATGTATATATTGGTCTGTTTTATATTTCATAATTATCTGTGACACCACATCTCACACAAGCAATTTTATTAACAGATGAATGGAAGACTCTTTTACTAATAACACTGCACCTTGCAAGAGATGCAAGCTTGCAGAATTTAATCTCCTCTCCTTATACTATGTACTCCAGCACCAGAGATTAGCTCTGGTTAGGCCACGGTTAGATGATCCAAGTCACCACATGCAGTGGGAAGATGCATGATAGTAGCACCACAGGCAGTGCTATGAGCACCCATTCAAAATTAAAAATAAATATCAGCAATATCGTCCTCCTCACTTGCCGATACTGATATGGTGAAAAATCTGAATATGGGCCTAATATACTGGCCCAGCTGACGTATCAGTTGAAGTCTGTTGGTGCCAACCTGATTTCACGCAAAGCTTGGCCTCACCACTGAGCCTGCCACACTGTCACCTTCAAGGGCCACCAATGCCCCCGGCCCCCACAAAGCAGGAACAAATTTCAAACTTACCGTGTCCAAATCGGATCCACTAAAGAGGGATAGCATACTGAGCTCTTTAAGATTACTGTTAATCGCAAATCTGTTTAAAAGGGTTAAGTCATATCTCAGAGGATTTCATGCACCGATCAACCGGGTAAAACGCTGGGAGCCGGTGGGCTGCTGATGAAAACATTAATGGTGGTCAATAATGCAGTACCAGCATAAAAAAAAGATACTCAACCCTCTAAAAGGTACTCACTGTTCTGGCATCTGAGAAAGGGTTGTATTCTTCCAGACCTGGAGGGGCATTTCGTGTTACTTGTGTCACCGAGGGATCCTAGAAGGGAAGAGAGCTGATGTTAATATGCTGAAGTAGAACCCCCCCCCCTTGCATTCTACGAACATAAAGACATGCTGGAAAGCAGTCTCTTAGACTTCAGCTTGACCCAACATGCTGTTAATGTGACTTAATTACTTTCCAAAGCACAGCCTTAGTGATGAACTGTAGGCTTTAAAACAAACAAATCAATACAATGACTTCCTCGCTTCCTTTTCAATATGAATACAAGAGTACTGTTCACAAACAAGTCTCAACTTAGACAAAGCAGTGACTTTGAAATCATATTACACATGTATTATAATTACCTGCTCCTTTAACTGTAACAATGCTTTATTTTTGCAGTGCGTAGGCTCATAATAACATACGATACAACATAAGAGTTCAGTAAAATTAGAAGAAATTAGATTTTAAATGTGAAAACAAGAATGAAAAGGTTATTCCCTGACACTTGCTGTTCTACAAATATCAACTTAAAATGACAAGCCTCACACATGCCACAAGTTAACTCATTCACAACTAAGACACATTTCCACATAAGTAATTTCATAAACCAGGTGTTCAACCAAACTAACACACAGGTATAAGCTCTTTGTGCAATCTTATACACAACAAAAACAGTTGTAACTTTACAATAGCATTGCCTTTGAAACACACATATAGTATTTAATATATGTAGCTATTTTCATAATTCCAGTTTCGGCAGTTTGAGTTCTTAAACAACACACAAATCAGCACAGCACTGTCCTAACCCTAAACAGCACAACATCTTTGGGGAAAAAAGGAACTTGCCGTTCTTAATCGGCTGCAGTTTCTTCTTGGAAGCCAAACACTGAACCACGCTGTCATTTACTTAATTAGCAATCTAGCAAGCAATCAGCGTCTCTGTATCAAAACACAGACGGTGCTTCTAAGAATATGGGACAAAACTGCGACAGACAGACTGCTGTCAAAACAGCAACAAAAAACCCCATGCCCCCTCCCCCACTATCAGCAGGGAGAAATAATGAGAGTGAGCTAATTCTCTTTTTCGCTGGCACCACATGGCATCGTAGACAGACAGGATCCAGGGCGTACAGTAGACAGGGGCCCGGTAAATGACGGACGTGGGAGAGGGGATCCCTGTAGCAAGACGCACATGACAGACGCACAAAGACGTCCTTTGTTGTCGGTGTCATGTTCTTTGTAATTCCCTCCGCGGTCGCCCCCATTATAAACGAAGACACATGGCCGAGGGTCACGGGAGCCGAGGATTCCATGGCAACCGCCTCGCGCAAGCCTTCGCCAGGCCAATGACACTGTGCCGAAAACAAAAAATAAAGCGCGCGGCCCCCTCCGCCCAGACTGATTTCTGTCATTCCAGGCACACCGTGTCACTGTCACGCTGACATCAGACAGCGGTACGGCTTTTAGATGATAATCACGGCAGAACAAACTTCTGTCGAAGGGAGAAAACAAAATGACCTCTGAATTCCCCTCCAGACGCACAGCGGGAAATAAAGAGCGCGATGCCGAATTATGTCAGAAGTGCCTTTTCCACACTATAATTTGGAGCACTGCAGCGCGACCAGCCAATAGCATGGCGCCTATTTTTGGGGGAAAAACAATTGTGCTCCACCAGTCAGCATGCAGATCCACTACACTAGAGTCAAACGGTATACTTAAATCTGAACTGAAGGCTATAATTTAAAACTGGCACAGAGGGACGATTCTAATAATCTTCCCTGCGAGTTCTCCGTGAATAGCCTACACAAGGGGCAGAAGAGAAGGAACAATACAAGTGGGGAAATCTACCTGACTTACAGAAAAGCAAGCATATGTGTTACACAGCCTTGTATTACATCTGTGAAAACAGAAATCTGTACTGAAGGCCAACTGTCATGCAAAATGAAGAGGAACCGAAGAGGTTATTTGATTTACCCTCTGAGTCCGGTAATGAGTGAATTGTATTTCCAGTATTCACGTATTATTTTCTGCTACCACTCTGCTGTAGTTTGCAATGATCAAGAAGTCCGTTTTGTAGCGATGAAAGCCCATGTTCACACGCTTTATGACTCTTAGTTTTCTGTTCATTGCCTTAGCACTGAAAGCCCACAACAGAATTCCACAGGACAGAAACTGACAGATAAAAAGTGAAAGATTCTCAGCACAGGCCCCAAGGTTAACATCACCAATCTGGCTTGTACAGACAGTGTAATATGCATTATACACAGACACACTGAAGTAAAAGAGACACAGCTTCTGAAGGCACACTTGCAGTTAATGTCTGACCGTCTCTGTACAGTAAGAACTCAGGGTCCGCCGAGCTGAAGGGGTATGTGGGAAATGTGTAAACATCTGAAAAGACGACAATCACTGAAAGCTTAACAATCAAAGTTAAAGATTATTCTGCAGGTGCATGACACGTGTGATGGAAGTATCTAGATTTGATTTTGAATACCGTGAATTCGCTGCGGTGGACTTACAGGGATAGCAAAATGTGTTCATTCACATTGTATTAGTCGATTAATCCCAAAGGGGGAAAAAAGGAAACTTACGTGCATTCTTTCCTGTTAATGTACAAGTAGTCTGGACCTACTGCCCAACTGTAACATTTTAACACAAACTAAAACTGAAGACAATGCCCGTTACTCAGAAACAGGCCACAAAGTAAAATCTTATTTTCCTGAATTATTTAATTTCATCTCATGATTTCTTCTGCAGAGGCAATTCTGTTCATCATTTTAATTCCCCACAGTGGCTGACATTCTGAGCGTGACAGAGAGTCCTTCTGCATTCCCTATCAAAGCCCATTCTGAAAAGAAAAATAACTTCAGAATGTGACCAGGCACCTCACCAGTCTTCTCTATGACAGATTACTCAGAGATGTGCAGGCCTATATATAAAACATATTCAAGGTAGTTACATCCTCATCACAATAAACCTGTTGGATGCCAGCCATTTTTTCCTCGCTGGGCTTTGCTGACTCCAGTACACAAGAACAAACACTACTGGTCTAAGCTTTTGAAGTAAGTAATTGCATTTGGTGAAAAACACCACAGGACAGGTCCTTGACACTAGAGCGGTGAGTGAGGAGGACAGTACTGACAAGCAGACTGTAGACTTTATTTTCGCTTTCAGCATACGCCGATATCACTCCGGGCCGTTTCTCCGCAGTGAAATACAGATGCAGAAAGCGGTGCACGGAGACGCAGCGTTCAGCTATGCCGCAGCACGTCTTTAATGTCTGCAATAAAAATGCATGCTCCACAGCCCCGGAGCTGCACGCTGTACTGCAGTGCAGTGTACGGGTTCAAGGTGAGGAGCGCGCGCCGAACGCTTCGTTCTGGAGGCAAATGCACTAATCACAAGCGCATAAGAGCACGCGCTGAATTTAGAGGCTCGCAGATACCGGCGGTGTCTCTAGTCTCATGAAAGCACTCCTGTGGAATCCTCCGCGTTGTCATCTGGAAGCGAATTTGGGAGAACCATACTCTCAGCTATGCTTACCTGAAGCATGGACTTCTGCCCTCACAAAAACGATTGATTTCACAATCTTCCAATGCATATGATTGTGGCGTTAAAATGTAACCCAGGCTAATTATAAGGGTAAATGACATGTAACAAAGTGGGAAGAACTATCTGTATTTGGTAATCAACTGGCTGGGATCATCCAGATTTGACAACGGGTACAGCCACATTTACACCTAGCAACCGCATACCGAGATCTGAAATTGTAATTCACGGGTTCTCTGTTCTTTGATCACACAGGCAACTGCTTGTGGACAGAACTGTTTTAAAGAGCAAAAAAATGTATGAAGCAATGTTTTAGGTAATACAGTAATGTCACTCGTGCTGAAAGACATCTGTCTTCTGTATGTATTTCATCAGGATTCTGGGGTCTGTATCTCTGGGAGCAGTTATTAAACACACACTTCTTAAAGAGCACTTTCAGAACCTCAGAATTAACTGGTAAACTTGACACTAGCCTCCACCGGCACACCGCTCCTCTTCACACAAATTCAATGTATCGATTCCGCGGCTGCATAAAAAAACGCGAAGCACCTGTAGGCCGGCATCTCCAAAATCTAATTATTCAGCTGATATTCAATTTGAGGCTGTAAAAAAGGAGTCAAAATAGGCGGTCTCATTTGCTTGCCTGCTTGCTGAGGGTGGTGTATCGATTAAGTGCCCAATCACGTTGTGTCTGGATCCCCATAAATCAGGCTGGGTTTTCATCCTGCTGCACCATACCGCACCGCACCGCTCAAGACCGGCCAAAGAAAGTCATCCGCAAAGCACGTTTTACTTTCTCTACGTCTCAGCAAAATTCTCTGCTCCGTCCTCAAACAGGGACGAGCTTCTTTTTTTTTCCATTACGTAATGCAATGTATGAATTACTTCAAATTAACCACATTACTTCACAGTCACATAATATTCAGTCAGCTCAGCATGGCAAAATGTTGCTTGGCTAGTAAGCACTCCTGCAGTAACAGGCCAAACAATTACACCACATTAATGTTTGGTAATAGGCGTTCTATGTAGTGAAACTTTGATCATTTTCTGCATCATTGTTGGGAACAGAACAGAGCTCAAGGGAATGCAACATTCCCAGTTCATTAAGGCTTTCTGTTTTACAGAGGGGTTCCTTGAACCAGGAATGACTGAAGAGAGAGGGCTGCTGACCATTCAAGATGGAGGGAAGCTGTTGTCACAAAACAAGTAAGGAAGGGGTGGACACAAATAAAACCTCTGGGACATGAATTCAGATCTTCTTTGTTCCTTTTTCCCCCCACCAATGCCTTATGGTGAAATGCTTCTACAGTAATCCTTTCAAAGGCCCAGCCCTATTGGCAAACGTTGTTATTCACCTCCTCTGCTAAGGCTTTCATTTTTGTTATTTACTTTTGCTAATACCAGGATTACACACCATTTCTTCCCCAAGGTTAAATGCAACAGCAGTAATTAAAAGTGTTAAGGATTTGAGCTATATAAGATGCTGGGAGGGTAAGACGGTTAACACTGGCGGTGACATTGCACAATAGCGCAGAAGCCTTTGACTCAGTAAGGTGTCTGAAATCATAAAGCACAACAGGAAGAAACATCAGCTGCTTGAGCATGCAGTGCTGGTCTCCGATTTGCTGATGCAGGAGGGAGAGCTGCATGGCTGACTTCTGATTGGCTGGCTCAGGGGACGAGGTCAGACAGCGGTGGAAGTGACCTCCGTGTGACATATGCATTGACCCCAGAATGAAAGGAACTTGATTAGCAAACAGATCAACAGCAGCAGGACATCCTGTATGCAGAGTGTGTGGAGACCAGAGGAAGGGTCAACCCAGTGGGCCAGGATCTGTGCGCTAATGCCATGCACCAAGGCCCAAAACATGTCCTTGGAGGCACAGCATTGTCATACAAATTCAGGAGATTATCTCAGAAGACTTTAGGGTGGCTGAGAAGATCCCTAACACACTGGGCTAATTTATACTCCACAGTTCTGCGGAGGGAACGTTATAATCTGATATCAGGGAGAATGCTAACCATTGCTGTTGAACAGCAGCACCCTGATTATGTTTGCTGTATTGGTCTCATAGTAATCCCCTAAAAACAATCAAAGTAAGAATGAGATAAGGAGCAATGCAGGGTACATGCCATTTATGCTATTGAGGCTGCTGCGCTTCAGATTAACTCAAGCAAGTAACAACGGTCTTCTGCACTGGCTTCCACAAAAATAAAATCGGAGATTGTTATCTGTGCGAGCGCTGACAGGATGTTTCTGTGGCATATGCCCCTCAACGAGCAGGCAGAGGAAGTGACACGTGAGCTTCCCTTCCTGGATTACGTGACTGGCCGTGCACAAACAGCCGTCTCCTGTTCCTCCCTCCACGGGCACGGGACCCGCGCACGCAAACACCAGCCTCCTCCCCCCGTCTTTTCGATACTTTCCAAAGTGCGCTCTTCTGCCTCGCCTGCGCTCACCTCAGATGCTGCGCCTTTACAGCCAACCTGACTCGGCCCCTGTGCCCAACACTCCCAGCACCTTTTGAGCACAAAGGGTCCCTCAGACCAGCTCTTACCATGGCTGTATTATGCCACCACCCAGACTGTAGAACAAAAGAGCTTAAGTGTTGGCTGTTGGCACACAGATGCCTCTGCCACAATTCTGCAGATCTGCTGGTTTGCAGTCTGGTCCCGTCCTGTCAGCTCTTACCTATTTCCAGCCTAGCTCCCAAAGGTTCAATCTTAGGCACCTCTGATCATGGAGGGTAAGAAGGGTGCCCTGAATTCCACAGCCAGCACTGGTAGCTATGAAGGAGAAAGGACTCATCCTACATTCTAGACAAAGGCTTTGAGCACACACACCACTGAGGACGCCCCCTCACTTCCCAAAGCCCACCGGATCATCTGACATGCTTAAGTTTTTTCTACCGCTGGTACACACTTGCTGACTTCTAATCTGAATTTATATATATGGAAAGGAATACTTCAGACGTGCACAAACGGTGTACCATGGATTCCTCCATTTCTACTTAATGTGTTTTAGTTCAAGTGGTGTCTAGGGGATGTAGAATGCTAAGCGTAATACTGTGTGATTACCTACATCTCTGCCAAACAATCTGTGGTTTCATTCTGTAAGTCCAAGTCTTTAATCAAAAATGAACTATCACTGTTCAAAAAACTCTTGCATGTTTAAATACTGGATTCTAGCTCAAAGCTATCTTGTCTTTACGAAGTGAACTATATAATTAGATTATCTCTTGACATGAGAAAAATTTCCCTTCCGACTTTCCTTTCCAAAACTCTTGAATGTACTTTTTTTATCCAATCATCTCATCTTTCTCAGATTGGCCTGCGTGACCCCTGCCAGTCCAGCCACTCTACAGAAATGGCTCTGCTCTCTATTAGCGATGCACTTCATTCTGGGAGAGTGGTCTCACCCTCCTCTGTAGTGATTCTGCTTGACCTTTCTGTAGCTGTAGTGAACCATCATGTTGTTCTTTCTAGCCTGGCAGAGACAGGCATCTCGAGCACTTATCTTAGCTGGATATCATCCTACCTCCCTGGGCATTCCTACCAGGTGGTCCCAACAAAGAGGTCTTGTCAAACATCTTGGCTTTTCTAGCAGATGTCTCATTGTCAAGGTCTGATCACCACCTGAAGCTCAACTTTGCTAAGACTAAGCTGCTCCACATCCCTGCTAAATCCTCCCCTTACCATGACCACCACCCTGGAGAAGACTCTGATGTCAGCCTGTCAGACCGTCAAGAGCCTCAGGCTGACACCTGACAGAGCAGTCTAAGAGACTGGGCGTCATGAACAAACACTGGTGTTAGCCAAACCTGCAGTGAGGGAATGATGCTCCCTTATGCTTCAGTCCAACGCCATACCCTTCACACTGCCTAGGTCACTGCATTGTGCCACCTCCAGGGAGCCCGGCTGTCTTCTTGTCCCCCTCCCGGCTGTAATGTCTCAGGTGTCCTGTTTGTTCTATCCATGACGTGATAGAACGAGCTTCCATAGATGTCAAGACGTTGGAGTGACTGGCCATCTTGCATCTACACATTTTGTCACTTAGCAGACAGGATGTACAGGATGATCACGCTACTTTACATTCACATTGTGAACATCCAGCAGAAACTCTCTTTCCAGAGAAACTCCAGAAGTCAAGCACAAAGGGCATCCAGCAAAACACTGTGTCAAACACACAAGGCTGAGACCACAAACGCACACTTGGCCCAACACACAAGTTCAATGCAATATACCCGACAGGAGTCTACCATTCCAAAACAAAACCAATACATACCCAGAGCTTCCCTGGGTTATTGTTAGTGGAATGGTATGGTACTGTAATGGTAAAAAACACTGCTCAGTGGCCTCCCTCAACAGACTTCCACAGACAGACTGTCTTTGCATGACCAAGTCTTTGTGCAATTGTGACTGAAGATCCACATCTGCAGACTGCAGAATCTTCTTGTTTATTTAGCTTCACTATACTGTACATTGTACTACACTTAGCTATGGCACTTGTGTACCTATTGAGGCACGCATGCACTTACATCGGAGGGAAAACGAGTTCCATGCATCACGACTAGGGTACTACATGTACCTATGAAATCGTTATTCCAGTATCACATTTACAGTTACTGTCATCTACCACGTGCGTCCGGTCAAGTAGCTGTTAGCAGGGTCAATAAACTCAATAAGAAGTGAAGGACTTTCGCGAACAGATACACAAATCAGCTGATAACATTAGCAAGATGGGTGGCTAGTTAGCATGCTGACGAATACCAGATACCTAATCTTACAGACCGCAAGGTATATAGTCTGTTTTACTAATAATGAGGTTTTAGTAGCAACTAATTAGCTGCACTGATACAAATATATACAGCTACCTGGCTAGGCAGACATCTCTGTCGCCAGGTGGTGGTGTTAATAAAGAAACTGACGAAAATGCAGTAATGTTATCTTCTCATGATTACAATCGCTAGCTAGACTGTCTAGTTAGCCAATTATCTAGTCAACTGTCAAAACAGTTAGCTAGCTAACGTTAGCCAGGCAACTGTCAGAGCTACAAGCCTAGAGCTAATGCTTTTCACGCCTGACAAGAATGCAAATGTACAAAACGGCATTGACTAAGAGAGATTATCTTGCTAACTTCTACAGTAACATTATCTTCCTACGCGTTTCCATACGACGTTACTGAAATCCGAACCCAAACAGCTCCTTCAACTTACTAGCTATCCAGTTAGACGTCTAGTTAGCGGTAGGTGGCTAGCTACCACAGAAAACGGCTATACAACGCTAGTTAGCAAAGCTACACACGCCAGGAACAGAGAAGTCCAACCTCAATACAGTCAGCAAGCTAACGTTAGCTTGCTAAACTCCAATAGCCATGCCAACGCGGCCGACTTCGCCCCAACAACATCTTTGTGTATGTGTTTTCTTTTAATACATATGGTTCTGTTTGATTAATTAGTGTATTGCTCGTTTTGTTGCTTTGGCAACACAGCGATTGTCCGTCTTGCCAATAAAGCACCTTTATATTGAAAATGAATTGACTATTTAGCGACTGCAGCTCGACAGCTAGATAACATTAAGTGATCCCAGAACTCAGTAATATAACTGGCGAGCTGACGTGCTGCATGTCAATACGCTGATCACCTATCCAGCAAGCTACATACTGTCTGACATTGATGAAGATCAGCTAATCGCGTTCACAGCAATACCAGCAATGAGGTAATGTTGCGGTAGTGAAGCTAGCAAGTAACTCGGGAAGAAAAGGAATTGCACTTAACGTTAGCTGAAGTACAGCTGCTAGCCAGCTCTGGTCAATTGTTGTCAAGTATAGCTAACAAACGTTATAACGTTACCTGAAAGGGGTTGCTGAAGTCCGGATCTGCGAACGGATTACTGTCAAAGTCGGACATTCTGCTTAAATATTGTCTTTAGATCGCGGTGTCTTTTATTATTGTTGTTGTTTCCAGCTATTTTCAAGTAGAAACGGCTTTCCCCTCCCTCAACCGCTGCAGCACCGTTACAGCTCGCTCTCTCAGCTTCAGCAGCAAAATGGCAGGAACGGAAGTGATGCCCCGGCCGAGTTCACACTGCGCCCCATAACGTCACCCCTCAGCGGCCGCACCTGAAAATACAGGTTTGTCTTCATTATCAAAATGTAATTTCTCTTTCGGATGAGAATAATTCCGTTTCTAACAGGTACTATCGAAATTAAGTCGTTTCTTAAATAGTGAACAATTCATGTACCCGCCAACCAGTGCCCGCAGCACAGGGAATTATTACAAATTTAAATAAAATTATTTGAAAATATGACTGGTAAAAAATATCAGAAAAATATCAGGTTACCAAAAAAATTGACAGTCAATATGTATCCATCCAGTCTTTAAACAATGACCAAAATACTAAGAATCTATTGTAGAACTACTGCAGCCTACATGGCACCTTAAACATGGTTTCTTCATCATGGTCTGCTGATAGTGTGCACAGATTTATCGTTTATAATACTTTCCTACATATGTCGTATGTATTGTAACGTATAGAATCAAAATAAAAAAATCAGCCATACTGTAGGGGCACCCATTTCATCAAGACAGTGTACTGTGGGAGGAAGCAGAGGACCCAGAACAAAATCTATAACTTCACACAAACAACTAGATTTGAACTGGGCTCAGCCAGTATACAGGGCAACATACAAGAAAGAAGACCATACTGTATTTCAAACAGCAAAAAAAAAAAAAAAAACATAGCAGGAGAATTATTATATAGGTTGGAAATAATGTAACTTAATTGCTGTAAAGATAGTACAGTAATGTCATCAGCAGAAACTGAGGAAAATATATAGGGAATCTGGGGATTGTGATTCATGGTGAAACTAGACAATCAAATATGATGAATATGATGTGAGAATGTGCTCTGCATTTAAACCATAGAGCTGTGTGGACCTCACCTCTGCATTTACAACCCCCAGCTATGTTTTTGCCAGTAAATCCTTTGACGTTTTTATTTACTCATTTGGGAAATAGAACAATAATGTGTGTAGACCTGCACAATCAGAATTGCCACATAACATTAAGCAAAGAAAAGCCACATGAAGTTAACTTGTATACGCATAGCTGTATTGAACAATCGTGTCACCATTTCCTTGTGCTTCATTCTGGAAGTCCACAAAATGCCACAATTCATTATGCAGTTTTCTAATAAATATTTAATGCAACTCGCTAAAAGCCACAAAGAAGACATCTCTGCAGGCTTCTTATTAATGTTAAAAAATTTAAACCAACAAATGTTGGCTTTTCACATTGAAACATGCATGCATATGGCTGGTACTTTAAACAGATGATTTCTAAAGACAAACCGAGATAGTATCCATGAAATACACTTTCTTTACCTTGTTTGTGTTTACATTTAAAGTAAACCATATTCATGAGAACTAAGCAATTAAAATGCAATGATTTATAAGTTAAAGAAAGAGAATTGAATTCTGCTCTGGTCTAACTGTAAACAGTGTCATAAAGAGTAATTACTCCAGTCAAGCTTATAATAAAAAACATGTTTGGCTTGCTTTTATTGCTATTATCTTTTGGTAGGATCCCTAATACAACTTTACAAAGATCTTACTGTAGTAATGAACTGTGTATTATTTCCCAAGTATTCAATCATGACAATATTTCCAACAGAACTGTCTGAATGAGCATCATAATTCTCTTAAGGATGTCAAAACACTGCTGCTGAACAAAACCATGCCTGAACAGTTAAAACTGAACAAAGTTGACAGAAAGATATGTGAATATTTTTTGTCATTTCTGAAATCTCAATCAGAACATGAAGATAGATTTTTTTGTTAGTATTCATAATATAATATTGAGTTGTGCCTTTAAACTTACTCTTACCATACATTTCAGACATATGGAGGGTTCATAGGCATGTCTCACTATGAAGATTTGTGATTTTTAGGATATTTAACCATTTGCTGATGCTTCAGATAGTTTTAACCATGTATGTACACATGATCATTCATATTACCCTTCCTGAAAATGAGTATCAGGAATAAAGGAAATACAACAGAATTTCTTTCAGCTAATATATATATTTAACCCAGTAAATAATGTTTAGCAATTTATTCAGGTTGTACTGGAAAGTTGAAACTAAATGTCCACTGAAATACAAACAAAAATCACAATAAATCTAACCTAGCACCCCTCATTATCCATGTGTGTCCCAGTGCTGTCCCCTCATCCCCTGGTCTCAGATCAGTGTTCATCATGTGAACACTGTGACAGGGTGACTAACACGGTGAGTGCTGGTTAGACGTTGGTAGGCATTAAGGGAGTATGGGAGCGAGAGAGTGGTTTGGGCGCGGCTGGCATCTCCTTTGCCTTATGTCTGATTCATGCAGGCAGAAGGACAGACCTTGGGGCTGTCTTCCAGGGAAACTCACATTCTCTAGATGAACTTGGATTTATTCAATAAATGAAACTATGCTGTCCCAGTCACGGCTAGACTCACAGAAAAATATTACAGGAATTATAAAACGCCTTTTAAATATGGCACATTTTGTGTGAGAAATCTGTCATCCTTCAATAACAACAGAAAACAATAGAAAATAGATTTAATCAGAAACAGTTGATTTCCTTTGAACATATAACCCACCTAGACCAAAGCGACTTTGAAATAATGCCGTATGAAACTTAATTGAATTAATAGCAGTGGTGCACAGCTCTGTGGCAGCTCCACACTTGAATGTTGTGTGAAAAGCACAAAAAGCTCATGATGTATCACTGTCTACCACCTGGCAAAGAGTGACAGCGGTGCCAGGTCAAGTACAGTGGAAGGCACGGATCAGGTCTGCAGATGAAAGAGCGACAGGGTTGTGCAATAGGCTGTGTCAGCACCGGGGCGGCAGTGTAGTGTAATGGTTAAGGAGCAGGCCTTGTGACCGAAAGGTTGCTGGTTCGATTCCCCACTGGGGCACTGCTGCTGTACCCCTTAGCAAGGTACTCAACCCACAGTTGCCTCAGTAAAATAACCAGCTGTGTAAATGGATAACATTGTAAGTCACTCTGGATACAAGCGTCTGCTAAATGCCAATAATGTAATGTGATGCACTACAGGAAGCAGATTATCCCTTGGTAGTGGCCTGTAAATGGCCTTGGCTACAGTGTATCTTAACAGCATGCTTGTTTCATTGTTGCTGACCATTCCATGAGATGATATTCATGAACTTTTTAAATGTGTTAGGAAGTGATTTTTTTTACTGGCAGAATGCTAGTGCTATAGCTATTATCTTTCTTACAGAAAGTATGATCCTGTCTGATCCTGTCTGAGCTAATGAAGAATACTGTTTTCACACAGACATGGAATAGATATTTAAAATGCTTGCAAGCAAGCACCCCTTCTCTGATCTGGGTTTGTAACTGCATTTGAAAATAAATTCTATATTAGCTGTATAGTTGCAGTCTACATAGTTATGAATGAATAGATCATTTGTGTTTTGCCCCTTCGTTGCATTTGTGCGTATACAGTATATAAACTGCTGAGCAGCTTTACAATAGTGTATTCTTTATGTGTGCATATTCATTGCTTGTTGACATATCTGGATATCTGCTACATTAGCCCTTGCTAATGAATGAACAAACAGTTTTAGTTTTATTTCCGGGTTACACTCACTCAACACAACTTCCTAGCTTGTCTTTGTTCCATAACTACCAGGCGATGAGAATGAGAACAGAATAAGGAAGTGCAATTGCCCAGGGTGGAAGCTGTCCCGCTTTGGATTGAAGGGGCCTTCTGTTTGACGGGCAGCATGGACCCCCTGGGCTCTTTTTGTCTGTCTCCACCTCGGGGCGTGAGTGTTCCCAGTGAACTCCTCCGCTGCTGACCAGGACTCCCTAGACAAGTCTCTCCATCTTGCATGACCACATACAGCGCAGTCAATGCATAATTCAAGCTGGAGTGAATTAGTGAAGCCGGCTGTGTGGCTTTTAAATGTACACAAGTGAATTAGTGAAGTCAGCTGTGTGGCTCATAAATGTACACAAGTGAATTAGTGAATTCATGCAAGGCAAAACTTAGCCAGAAATGGGCATGTGGTGGTATACACCTAACCTCAAGCATTCACATATGTCTGTCTTTCTCCAGTGTGACAGAGCCATAGCAAAGATAGGAGAACCATTTAGCAGAGGCTAATGTCTTTTAAGACAAATTACACATTGTCACATATTCACAGTATGCCTAGGCCTGGTCATTAGGAATACTGCACTTGATAAGCCAGCCAAAATAAAAAAATTATAACAAACAACCCCATAATGTCCTATAAAAACAGCGCGATCATATATTTTTGCTTCCAGAAACAGTATTCAGGCTTTTATAATCACTGGTGACCTCACATCATTTTATGAGACATGCTAGTTGTTAGATCATCATAGCAGAGATAAACTGACAATTATTTCTCATTATTTCTTATTATCTCAGATGGAATATGGCACTGGAATATTTGGATTAATGATTAATATTATTTGTCAGCCACAGGTATTCTCAGCTTTTCCGTTATTCCATCATGTTGTGCAGTGTAAACAGGGAACCAGTCAAGGCATGTTTCTTTGCTTCTGCAGGTTATGCATGTAAACAATTAGTTTTACTATTGGGTTTTACCCCATTCGAAGATCACTGGTTTAAACCAATTGTCTGTTGCAGTGATTTAAAAATTATCTATTTGAACACTAGAGGGCAGGTTTTACCAATATTTGAAAATGCTGTGAAGCTTAGAGGTTTTGCCAGCTTTTGACTATGATGGAGCAGTCTTATGACTATTGCCTCAGACCCACTCCACTCTAGAGTGATGTCAGTCATTGATGTAGTGAAAAAAGGAGTGGGTCTGTAAGTAGCTCCTCCAAAGTGTTGACACTACTTTTATTTTACCATTGGGTGGGAAAAGGCTCCAAATGGGGTTATACAAAAGCAACTGCAGCCTTGAAAGTATCTATTTAAGTTTGGTAACTGTCAAATTACAACACATTTCAATTGTAATAAGTACTTACTGTAATAATCACTTAGTGTTAGTGCATGTGCAGCTGCTGCAGCATGTTTAAATGAAGTGCACAGACATATACTGTACAGTATATGTGCCTGAGAAAGGGAATCCATGGACTTTTTGTAACTGTTATGAATTTTCATATTTGTTTACTGTACATCACTATTGATAGTAAAATCATTTTTAAGGACAATAGATAGCAAATATAAAACATCATAACTGTGGGTATATATGAAATTTAAGTGACAGATTTATATTTAATGTAAACTCATTCTTACACATACAAGCAAGACTAATATCATAAATGTCATCATGTAACGTGCTTATTTTCTTGAACAAAATGACCCGTGAAAAGCTGTGGTGCAATCATTAATTCCGTGTAGTACATCAGTTCACAGTGTTTAGCTGACAGGTGTCAGATATGCGCCTGTCAAAACAGCAAAAAATTCAGTGTATCCCTGTAGTCATTGATTGATGTTTAGATTAACACAGTTAATCTAGTTGCATAAGGGGTGACTGTGTGACCACCAAACAGATTTACTTGTCAAACCAATGTAAAAAAGCACAAAAGTGACCATTTGAGAGCACAACTGTGAGCACAGTTGATTGCATTCTGGATGTGGACACAAGTATTAGGAATTTTTGTCCCTAACACCTGCAAGTGAAAACACCAAATCAGCTCTTTTCGACAAAAGTGGCCTTAAGAGAGATCATTTACTTCATTGGCAAGAAATGGGTTAGTGAAATTCGATGTAATAGTTTGGGACAAGACAGGAGTCATGTTCAGATGACCACTGAACATAGTGGTGTAGGGCATCTGATCAGGCAGTTAACCTTATTTAACCTGAGATGTATCAAATAGAACACAGAGAATGATATGAAGTGGCAGAGATGAAAGTTAACATGCCGGACATTGAATTACATGAATTCCCCAGCGGCCTCAGTGTACATGCAATGTCAGTGTAGGTTACCATCCTTGTCATTTCATGTTTGGCATGGGAACACCAGTATTACTGCCCATCTTTAACTGTGTCCTGCGAATGTGTTGACACAGGCTTGAATTCAGATGAACAAATGTTGCTGTCTTAGCCTGTGTTCCACCAGTCCAAACATTTGCCTACACTCATCAGAATGATTTTACTTCTTGTTTGTTTCTCTTCCAGATGAACACCAAAGGAAATGACACATCTAAGCTTATTACAGCATTCACAATGCATGCTGTGAGTACAAACACAGCCACAAGACTAACAGTCAAATTCACCAACAATCATTACTGATTTACTTCAGGACTTTAAATGTAAGTGTAAAGTGAGGTATAAAGTGTAACATCTACTACAAAAGCACAAACACAACAGTGTCCAGCATCATTCACAATTATGTGATTTGTCTGACAATTCATAAAACAGAATCAACACTGGATGTTACCAACAATCAGTACACAGTTCAGAAAAGTGATGATACAGCAGAGTGTCAGTCCAGGTGTACTGCCTCAGGTTTGAAAAACCCTGGTACAGTGGAGAGAGGTAAGTTTCCTGAATGGGCTTGATGGTGGACAGTCAATTTGTGCTGTGCTGTGAGACAACAGACATAAGGAAAAGATAATAAAAAAAACGCCATTGAGAGCTGTCCATAATTGGAAAAGCATATGCAGTCTTTGGGAATTCTTAACAGATGTAAATAATCCCATATTTCATTGTCGTGATCACTTTTTTCATCAGCCTTCAACCTCATCCAACAAATAAGTGATTTAAAACAGTATTCTACAAAAGGCTACTAGGTTCAATCTATCTATGTGTTCTTTTGTCAACTTTGAATATCAAAAAATAGACTGAGCAAATGTTTTCATTCATTAACTTTTTTTTTCTTTAACTTTTTAAAAAATTATATAAGTATCAAAGAAAGATTAACACCTCCTTAAGTTTTTACCCCTATATTAAGGGCAATGCGTGCTGTAGTTGCATTGAATCTAGAACTAAGTAAACCAGTGGACTGGTCAATTATTTTCCTTTTACTCCAGCAGTTAGTCACGGATCATCTGGCTGTTTTCCTCCCCTCTGCGAAGCGACAATTTGAATTCCGTCTCCTGCTGCAAGGCAAAGAGGTGTCAGGACACACCATGCGCCACAGAACTAGGGCAGGAGGTCTTCAGTGACCCAGTAAAGCCTCAGTGGCACCGGGGCACGGTGCAATGGACACAGGACCCAATGAGTCACGAAGTTCGGCCCGTGAATATCGATTAATGAATCAAACTGCCGCGCAACGGGGGCGCTGCACACACGGCGGGACCCTGATGCGCTCCTGTCGCGATTAGCCGCCGGGGCGGGGGAGCTCGGTTGCTGGGAGTAGCGGTAAGTGGTGGCGGAGGGCCCTCCGTCACGTCTCAACCCCTCCCTCCTCCCCACAGGCCACCGGTCTCCTTGGTTCTGTGCGCGTCCGCACGGTCTCCTGAGCTCCGGGTCCCCCGCTGGCTGACACTGATCGCGTCTAATCAGAAACCGCGCAGGAACGAATGGGGTGTTATGCAGCCCTCTGTGATTTAATATCAGGACGCTGTGCTCCCAGACTCGTGTGAGAAAACGGTTTTCTGGGCTGCAGCCACGCGCTGTTTGTCTCTGTCTGTCTTATCGGGGGGGAGGGCGGCGCAGAATCCAGCGCGCCGTGCGCCCGGGTAGATTGCCAGGTCATTGGCGTCGAACAGTTTCCACAGTGACCTCTGGTCCGAGACTCCAAAGGTCAGGATTTGACTTTTATTTTATTACCATCCGCCCCGGGATTACTACAGGACAAGGTGCTGTTTTAATGCTGAAACTGTGCAAGTGACAGCCATTGCCAGAGGAGCTTTGATGAGCTGGTGATTACCTCTCAGCAGGTGTTCTCTGCCCCCTAAAGGAGCCTAAATTAGTTACCAAATCATGAAGAGTTTCAGCCGTCCAGCTCTAATCAAAATAAGAAGTACCCCCCAGATGATATCAGCCTTTGAGGTGGACCTGGGAAGATGCTTATTATATTCAACAGTTAATTGAAGAATGTTGTTTATAGTATGGATGATGGAATATACTGTTAAATCACTTGGTTAGTTGCCTAGTTGAATTTTGAGTAAGAATGGTTAATACTAAAGCACCCAGACACTTTGTGCCAGACTTCACAGACACATTTGCTATGAATTGCTATGCAATTAAATGTGACAAACATTAGCCAATCAGCAGTTTGAGGTGGAAGCCCTCACCCTGTAAGCCCTGGAATAAAATCATCCACTGTACAATGGGAGCTGTTGCTGTTATTCTGCATAATGACCGTGGCTGTTTTTAAAGTTCCATAGATAAAACAAGTTCCCCTTACAGAAGGTCCCCAATTCTGGTAACTTCCATGGGAATCTTTACATTGATATATTTCTATAATAATCTTCAATCTGAAGAGATACATCTGAAGTTAGCAAAGTGCACACTTAAGTATGCTTCCAATAAAGAGTTTTAGCCAAATTCAGAGGTATGCAATGTTTAAATTCCAAGGGTAGTTACTGCCCTAAGTAGACTAATGTCTACTCATGAAAGGAGTTTTATTCTTCTTCTAGGACTGTCTTTATTTTAGTTTGTGAATTATATGAATACAATAACAATGTTAATATTTCTTTGTATGTAACCACTGATAGAATCCAATGACTGTAATACAGGAACGAACATATGCAGGCAATTCACATGTCTAATTACAAATCAAGTGTGAATTTTGCAAAGAATTTTTTGAGGGGATGGAAGGAAATACAAAGGAAAGATGTTTTCTGTATCTTCTGACTGATAATGGAAGCACAGTATATAGCAATATCAATGGCTTAACAGTCTTTGAATCAAGCATTAGGTTTTGACAATAATTATAATTCATGGGAGCAGTGTTTACTTTGAGCCATCAAGCTCACTTTATCACAATATTGCAGCAAATATTTAAAATTTGGATCATGGTCCAGATCATATTATTTAAATTAGAACTCCTCAACACTGTGACCCTCTCAAGTGCCATTAATGCGTGTTTGACATCATGATGGAGCTCATTATTGCTCATTATTGCCCAGTCAGGTCAGACTGCTCAAATAGAAGTTATAAAATCAATTCCGAAAGGCCCCGGTTCTGACCTTGGGGGCCAAACTCATTGGCTGGCCTGCAAATATTTGCTTAGCCTCTCCTCTTCTAGGACAGAGTCCAACAGGAGGCCTGGAGGCTCTCATTTCCACAGTTACCCAGCAGAATGGGATAGCTTTGATTCCTAGGCTGAGAAAAACTGGATGTGGGTTTGCACTGTCAGAAAGTGCAGAGGAAATCTGAGGGGCAATGCTTAACTTAAATGATGAAATCTATGATTGTTACCATGCATTTTTCTACAAAGGAATGACTTACTTTCCTAAAGCAAACATGTAGCCAAAGCTCAGATGAAAAAAAAAAACATGTTCATTGGCAGCTGAGGGATTTATTACCTCTAACAAAGTTCAGGTAAAAGGAAATTAAAATACCGTACTGGGAATTAATGTGAACTGTATAGCTGTCGCCATCTTTTCTCTCAGATAGAATGCTTGGTTGAGATTTAGTGGTTTGTTTTGTTTTTCCCTGGTCTCTTCGAGGCAGAGGAACTCAGAGGATGAGTCACTGCCCACAAGTTTGATCACATTGTCCATCTGCTCCTTACAAGAAGACCAAACGTTCAGCCCTCAAGCCCAGCTACACCCGGAATGGCCTGTCCCCCACCATACGTAGGAGCAGAAGCTATGCTGGAACAAACCCAAATGTCACCACTGATACCAATACACTTGTTGATCGAGCTGGGTCTCGTCGCCATTTTAATACCTTTTTGTTTCCATCTTAAAATCAAGTGATTATAGATGCATGATACATCCAATGACTCCCCATTCCAATTATGTCTTACAAAGCAAAATCACATTTCTGTTGCAGCATAGCTGAGAGTGGCAGAAAGAGAAAAACAGACAAGTATTTGTCCTGAGTGCAGGCATGACTAAGCGTAACCATGAAAATGATTGAACCAGAAGAAATTTGCAAGAAAGTTATTTCTTTTGCTGATTCCCCTCTTTTTCACTTGAAATAAATGGCAATGAAAACCTGATAGCCTTGGTCCATCCTGGTTCACTGTAACAACGATGTTGTTACTGTTTATCAAAATGAAAATTCTTTATGAGTGGACTTTCCATTACCTGTATACCTTAGCTGTAATGCAACAGTGGTGACAGAACAGTCCTACATACACTCTGTGCCATTTTAAAAAATGCATCTGAAAATCTGAATATTACAGGAGAAGAATACATAGGCTAGGCAGGTGTGGGATTGATCACATCTAACAAAGTTCAGTTAAAAGGAAATTAAAATCTGCAATTCATCTTGGAATAGGAGCCTTAAGGACTGATGGTACAGATCAGTGTACAGCTTATTGAGGTTTAGTACTGCTGGCTTCATTTCTACCAGAGGACAGACTAAATATAAAAGTCTGTTCTTAGCACAGGCAGAGAGAAGCTTGTGAATGTTAGAGCATATTCACTGTGAAGAAATGTAACATGTATCACATAAAGACCAGTGGAGACCAAGCATCTGACCAGAGATGCCTCACTGTACTGAGGGGGTGAGGAGGACAGGGTGCTAGAGGTGTAGAAATCAATTTATCAAATAACTAATTAATAACTAAATGACACAACTTTATTGAAAAGATGGGAACTAATGATACTGAAGGACACATCAGTGGAAACATTCCTGCAAGCCATTTGATATCTAGTACAAACTTAATGAGTGACTCAATTCGTTGTTCACAGGCCCCTAACAATTCAAGGTGGCAAGGTAGTTACGAGAGCAGAACACTGCATTTCACTGTGACGTATAGAGCTGTACTCCCGATCAGCTTTTGTTTCTGTTTTTCATGTACCTGCACAAATCCGGCACGCATTAAGTGCTTTAGTCATAGGAAAATTGTGTTATTCATTGATGTGTCTGTACGGCTGAAAAAGAATAAAGTTGCTCTTTTTCACGTGATAGAAGGATCCATTGTATCTTACTAGCTGTGCTGTGGCCCACAAGAATCCATGCCAGCTAATCCTAGCCTTCGTCCTGAGGGTGCTGTCCCACATCTGAGAGCTCTTTACAGTTCTTATCATGACACTGGCCAAGGGAGCCATAAGTCTAAAACACTACAGCTCAGGGCAGAGTGAAGTCCCAAAGTATTGGAGTCATCATTAACACACCATGGGGACAGAGACTGGAATGTTACCTGTTGCAATGTGTAAAGCATTGCAAATGGAAAGGATTTTGCTGTAGCTGTTTGAAGCCACTGTTTAACATTCATGCAGTTTTTTAAAACATCAAACGCAATATTTGTAATGGTGTTTGTGGAGTAAAGCTAAATATTGTTTTCTAATATTGTTCCATTTATGGACTGAAGCCTTTGGTTGTGTTTACACTTGCACTCTTGTTCAAGATCATGAGGAAAATATGACCGAAATCACTGTGAAAGTTTTGAGGAAAGTACAAGCAGTTTACTGCAGTTATCAGAACGTTCTACTGTTATCAAAGGTGCAAAGAATTGATTGAATATGTTCTATCAATTGAATATTCTTCTATTAAGTAATTTCATGGATATTTAGGTGAACTTGATCGTTGACCCTTCTATCAAAATCCTGGTGAACTCTTTTGATGTAGTACTACTTATTGGACACATGGGGGACCCCTATCCAAGCATTTTCTGCACCTTATTTTCCCACCCAACCACGTTCTATTCTGAAATTTCCAAATATATAATCAATAGATGGCCTGCAAATGTAATGGACATTTCAAACCCATTAGCCTACATTACCTTGGTGTTCATAATTTATCTCAAAATCGACAACCTCTGGCAAAAGCACTTGACAAAGATTAAGCTTGATGGGTTTAAAAGAGAAGCAACAGCAATGTTAGGATGAACCTAAATATTCTCATATAAAGGCACTGAAGCCACTGTGATATAAAAGCTTATGCGATGGTTCTCTAAAAATTATGTTTTTAAAACTGTCCCCCACCATTCACGCTTAATTGGAAGGGTTATGGTTAATTGTTTGCTGTCTTCTGTTACTGTGTTTGTGCTTTTAACAATATAATATAATGTTCCTATGTGCTCAATGTCAGCAACTGGAATTTACGCTGAACCTCTAATAACTCACCCAGTATTAATGTTTGGATAATGTGACTATATATAACGATGTTAACAACCTGATGGCATATAATGCACACACACTATCTGTCAAAGCTGTATCAATAGAGGCTGTTGCTGCGAAGAATACAGTACTACAAAGTATTAATGTCCTGCAGATATCTTCAGTGAATATTACAGGCTCAGAATTTTGTTTTGGTTTCTCTCTCTCTCTCTTGGCGGTGTCAAGTGAAAATGAGTAACAGTAACACACAGTATCAAGTAACACAATAACAAGTAAGGTTAAAAACACAATTGGCTGTGTATTATATTCTCTGTAATCTGCATGCTGGTTGTTCATTCCTTATTGATTTATTACTAAATGCCTCTTGGCATTTGCATAAAAGGCTTTTGCACTATATATTCTGTTTCCAAAATGAAAATTTGTTCATCCCTTTGTGTCTCAACAAAGGACAAAAATCAGATGCTTATGAATAATCAATGGTAACTTAGTAAAGGGGGTGGGTGAAGCTTCTCTGGAGAGGTCTACCGCGGATCTTGCTAATGGCACACGTCTACGGGTATTTAATTAGAAATAATGCACCGCTGGGCCATTCAGGACATCACATGGTTTGTTTGCTGTGAAATGTGAAAGGTAAACACAGGAAAGACAAAAGCGACTTGTCTCGTTCCCGGAGGTGAAGGCAGGCCCCGCCACTTGAGACCAGCGCTATAATAATGACTCACAAATTAGCCTTCTTTAACACCTGGTCATGGCCATTTAGAAACGTTCATTAACCACTGGCGCAGAGTGAATAGGTACGATAGTTCACTCCTTCTCGTTAATTGCTTGAAAGGGGTTGACTGGCGACTCAGAGGACACTGTGGTTTTCGAGCATTAGGCTAAGTGCTAAATGCAAGACCTTCAATTAGCCATCCTGATTGTACACGAAAAAATAATTATGTGCTATCAGGTCGCATTAACAGATTCTTATTTTATTTAAGAAATTGCCAAGTGAACAGTGCTATGCAATTTCATACAGATAATTAAGATTTTTTTTTCCCTGTAAAACACACACACGCAACCCCTCACACAATTATGACTGGATGTCCAATATTTAACATCATTACGCTTTGCATGTCGACGAAAGTACGCTACCAAGAGAGGGAAAATGTAGCATTAACTACATTTTTCCTCTCTTAGGAAAACAACGCCGGTCAGACGGGGCCCGTGAATCTGGTGCACTCTGAAATGAAGAGTGAAGGTAGCAGAAACAGCTGGACTGGCTACCTGCGGACGTATCAGCGGTGAACGAGAAGGTGAGGTTGGAAAAACCCAAGCAATGGCTGCTTTGTGTACCAGTCGGGAAGAGGAGAAGGAATGCGAGCTGTTTTTGTAAGCCTTGTCAGTTTAGCAAGAGCTGACAGGAGAGAGTCGAGCCGGTTTGATAGCACAGAACACCTGTAATGCATTTTTTCCCTTTTATGGAAGCACGGTGACAGCTGTTTTCGCCATGGGACGCAGTAATTCTAATACGGTATGCACATTGAAATAATGATACAAACCACAGGATCGCCTCAACGATGGACAGAACATTTACAGCATCCCTGTAAATTCCTTATCGTTCACGTGATCAACAACATAGGTAATAGTTAATTCGAGAACACGATCTACGTAATAACAATATTGGTATGTTGAAGGGTATTGTTTTGAGTTCATGGTTTCATTTAAGAGAATCATGAGCTGTCTTACATATTACTGAAATGAGGGAAACGTGGATTTATTGAAACAGATATGTGCTAGATTTGTGATTTCAAACAGATATCTGGCCTGTACTCAGATGTTAGGAACAAAAAAGTCATTGCATCTATCAAAGTAAATAAAATAGTAATAATGCTAAATAATAACAAACATAAATGTTTTTTTTTTTTTTTTTTGCTGAAGGCTTCATCTGCATTAAACCCTCATTATGTCATTCACAAAGTCAGAAAGGCCGGGTAAGTTGAATAACCGAAACCTTCACAGCTGTTAGAACTCAAATCATTGTTAGACTTACAGTAACCAGAGGAACAAAATGTGGCTTTCATCTGCACTATACTAACTTATAGAAAAGAAAATGCAACAAGTTTACCCAGTCCTAAGTAGTGATATTCTGGCATAAATGCTCTGTAAAATATAACCAAGTTATATTAACAAAGGCAACAAATGAGAAGCGTAGTGCATGATATTTATTATTGTGTAAGAGCCTGCCCATATCACACAGAAACAGGCAGAAAAGTGCTGGTTCATACACATAGTGGAGGACTGGGACACCCAATTCTGAAAAAAAGATCCATCACATGCATTAATTAACACTGCTGAATGAGGAATTTTCACATTGTAGGGGTGTTCAAATGGCCCTCTTTCTACCAAGCAGTGCCCACCACCTTCACCTACCAAATTTTTGGATTTGATAATGTAAATTTTATCCACAGGGCTTTTATAATTATATCACAAATTTTGCATTTGACCTTGTAGTGAATTATTTCCTTTGGTAAAAAGGAAGGTATCAGTGTTAGGCTATATGTAGGCTATATGAATATTTCGAAATGCATGCAGAAAGCTCCATACCAAACACACAGCCTATTTTTGTAAGGCTTTGATGAGGAATGCACTTTCTCAAACATTCTGTGTATTGCACCTGCATGCGAAGCGAAACGCTACAGCTTTAGATCTATGTTTTTAGTTTATCCTCTTCTATCCGGCATTTTTTTTAAGCATGCAATTACTAAAAACTCAAAGTTGTTTTGTTACAGAGCTACACTCTTGCTGCAAGAGTGAGTTTTCACACTTTTGAATAAATGTACTGCATTTCTGTATTTCTACTATTTGTATTTAAGCATATAATGTGTTGCATGTTGCATTTATTTTCTGACTCTTCTGTTGGAGAAGGGTAGTATATAGGGCACTGGGCTAACCAGAGGGTAATTTGTTCAAACCTCACAGAGGTACTCTTGAGCACCTTAATTGTTCCAGTTAAAATGACAAAAACACTGTAAAAGGCTGTAAGAAAGAATGACAGAATATGCAATATGAATAGAATATTTTGTATGAGTATATGGTATGAACATGTTTCATTTAGAGTCAGAGGTGCTTGTGATGCTTCCAACTACAGTGGTAGTTGCAACAACAGTATTATTATTGAGAATGATGATGAACAATAATAATACAGTTCAAGTTTTTCCTTAGTCTTAATTTTCTACTTTTTATGCTGTGTTCCTGAATATGATGTCTATTTATTCAGCCTTTCTGCTACATCCTGTATATCATACCTTTACCATATCATATGTCATCCAATACCTGTATATACTGTATTACAAAGGAAATGTATTTTCTTTGGTACAAAAACTGTACAAGACAATGAACACAATATCCACACCACAAGGTGTCTATGTAATAGAAAACCTGGTTGGGCCATACAGTATTGATCCTGTATTGTAGTTGGTAGCAGGGGGGAGGGGAGAAGAAGTGTTCAGCATTGGTGGTGGTGGTGGTGGGGGGGGGGGGGGGGGGGGTTGCTGAATATGTGCAGATGTTTCGTTGTGATGGATCTATTATCTAGCTATTACAAGATAAATGAGTGATCTCTCCTATTTTCCATGCCTCCGTTAAATTGAAATCAGGAGGGGGATATGACCGGGGCCATACGATTAGGGTAGGTGGGACGGTCATTAATTTGAGAAGAGAGGGGACACTGGAGGTACGGGCCCGACCCCACGCTGCATTATCCATCAAAACTCAGCAGTCCCACTGCGATGACCCAGCCTTCTCGGGTTTCCGCCAGCGTAATTAGAATTCATGACAAAATAGATGCAAGGAAGCGTTCGGTACCCCTTGTAATTTTACAGGGGATTTATTGTTATTAGGGGAACCATTTGCTTGGTGTGATTTTTCCATTACTAGCCTGTCAACCAACACGGATAATTTAGGGAAAAAATAGGAACTCCGCAGATTAGGAGACAGTGTTTTTATTTATTTAATGGCGCCTGTAGTTTACCTTGGAGCACAGATAATGACCGAAGTTCACGCCAAAACAAGACAAACGATTGCCACTGCTGAAGCGTGTGTGTGAGTTATTCAGTATTTGAGCAGGTGTGTATATTCATGCTGACAGATTTCAAAAAGCAGAGGAGACTATTGTTTTTTGTTTGTCTGCTCTGAACCACATCATGCATGGTTAGTTAAAATCATAAACAATATAATATATTATCATAAATGCCAATTATGAACTGTAAGAACAGACATGTGATAAAAATAGGTGTTTTAGATGGATTAGCAATGATGTTTTAGATGTACTCTCATTTTATGCCTTTTTCCATTCCCTTCCTTGTTCCTGCTGGAAGGAACATCACAATGTATCATGGGAAACTGTTTCTTCACCCCAAACTTTTCTGGCAAAACCTGTTGCTTAGTTTCTCAGCCTAGTGGTTGATAGCCCAGACAGAACTTTGAAATGAGGTTGGTTTTGTGAAAAGTAAGTGGTCGTGCTGGGCTCAGCAGGTATCTGGACATTTAGAAGACTCCAGACAATGGATGCGAGTTCATGTTTATGCTGAGGCGGATATTCCCCCTGAATTTGTCGCCAAATGGCTAAAAGGAAAATCATATTCCAGCCTTCTCCTTTTTTAGTGTAATGCTGTTTGCATATTAAGAAACCAATGTCTGCTAGCTGTTGGAGAGGAAACTAAAAGTCAGTTTTGGCAAGTGCATTTTGTTGTTGTTGTTTTTGTTGTTGTTAATTGCTATTATTATAAATATGGGAATTTATTCCAACTCTTTTCTTGCAGGCTGCTCAAACAGTGATGCAACTGAGCCCAATTAATTAGGCTTGATTGAGTTTTTAATTGACTTTGTCTGGATTGACTTTGTCTTCATTTCTTAATGGCTATTTGCTATGAATTCTCTGCGAAATAAATGTTTTTCTTGTACTTACTTTTGTTGGCCCTTAGCAAATTTAGGGAAAGTGTCTCTACTAACTAAGATTAATTAGCTGTTTCTTTTCTCTTTGCCCTATAACTTTTCATTAACCCTAACCCTGTGCCTAACAAATTAATTTTAATTACCTTGTAATAATCTGTATCACTGCAAGGCACAAATGAACAAAATATGTGGAGAAATTTTGCATTTTGCTTTTGCATTTTTAACATTTCATTGACTCAAGCACCTCTCCATCTGCACGTTTCTATTGCAAAGGACATAAAATGAATAGAAATGACAGGAAATACAAATCAACATGAAAGCAGCCCTCAGTCAGACCTAATAACTGAGAACTAACATATACAGCTACAGCAGACATACAGAGGGGTCCGCAGCAGTGCAGTTGGGTAAAAGGATACAGGATATACATTAGGCAAGGCCAAGAAAGAAAACATTGCTGAGACATGCAGTGCTTTATTTTTTTTTTACACAAAGAAGCTGTGTAAATGGTTTGTAGCTGTAGCTTCCTTCAGTCATGGATTAGCGATATCGGACTACGGTGCGGTGCAGCTGTGTGCTGAGTGTAATTACATTTGCAAGAGCTAATTAAACAATTTGAAAATTAACTAATGACTGTATCCACCTTGTTTTGATGTTAATGACGAGCCCATATTTGCTCCTGTGTTGCTTGTCTGTTCTTTACTTTACCACTAATTTTAGCTCTGCTTCTTTGTCTTACTGTTTTAATAGTCAGCTTTCCTCTTCTGATATCACTTGATTGACTTGTGCTCATTTTTTAAACCACAACTGTAGATTAGGAGAAGGAGAATAGCATGTATCATATAGCAATGTTGCAGATATAAAATATTCACAGCAGCACATTACATTACATTCACATTACACTGCAGTTGGTTACAAGATCTTCCTGTCCACAGCGACTGACACGACTTATTTTTATGTTATCCACACAGCTGAATGTTTACTGAGGCAATTCGGGTGAAGTACCTTGCCCAGGGGTTCAACAGAAGTGCTTCGCAGCAGAATCAAACTGGCAGCCTTTTGGGTTAGAAGCCCTTTTCATTACTATTTTACCATACTGTTAGAACCAGTATGTGCTAACTGTCTGAACCCGTGGATCCAAACCAGATGCCCGTATCCAGTTATATAACGTTCGTTTTGCATTAGTTTACAGCTAGGCCTCTTATGGGGACTGCAGCTGTCTGATGTCAGTGTCAGTTCTGTTGCTACTATGCCACAGTCAGGCACAGTCCTCAGAGCTTCCCTTGTCATATACAGTATCTGCTCCCTTGGGAGGACTTGGACTTTGAAGCTTTTTAGTCAATAGTAATGGTTTGATCATGAAATCCCAATGCCTTGTGTTGAAAGAACAATGAGAGCATTTTGATATGAGGTGAAAATGGAGGTGAAAATGCCATTAAGACAGTAGAGATGAAAATATATCTGTGAGAATAATTGTCTCACTCTTCCACCTCTCTTCTTTCTTCCACTCTGCTGTAGTGTGGTTATGTTGTTTGAAGAGGCACCTTGACCATGTTGAACCGCTTCAAAAGCCCTATCCCATGCTGTGCAATCAGATTGGGACATAATGGGGTGCATGGTCAGGTGGTTATCATCACTATTGTTGACCGCTACCCTCAGATCCTGTTCCCCAGCCTATGGAAAGAGTGTGTCCATTTAGATTGGGGTGGTCGGGGTTTAGGGGACAGGTGAGTCAGTGCTTGTTTAGAGTGAATCACACCACATTTTGTGACTTGGAAGACAATGCAATGGAAGACAACACAGTGTATATAATAAAGTTACATGAAACATGGTACATACAGGACACAAATGATCACGTTCAGATGTGCATCAACTCCTTACACAATACTGTGATAATTAGTGTGTACATGCTTCTCTGCGTAAATGCAGTAGAGCACACCCTACAATAAAACCACACAAATAAGAGGAGGATGACACACTACAACAAAGCTTGGTGACGCTACACGCCTACAATTCCTAAAAATGCCTGGCGGTAACTATTGTTTCTTATGGAATTTCAATAATTAGTTTGTGGTCATTCCACTGTAGGTAAATTCTTTCAGAGGTCTGGAGGAAAAGTCTTAGAATAATCCCTCATGAATCTGATTGATGGATGCACAATTTTAAAAAAGTGAAGCCCATCAATAAGAAATTAGATTCAAAGTAGCCATTAGGAGGTATGCCTGGATTTCTAACTAATAAATTGACTAGGTTGTTCCCAATTTGGTGGAAAAAAAAAACATTTCCTCAATAAAAGGACCATATTTTGATTTATGACTATTTTCCTCACGTATGGAATGCAACATCAAGCAACATAAGCCTCGCCCGCAGCAGCAAATGGGCCCCACTTAAAATGTATTGTTTATGGGGCAGAGTTGAGCCATTTAAGTATATAAATCTCCAATTTGAGAGACAATTCAATGGAGAGTGACCAGAAAGTGGTCCCATCAGCGGCAGTATATTTCCCATTATTTTTCTAAACTGACATCTTTTATGATAAGTAGTGGACGGTGGGTCAGAGCTGGTTACACAGTGCAGCAGGATTTCACTGTGCTGTCAGAGAGAAGACCGATTGACTGAAAATTTACATATTAATGAGATGATTTGTTAAGAGGCTGCTTGGCTATAAGAAAATAACAGGATATTTATAGGGCACGACATTTATAAATAAAGCTGAGGCAAGAAAAAATGGAAATGAAACCTTTTAGTTTGAAAAAAATACCCCCCTCCTCCCTCTCCCCCCCTTCTCCCCCAGTTAACCACTTTATTTGCATTTAGATTTTTTTCAAATGATTTGACTCATGGCTAATGATAAGCCAGTTACATTTATATGCGATTGTCCTTTGTGTTCTTATTCCCGGCTCAATCCGCATGGCAGATGACCTTGTGTTTTCAATTCAATGCAATTCAAATAATGCCCCACTTATGAGTCTGAAGGAATGACAGCTTGGCTGTTGAGATGACTGGAGTTTTAAAAGTTCTCAGCTCAGAATGGCCCTTGAATTATAACAGAACTCTTTCTCCTTCTAGCAAATTTAAAGTGCTGCATTTTTTGTTTGTTCTTTTGCATTTTTATTATTTGTAATTTCAGCAACCAGCAAACTCTTGTTTGCGTTTCTGTCCAAGCACCAGAGAAAAACTATGAGATTAGAATCTGAAATGCAATATAGATGCAAACAAATTTTATCATGTTTAGAGTGAATCGCACCACATTTTGTGACTTGCAAAGGAAGACAACACAGTGTATATAATAAAGTTACATGAAACATGGTACATACAGGACACAAATGATCACGTTCAGATGTGCATCAACTCCTTACACAATACTGTGATAATTAGTGTGTACATGCTTCTCTGCATAAATGCAGTAGAGCACACCCTACAATAAAACCACACAAATAAGAGGAGGATGACACACTACAACAAAGCTTGGTGACACTACACGCCTACAATTCCTAAAAATGCCTCGTGGTAACTATTGTTTCTTATGGAATTATAACAGAGCTCTTTCTCCTTCTAGCAAATTTAAAGTGCTGCATTTTTGTTTGTTCTTTTGCATTTTTTTATTTGTAATTTCAGCAACCAGCAAACTCTTGTTTGCGTTTCTGTCCAAGCACCAGAGAAAAACTATCAGATTAGAATCTGAAATGCAATATAGATGCAAACAAATTTTATCATGTTGCAACGTACTACGCAGTTTGTGTATTTTTATACGGTGCGATATCCTGCTTCACTTCACTCATGGTAAGTGCAATTTTCAGTATCCGCTGTGCATGGAATGCGATTGGTTTATACCACACTGTCAGTTATAACTTTGGAAATGAGTGGAAATGGCTGCACCCTTCCATACCTCAAAAACAAATTGAAAAAGTCATATTGTGAAAAAAATACAACAGAATGAAGAGACCAGTCAGAAACAGGCATTTCAATGTTCAATGTCAGTTATCTCTGGCATTTCACAACCAACTCACTGAACCTGGCAACATTTGAGTGTACTATCACCTCTTTGACAGGTCATTCCCGGGCCTGTGTCTGTATCTAATGTTGGTATGACATTTGGGGTCTGAAGTTGCTATACTGAGCGTCTCTGCCAAAAACTTTGTGTTCATTGCACCCGTCTGAGTGAAAAGCCATGATGAAGTGATAATGTGTTGTCATGGAAGTGAAAAGGAAATCTGACTAAGTACAACATGAGTATGCACTGTAAGCCTCTCTGGATAAGAGCAACTGCTAAACGACTAAATGTAAATTGAAGGGCATTAACTCAGAGGACCACGCTCACGGTACGTGCAGCATATCAGAATGGGTCTAAATGAGTCTCAGTTACATCTGGGTCATGAATTGTTTTTTGTATTCAAACGTGCTTTGTGATGACTTCAGTGAGAAGCCCCTCCGTAACATATAACAATAAAGAGCAGGAGAAGAATAACAAGGCTGAGTCCAAGGCCTGCTTGATGGGCATCCTCAGGAACACCAAGCCTCTGCTTTAGAGCAACATATCTGAAACAGAGCGCTACAGACACCAGCTATTTTGTCAACACTCATATTTTGTACGAACGTCAGAATAAATCATTTAAATTGAGGCACCACAGCTGTGTGCTGGATACTTTTAGGTCATCTAGAGGTCTTCTGAAAACCTTCTTTCTCTTCCTCAAAAACGTTATGTCTCTAGCTGTTGTAATTTGATTATTATCTAATTGGAACATGGACTCAGTCAAATGCAAGGTGAATCTATAGTTCTAAGAAGACTGCAATGATATGCTTTCTCTGCCCATTACGTACATTACGTGGTGAGGTCAGCGAGCGTCATCTGTACTAGCATCTTTGTACCGAGGCACAAAGTGAGTTTCACTGCAAAGTTATTAGTGCTACTACTGTGCAGGCTTAGGTAATCCCACCCACAGTGGTGGGACAGTTAATGGTCTCCCATGGGTAATGTGAGGTCATTCACAAAACACAGAGGCTGTCAATACCAATGACTTTTTGTACTTAGCTGTAATTTACACTCAGTAAATGAATGAATATTATACATATTTTTCTTACAAATTTAAAAAAAAAAACCCTATTATCTGCCAGATGTTTGTAGAGCTTCAGTTTATGCAGTGAAGTGGAGTCCATCAACACTGACACTGTCAGCGTGTCAGTTCAGGTGAAAGATAAGGTATTGTTACTCACTCTATTTGAATGTTAATTGCTTCAGTCCTGAAAATTGGCCTAGGACTTTGTGTTTGGAAACCCATGGCAGGCCAAAGTTGCCAAAATAAGCCTGTTGCTGACAAGGCATATGTAAACTTCGCGTACATAATAAGCATGTATTATTGCATGTTCAATGTTCAGCGCATGTCTGAATTATAAATTAAAAGCTACTGCATGGCAACCACCAGTGCCATGTAATGTTGCTGACAGCCAGTGTTCATTCACACATTAAGTGTAACCTCAGAGGACTTTTATAAAGCTCCTTTATCAGCTTGGTGTTACTGCTCTATAAAGAATTCATAAGCATCTTATAGGGCTTCACCTGCAGGTCAATTTTGAGATTTTTTCTGAAAATTCCTTGACTCCATATTGCCTCTCTCTGCCTATGGGTGTTTGTTGTGACCTGCTCTGGTGGCACACTCCCTTAACCCTTCTGTGTTCATCACCTCTTTTCTTTACCCTAATACAGATGGCAGAAATACGTGCTCCACCCACCCGTAAGAAGGTTAGCACAGTATAACAACTAAGTGAGCCAGCTTGGCTGCAGCTCTACAGTGGAAAGAGATATGAAGGAAGGCCTAGTTGCGGGGCTCAGAGGTATGCTCTTGGCATTCAGATTTATGCCATGCTATTGTGTTGCCTTGTTTTCGGGCCCCTGGGATTTGTTAGATTTCAGTCAACTTCAGAGTCCTTTTGTCTCTTTGTGAAAAAAGCCACTTTACATTGTCATTGATTTGCCGCTTTGTTCAGGCAGCATCAGTGGTGAACAGAACGGGCGGCAGTGTAGCATAGTGGTTAAGGAGCAATACTCGTAACCGAAAGGTTGCCGGTTCGATCCCCACTGGGACACTGCTGCTGTACCCTTGGGCAAGGTATTTAACCCACAATTGCCTCAGTAAAAATATCCAGCTGCATAAATGGATAACATTGTAAAGAACTGTAACCTATGTAAGTCGCTTTGGATAAAAGCGTCTGCTAAATGAATAAAAATTAAATTAAAGAAATTAACAGAAGAAATTACCTTCCAAAAAGGGGGATTTTGTAGTCTTCTGCTGTGGTCGCTGTTTTATTGGTTGCAGAAGCCTAATCAAAATACAGGATGTAAGCGTACATTGAATATTGTAACTGTATTACTTTTGTATCCCTGTAGAGGGTGCTCTTAGCAGGAAAATCCAAACAAGAATCTGAAGGCAAACACAACATGCATGTGTTAACAGTAATGACCGTTCTGTGAGAATTTTTTTTTTTTTAATTGATTCATTGTTTAATGAAGCCATGAGTTTACTGTGAGGATGATAATAGTAATAGTAATAATAATAATAATAATAATATCCAACTGCATAATAACATTTGTCATGGTGGCAATTTTACTGAAGGAAAATACCATGTGAGCAATCTCAGAGCCCTCCATCTCTGCAGCGTGGAAACAATCTTCTCAGAAATGTGACCTCTGATGAGAGGGTCACCTCATTCCGCTGCTGTGACAGTTAACCAGCCTTTGCCAGAATGGGGTTTGAAGAGGTCTGTTGTGCTGTGTGATGTGTTTTCAGGATGTCCCTTACAACAGCATTTAAAAATTGTTTGGTAAGTTGTACCAAGTGTGCACAGTCCTGCCACTATAAGGTACATTGAATGGGGTGTGCTCTGGATATGTTATCTCAGAGTAAAGACTTTCCCTTTTTCATCTTTAAACACATAACTTTTTTCTGTAAGTACTTTTCAAGTTCCATTCAGATCCATATGTTATATGGAATGGTGATTAAAAAATGCTTCCCAGAGTCATCCCTGTTAACAAAGTGAGATCACAAACTTATGGCTACTAGACTTCACATTAACAACACAGAACACAGACCTTAAGAAAGGCTCTACAACTCCTATCTGTCACTACAAATACATTAAGACTTAGATCATATCTGTACACTTATCTGTGGGCAGGATGGGTGTTAAGTGCAAGGCAGCACATTTGGATGTTTCTGTCACTAAATCATGCAAAATGGGTTTACTCTGTAAAACGCACTTTGATCTGTAAACACACTTTTTTTCTCTTGTGCAACACCACTGCATAAATCTTCAATGTTTTTCAGAAGTGTATATATTTTCACTTTTGTGATTTATCTGTCTCAATTACTCCTGTGGCTGATGGGACAACGATGTAAGGGTGTCCGCCATCTTGCCCTCGACATGCTGAGAACAATGGCCAAGACCTTGACCTTCGAGGAGGACACTGGGGTGTTGCAAGTTGTTAATCAGGCTGCCATAGTACCTTATCGTCCCCACACAGGCTAGTATCCTTTATGGTCTTATTAAACCTTTACACACAGTATAAAGCCCAGAAGGAGTGTCCATTCCTGTCCTGGAGGGGAGTCTACCAACATGGTTCCATCACACTTTGGCATTTAGCCATGCCATACGCCTGTTGAGGTATTTGAAGACTGTAGCAGTTCTTCGTTTTATCAATTCATCCAACTTCATATACTTTACATCAAGAATTCTATCCTATCCTTGGAACGGTCCATCATCTGAACACTCAATTACGACTGAATTGGGAACCAAGAAAGAGCATAGAGTACAGTATCTCTAGCAGTGAATGGTCTCTTACCATTCCACAGGTATACATTTAGAAGCATTTTGTGCAGAAAGGTTGCTCCCCAGCATAGTCAATGTGCTTTTTGACCACCCATGATATATGAGAATCCACGATGGCTCTCCAGTGAGAGGATGGCTACGTCTTCCTGTCGGAAAGCGCAAGAGGTTCCGTAATGCTGTGCGGGCGCTGCAGTAACTCTCGTTTTGCCTCATAAATAAATGGCAGACATTAGCCCAAGCCATAAACGGGAGCAGGGATGTTGGGAGGTCACCTCCTCTTCCACTGCCTCCAGTGGCATCAGCACCTCTGTGGTGTCAGGTGAGGGGGAGGTAAGAAAGTAACAGCTAAATGCACTGCTGATGCTATGCGGTAATAGAGCTCAGTGATTCATGGGCCTCGCTTAATGGCTCATAATTCAGGTGGAGGGGGGAGAGGCGAGGAGTAGAGGGGGGTAGAGGAGTTCGACGGGGCCCGCTCCAGGGACAGTCTCTCTTCATAACGGGGCGCCCCGGCACCCAGAGCTGGCTGCCGGGGGCTCAGCGCTAATACCCATGCGGATGTTTTGATGTGCCGCATATTTCTCCCATTAGCATGGCAGGGGCTGCGTCTCCAGCCTCACGCTCACATTCATTACTCTCGTCTGGCGGCTTCCGTGGCTTCGGCTTATATGATTCTTTTTTTTAATGACGCCTTCTCTTTACGCTCCAGCGGGTTAATTGTCCCGTACGCGCCCCGCCCCAGAGAGCCGCCGCGATCGCCTACCCTCCAAGAGACGACATGTGTGTGAAGCTTTGTTCCTGTTTAAGCCCAGCAGATCTGGGAGTCCCCCCACCACCACCCCCCACCCACTTCCCAATTCCCTGTAAGGTGACATCTGTTTGCCCATAACCATTTATTTTCATTACAGCTTTGCATATGTTTATTCGGCGGTATCGATAATCATAAATAACTCACATTCTCTCTCCCTTTGTCTCTCTCTCTGTTGACCAGACTAAATTGCTCACACAGTACATATTATATGTCAGTACAGTAAGTACAATCAGAGCTGTGATACCAGGGATTTGACCAGATTTATTAGGCAGTTGATTGGCCTCGTCAGTGGAAGCCAGGCCCACAGTCAGTTTGAAGAGGAGCCTCAAGGTCCCCCAACCCAGCACCAGTCCTGGAATCTGTGTTGACAGGCACAGGGCCATGCAATTCCTGAATTTTTTTCACTCTTTTGTCATTACTTAATGCCCAACATGAAAGTCCGGTCCAACAAAACAGGCCTTCAAACATTTACATGTAGCTACAGAGTTCATTAAGTGGACTGTGACCTGTTGTACTGTTCAAGTCTACTTTCCAGTCATCACAGTGTGGTAGGCGCTAGCCCATATCCTTTAACTTACTGGCCCATAATACACTCCTCATCCACCCCCATTTATATTGCTGCAGATACACCTACAGTGTATAGAAATAGCAGAATATTGTCATTATAATAGCTGGTTAGATGGTGATTAAAATAATGGATAAAGGAGGTTTAAAGTCCTGATGCTGTCTGTCATTTGGAACTTTTACTGTGTGCTATACCTTCCTTTATATATTTTTTAATTATAATTTTTCTGCTTTACTCTGCTTGTGTGATACTTGCATGTCTGTTTTTGATCTGTTATTTTCCCAATTTCCCTTGCCTTTCACATTATATACAAGTCTGTATCTGTTTCTCCAAGAAAAGTTCTGCATTTTTGCTGTACATTCATTTTTCCCATTATTCAAAATAGTTTTCTTCTTCCTCAAGATGCCAAAAGATTCAGACTTTTTTGTCTTATAATTAGATACAACACTGTGAACCAGGCAGACTCTTCCATTTTCTTTTAAGTGTTTTTCTACTGTTATAGACATTTCAATCATAGCATGTTTACACATCCAAATAAGTGTATGATATTTTGTTTATGAAAAGAAAGCTTAAAGTGGATTTGATTTTACATTTAAATTGGTTTCTGTTGATGTGCATTGTTGCTACGTGACAGAGAGGGAACTAGGGCTAGCTTCAAAGAATGTGTAAGGGAACATGTATAAGGAGTTGAGCTGGAGAGCACTGTGCTATAGCTAAATGTGTATGCTGTTTCATTTACTCTTAAAAACATCTCATTTACCAGAAATGTGACCACACAAATCATTGGCTATATGCATGGGCATGCAATTACTTTATTTGAATATTGGTGAAGCTGCTACATGTACTAGGAATGTATCTGATGACAACCATTGTCCTCCTCACAGCTCACAGAACTCTAATATCCATTGTTGTTATTTTAACCCAGATTCATTAGGCAATAAATAAAGTTCAGCACCAACAAATGTTTATATCATAGTATTGTTAAATTGCAGAACAAACTGTGTTGGGAGTGTAAAGAGAATAGTATGTTTTCTCCTGACAGACATTTTGAACTGATGCATCATGTCAGACTGTCTGTTGTAAATGCAGAAGTGCTATCATATGGCTGTGATAAGATCACTAGGTTGTCCGCTCCTGTCGGCCTCAGAATAAATATATAAATTGCAATGTTAATTTCCATTCTTCTGAGGCTGGGGGAAAAGCATCGCTTTGGCATCCCTGAAGGCTCCTGTTTCCAAAAAGAAAAAAAAGAAACATTAAAATTCTAAATGAGTTTCTGCCAGGACGTGCATGCTGATAGTCTAACTGTGCTGTCATTCTTGATATTCACTGCAAAGGAACTTTTTAGAGAAGATACATTTCAGAGTAACACCTCCAAACACGCTGGCTGATTAGCTTTTTTATCAGCCATTATGGGGAATATCATTCTAATTTGTGGGCTGGGATCAGTTTTTTCGACCCATTAGGAGTGTCTTTAGTTCTTATTTATGCGCTGGCATTTGAGCTAATATGCTGCCAATTACCAGCTTGCGCTGCATGATATTGGGTCAGACTTATTCATCTCTCTGCCACCCTCTGCCTCCATAGACACTGCTATCAGCTGGGCCCACTTCTTTGTACTCTCCCGACCAGGCCAGCAGTGGCCCCTGGCTGGTTCCTGAGGTATCTGTGTTTGATCAAACCCATAACGTGCCCCATGCTCCACCCCAATTTAGCACGATACCTGTCCAATCATTTTCCTTCTGTCTTAATCCCCACTTGTGGTTGAACAAGACTTTCGTAAATGGTTTCTGGGGCTAGCCCAAAACAGACATATACCTTTACAGTACAGTTTGTACAGAATTAGGTGTGATTTTAATGCTGCTTATCCTAATTGATTTGGAATAATATCAACGGATGAATCTGTGTGCCCCTGAATCAGTAATTTGGGATACACCATCTGAAATGAGTCAGTTTGGTTTTTGCTTGAGATGTTGCTATATTCTGACTTCAACAGAGATATATTCATTTATTTTAACTACTGTGAAACACGGCCATTTATCAACAGTGTTTGATGTACTGGATGACTAATGCTACTCAGATTTTGAGGAAGGAGGAACAAACCTTGGGGAGTATCAGAATCAGTGTAAATCTACTGTAATGTGGCTAGAGCAGTGTGATTCTGTTGTAATGTGTCTAAAGCTCCAACCACTCCAAGCACGGGAAATTCAAGAAGAAGAGGCAAAGAGTTAGTAGAAGTCTTCTTCCTGCAGAAAAATGAATTGTCCCACTTAGATCCTGTCATGGTTTTGGAATGACATGTATGAAGCAATCTGTTCTGATTTTTTAACCAGTTCACAGGTGATTCTGGTTAGACAGCAAAGATGATTGGCCACAAACTCGTCCATGTTGCAGTGCTATATTTGTAAGAATGGATTCAGGTTAAGAAGAGGCTATAATTAAGTTATAGTGCTTATCTCTTGTAAATCTTCACAGTTGTAAAACCAAATGTTCAGTTTGTTTTTGCCTCAGAGTCAGTTTTCCAAAACTTTCACAAATAACCAGTAGTTTTTGACAGTTTTTTTGGGTTAGAGTTTTGATTTAATGAGAAAAATCTCATTATTCTGCTTTCTTTCTTTAACAAGTAAAGGATTGAAAAGTTTACAGAACGTAATGTAATCTTTCCAGGCAGCGGTGCTTTTCCAAGCTTCACTTGGCCACTTAATTGGCAAGGAGCTTTAATTACTGCAGGTGACACCAAATGAACGTTCAAGACCTGGAGTCACACCAGGTGCGCGTGGGGAGGGAGGCGCAAGATTGCATGCCCAATGCGACGTGGCACAGATAATCCCCCTTCCCATCTTTTAGCGGTACCTGTTTTTTTTTTTTTAACCCCTCTGATGCCCTCAGATGCAGATCCCGGTGTTCCAATTCTGAAGATTCAGCTGAAATGTGATTAACCCCGCCTACCCTGACTGACTCCAGGGGAGGAGCAATATTTATATGGGAGGCAAATTATCTTTGGATAAGTTGCCTCCCATCTGCACGGCCAATGGCCCTGGCTTTGCTGTTACCGGCTCCTGTTATCACTGGCTGGGCATTAGCGGTGGGCTTTATTTGTCAGTTCGCTGCTGATGTGCTGTTAGTGCATGTGCCAAATGAGGGGTAGGGATAGCTGTATCCCCCCACAAACCATTGGGCACCGTGACCAGACCCCATGCCCAAGCGACCGCCCCCCCCCACTTCAGCTGTGGCCTTGACGATAGCACTTGCCACCCCTCTCCCTCCATTACAGACAGTAATTAAGGCAGCTCACCCTGCCGCTCCCTTAACAAACACAGCATAATGCCCTAATTATGACTTTATTAATTTAAGTCAGGATTTAATGATTTTAAAAGTGATTTATATTGTTTTTCCTGTTTGGAACAAATGAAATCTGTAGCCTAAATTAATACTGGCTTTTCATCATTGCAAAGTTAAAAAGCCAGTTACCATCATATTCTCTTCATTAATTTTACATCTGAAAATCCCAAACAGGCAGGGTAAACATCCATTATATCACAGAACTGAGATAGAAGGAAAAAAAAACCTTTGGTAATGGAATATTAAATTATATATTAAATCTGGAAACAAGACATGCTAGTCTTTGGTGTTCTTGGTTTGACCATGTAGTTTTTTCAGGTTGAAGGGAAAAAGACAGGGTTCGTGGTCACTTATTTATCTCTACAGTTAGAGTACGATTTATCATGTTCATTGTTGCTGATATGTGCTCCTGTTAACTGCGTGCTTGAAACTTTTATTGGAATCGGGAACACACCAACTTGCAGTCGTCACAGAAAATTTCACATCATTTAATGTCCCATCCCTACACATTTATGATTTCCCCATTTGAAAGCTCTTCCTGTAAATCCACAGCAGTGAGAGAAAACAAACCAATAATATGTCATGGGGAAATATTGTTATTGCAGTCAGATTGTGATTTGCATAGAGTGTTTCAAAATAGCTTTTGACAATGCAGTGCAGTCCTAGCAAAATGAACCTCTGATGAACAAGAAAAAAGTGACAAAAAATTCAAAATTAAAATAGCAGCATTGGACATTTTAGTATTATATGGAAAAGGGAAGGGATATTTTAATATGATTAGCTGCAGTGATGACAAAACCAATAACAAACATGGCAAAATACTGCACTGTGGTGTACTGTATTGTGGCCAACAACAGACTGACTTTTATTTCTCTTGAAAACAGCTGCCTGTGACTATTTCTGTCTGATAACAAATCCTGAGTTTCCTAGAGATGCATACATAGATTATAGTAAGGTTGTTGTTCCTATTGCTGATGTCATTGAAACAAAGCATAAAAGGACGTTGCCAGGGTTTTAGTGTTAAACCCTTGCTGTTCAATTAGAAGTTGTTGAAGTACATTGCAGTGAGAGAAAGAAAATAACCAGGCACATCTGAATATGAAATGTGTTGCTGCTTGTCAAGATGATTGAACATTTGATTTAAAACAACCTGAAAAATGACAGTAAAGGCAGCAATGATGATATTGTAGTGCACTATCAAGACGTGGTCATCTTTCAAGTATATCATCTTTCCCTTTCAGTGACTCAGCTGTTGACAGAAATAAGAAAAAGGGGACCACTGCAATAGCCAATGCTGCCTTGTCAGGATCCCAGGTCAGTTCCTCACCAAAGAGCACCACCAGTGTCATCTTACAGGTAGAATAAAGCACTAACTCTGGCACTGACAAGAAGAAGGAA
The DNA here is from genome assembly GCF_013368585.1 of Megalops cyprinoides. NCBI lineage: Eukaryota > Metazoa > Chordata > Actinopteri > Elopiformes > Megalopidae > Megalops > Megalops cyprinoides. The sequence continues at coordinate 37,145,332 of NC_050586.1, forward strand.
TCAAAGCTCAAGGTCAGTTGTGCATTAGAACTACAGAGGCAGAATTCTGCTGTGTTGCTGCCAGGCTATGAGATAGTTGCAGGTTATTTGTTGTGGAGGTCAGCTTGTCTGATTCGTGACAGTGGATCTGAGTCCTCGGATCCACTTGAGTCTGTAGGCTTCTCGGACCTCAGTGGCCAGAAAGAAGCCCTGCAGCCCTCCACCAACGCCTCTGAGTTGGGGGAGAGAGAGCTGTCAGCTGGACAATGCCCACAGTCCCCCTTACATTGAACTGTCTGCGATCTGGTTTGCTGTGGGTTGTACAGGCCCAACAGCATCTGGCTCTTTTCCTTAATAGCTGGTTTCAGCACCACGGACAGAGACATTAATTGGACAACATGCCCAGTCTATCACCTAATAGGTGACTCAGTAATCTTTAGAATTGCTCCAAATTGCATAACAAAATATGGACAATGTTCTCATAAAAGGAAGGGGATACTATACTTCTCATCAAAAGGCACATAGTGTAGGATAGTTCTCTGAGGCAATAAAACATGCTTATTTGAATGCAGCAAGCTGTTATGAACCAACCATGTAAGCACCATTGGGTTATTCTGCACTTGGTGCATTCAATTGAACACTTTCTCTGGCATTTTCCCACCAGCATTGATTAATATCTTTCAGAAGTCTTCACTGATTAATTACTGATTCAGTGAGATTTTTGATGTTATTTACAATTTTACGCCGATCTGTTGAACGGTTGATGGTTTTCAAAGAGCTGCTGTAGGTGCCCCTTAATTCCCAGGTCTGAATGTGATGAGAGTGTTGGGGGATGTGTGTTAAATACGGACTCTAAAGATCACTCATGTGCTGGCTCTCATCTTCTTTGACAGCTATTAGAGGAAAATCACGGGCAGCGGCACTTCAATTAAACTGCGTTTTTATGGCTCCAGCATAACATAAAAAAAGCAGTGGCAGATATCCCTGTGATGAAGTGTGATAATCCCTCCATTTCTGTCACACCTCCGTTAATAATCATTAGGGGGGAAGATTAAAGTTGCCTTTTTATCGTTCAAAGCATAGAACATCCATTTATGTGGGCCACAGAATTGAGATGTGATAATGTACACATGCTTGTATCTTTCCTCCCCATTATTCTTCAATTGGTTTAATCTACTCCAGAGAGACTTTCTGTATTACTGCTTCCTGGTGATTCAGTTAAACTTTTTACCACCCTTTTTAAGATTGCGTGAAAACTTTTATCACATAATCTGGTTTAAAGCCGGTTTACAGCCTTAAAACAGAGTACATTTTCTGCCAACATTAACTAGCCAAAAGGGACTTTAGATTTCCCAGATACAGCGTTATTTGAAATTGAAAGTGCACCAGTCACATACTAGGAATTAGGCCTAATGCCTTAAAAGCATTGTTCCGATCCAACTGCAAATCATACAGTACCATGAGTAACATTTTTAGGCAAGACCAGAATAAATGCACTTGTATATTTGCGAGGAGGGCAGTGTCAGAGGTCTAACGTATTGGCCTACTTTTTTTCTTCTCATTTTATATCGCCTACACGACCAACTTCCCTTGAAAAAGTCTCTTTTTGGTTCTTATTTCCAAACTCTGTATATACAAAGCATGATACCGCAGCCAAAATAATCAACATATGTCTTCTTTCAAGTAAATGATCTTCCAATTTGCATCCCTAACCCTCCTCAGATGATGTTGTGGGGAATGAGTGAACAACAGACATTGCAGATCTGTTTTTCGCAGGCCAGAAATCCTCTGAACCCAGACCTCACTGTGTCGTGCTTACATACCTGCGCCAAGCGTGCAAATTAAACCAATGCAATCTGTGAGCTTGGTTAGACTTGTCCCTCATTCTGTCTCTCTCTCTCTCCCCCTCTCTCTCTCTCCTCTCTTTCCCCCCACTCAAAAACGCACAAAAAACAATTTGTCTGCAGCCTTCCACAGATGTCCCCGCAAGCCCGTAACGCTGCACCGGCGGCGGGTAATCCGCTGGCACGTTTTGTTTGCCAATGATGTCGTCGCATAAATGCACGAGGGCTAAGAAATAAAATTTGCACAGCAAAATGCGATTTCGCCTGCCTCTTCCACCCCAGCCTCCGGTGCCATTGCCGCAGTGTGAAATTCTCATTTTATGCACTTTGCTGGCCGGGGCCATGAATTATGCATTGTGCCAGAGAAATCCTCAATCTCACGCTTCAGCCTCTGGGTGCATTAGCCAGGTTCCATCTCTATTACCAAGATGAATTGTCGAACAGGGAATATTTGATAGGATATGGCTTTAACTTCATTGTTTGTTTTCGGTATTAAGCTCCTCTTCTGTGGCGGTAGAAACAGAGTGGAATTTTATGGTTCTGTTTTTTTTTTTTTAAAAAAAAAGGGAACGGTTATGAGAGTGTGGTACATATGATAAAAGCGTTCATAGGTTAAAATGGTTTTATTCTGCGCTAGTCTTAGAGGAGCCTAGCATGGGGACAGGACAGGACAGCCTGGAACTGACAGCTCATGTTGTGACTGCCATGGAGAAGCTGGTCTGTGGGATTGTTTGGATCAGTTATGACAGCTGGAAAAAATTGTTTGTATGAAAGCAAGAGAAACAGCCACAGTATTTGTAAAATACACACAGACATAGTTCTATTTTCAATTTATCAGCAATGCTTCTTTGTGTTTATACTTTTCAGATATTACTGTTGACACATTAAAACCAAGTCTGTGACTGTGACTGCACAACAAAAGAAACAGATCTAAACCCCACAATGCCCCCACAATAGGCTACAGCTGTACAACTCTTCAAATGAAAAAAAACTTTTTTTTTACTCAGATTTTGGCTGCTTTTCACAACCGTTCTCAAGCCAGAGGACTAAAGTATTAATCAAGGTTCTTGTTAAAAATACAAAAAAAATTAAAGCTAACTGACCATTTGCAAGAGAAAAAATGAACATATAAATGGTATAGTCACAGCAAGAATATGTAAAACATTCAGATGAATGTTACAGTGTATTGAAGTAATTAAGATTAAGGAAGAATGAATGGGTGGAAATGAGCAAATTAAAAGGTTAGCACAAATTATGAGTAGAACAACAAGCTTTGTTTGTAAAAAATACATTTAAAAAAGTGATCAAAATAGATTGTACTGGTTGATCTTAGTCACCCAGTGACCTCGTAGTAAGGTTTGTCTGACATGTCACTGATGGGAGCGGAGAAAAATGAATTTCTGTGGTCAAAAGGGGCCTATTAATGCCCATGGGATGAAGACGCAATGTCTTGGACGTCTACCCATCTCTCTTTCTCCATCTTTCTCTCTATCAATCTCTTTCCCCTCTATCTCTCTATCTCTCTCTTGCTGTCTGTCTTGAGTCCGCCCTCTCTATCCCTTTCCATGTCTCTCTCTCCTTTCACTCACTCATTCACACACAGACACAATTGCATGCACATGTGCATGCACACGCGCGCACACACACGCACACACACACATACACACACACACACCTCAGCGGTGGAGGATGTTCACCAGGGGGTGCCCTAGGACCGATGCTGTAGTGTAAGAGGCCAGCATATTGCTGTTGCCTACACTTGCCACCTCTCTGCCATTTTCTGTGAAGAGTGGCTGTCTCCGCACTGGTACCGTGACCATTTGCGTTGTCCTGGACACTTTTTCTACATCATCTGAGGCATGTTCCCTGCCCACTGACATCATTTTTTAATATGTGAAAGAAAAGACAAACAAGATGAACAATTTCATAGTTTGGTCTAGATGACTGTGAGTTTGAAGTTTTTTTCACTGTCAGTATACTCTTAATCAGTATATCAGTACCATTATTCTGCATGTAATAAATCCTTATTCTAAAAATTACAAAATGATAAGGCTAACTAATCATGCATTTAGTCTCAGTGTTCATGTTATTGTCTTTGGCCCACTTGTGATCTGTCTGGGAAATACAAACAGGTACCAGGTACCTGGTAAATTACCTTGTCCTACATCCTATCACTTCCATTTTTGTCTTCCTGGGGGAATGGCGAATCAGAGTGGCTACAGAGTATGCGTATTTTATCTCATTTTTAAGAGTGCATTCTGAAGACATTAGAAGGCATTATGAAGTACACGGCACGTGAATGTGCTTGTTGGTCCATTGTTTATATTGTAAGGATTTGAATGAAATTAGGCCCTCAGTGAATTTGGGCTGCCCTCCCTTGTGTAGTTATTTTGATATCCTTTCCCAAGCTGTAATGACAACATGACCCCTTTCTTCCTTTTAAAGGTTCGCGTGAGGAGTTTCCACTCCCGTGAATCTTTCGAGCTGACCTTTTTCTCTCAGGTACGTTTTTTTCCCAGATGCTCAGCAGGCAGTTGTGTGCCCACTCCTGTGTACCTCTGAGCCCTCAGATCTGTCAGAGCCTCGCATCGCTCGCTACCTCGTCGCCTCGGTGACAGGGCGGACCCCCCTCCGCGTCTGCCGACCTTTTCCTCCGTGATGACTTCCATTCGCACATGACGAACTCCGCTGTCAGAGGGCGCCGGGGGAGAAATGGAGCCCCCCCGGGTCACCCGGTTCCCCTCTGGCATCATTTCCACGGGGGCCTTGTGTTTTTTACCCTGGTGAAAGGTTACGGGTTCTTTCATAGAAATCAAACGTAGGGGCTCCTCTGCCATCATGGTTTTTGTACTGATTGTGTGGCTTCATTTTTTTAGTTTGTGTGAACGCCAACCAAATCAAGAAACGGAAAACTAGCAGTTCCATGGAACTCATCTGGAATGTCTCAAAACTGATTGTAATAATTACTCAGATCTGCTATTGTGCCATCAATTTTTTGCATTTTGTTAAACATTGTGATCATTAAACTATGCTATTTCTGCTAAAATAGAGCAGGTTTGTATGCAATACTGTATCAGTTCTGCTTCGCTCATGCCTGCATGGCACTACATAGGGTTCAGAGTCCCAAAGAAATATACTCTAACGTTACAGAATGCCAAATGAGTCATATTAAAAAGCTCAAAATGGTGCGTTCCAACAGTGAGAAATTAATTTGCACCTGAGCAATAAAGTCATAAGACAAATAGACCAGAAGGTGACCCCGATATTCCATATATGGGCCATGTTTTCTATTATGAGACTGTCCCTGACAACCTATTATACAAAGCCTCTGGCTCTGTAATTGGATATTGCTTTTTATAAATGTAAGGTATTTATAATGAACAGATAGGGCTGTGCCTAGACACCTCACAGGGTCATGAAGTAAAGCTGCTCTATTAAACTCTTTCTTTTATATAAATATTCTTGCCAAACTACAAGCTGTGGTGTAAATTGGCCTGAGAATACATCTTTTTTCTGTGGGGTACCTTATAAAATATTTGCTTCATGTGGAATGTAAATATACAATCTCTTGCTAGATTTCCAGGTAAAGCCTCAGATACATTAAAGACAGGTTTTGTGATATCCGAGAGGGACAACTTTTTCAGTTTTAATGCATACATTTTTCTGTATGTCAGCTCCATGGAAACATGCCTTATACTTAAATTAATCTGAACATAAATTAAATTCATTTCTAAAACAGATTAAGATCATTTCAATAATGAGTTTTCACATGACTGAAATATAGCATAGATGGAGCATGAATTTAATTTTCTGAGCACTAATACAGGTATAATATAAGTTGAGTTGTGTAATGTCAAAAAAAAATTACAAAAGTTAATTACCACATCTTCCCAGACACATATGTGTGCTCTGTGCAAGAATTCTTCACAATGTCTTTGATAATCTTTTCTTATTCATTTTCATAAATAAACTTGTTAAAATACTGAAGTTATTAATTCCAAGCACTCATAAGACACTGATGTAATGACTGATGAAGTTGCCATTAATAAAATTCATTGGAGACAGGATTGAATGTGCCCTGGGGATTCAGTACTGACATCACCTACAACTGAAGGTTTTGCATTTGACTCCATATGTCTGTATGTCTGTGTTCAAACGGGTAGCAAAAAGGTTGTACGTACAGTATATAGGCTGAGGCTGACACAAGAAACCTGTGGTCTGCAATCTCTGCTTATGCTTGTTTGACCTGGTTTATCATGTACAATGAATGTCCTTGACGTAAGCAAAACCTTGGCAAGAACAGTCTGTGGATCTGAACTGCAGTGTCCTCTTTATTGCCAGAGAATCCTGTGGTCTTAAATCAAGTCATTTGCTCTCAGAAAATATGAAAATGCTGTTTCAGGGAACATGTCATACAAAATGAATAGAGTGTTCAAGGTTTCTTGCACCAAAATTCTGTATATCGATATACGGTATCAGCCCATCACATGTGAAATGTGAACAGACCTTCTAAAGAGTGTGCATACTTGAAAAGCTCAATTTTGCAACTTACATTCCATAAAGATAATTCAGAAGACATTTTAAAAATCTATTTTATACCATATGTATAATTTCCAAGTCCAATATCTGGAAAGATGTCACATTCAGCAAGCCAAAAAGGAAAAAACCATCATGGCACTGGAGGTTGATGACTGTAATTCTTGTCTTAATTGTGTTGCTCTAATCCCATGTCATAAAAGGCAGCCGATTGCACATCATATGCTCTCTCCTTGTTAGTCCTGAGTCAGTGAATTAACCTTTAATTATGGCTGTTAGAATAGAAATGGCCCTCCTCCTTGGTCCCCAGTCCACCTTCTGGCTCTGCCTGCTTTTGATGGAAATTCTTAGGGTCACCGAATATTTCCAGTGCATTCCAGTGCTGGTAGTCCCTGAAAATCCACAGCAGTTGAGTCACTGAGAAGCTGAATGAAACCACACACCTGCCTAGGCACTGACTCAGAGGAAGAGGTGCAACGATTCATTGATTCATTCAATTCATGGGTTTGAATCCACGGCTCACCTTAATCAATGAGCAGACGCTAAAATCCATACAATTGCACCAATTTGTTTCCATTCACAGATCAAATCATATTGTGCGGGATCATTCTCGGTTTTTTACTCCCCCAGATTGCATTGGGGCCCAGTGTATTGAGTTCCTTGTATTGATGTACAAATCAAATCGTGGTGTAGCCAAATGTTCCCACCTGTGTCTTCCCCTTTGCCTCAGCCTTTGTTATTGTGACGCGGGACGGTCCCTGGTGATTTAATAGAATCCTTCCCTCTCAGTCCCGAATCTAGGGGCGCTTCTCATGAAAGCAATATGAGGTCGAATGCAGGACGTGGAGGTCCTTGAGTGACACCTGATCCCGCTTTGCAAACGGAGCCTCCCATTTCTCCCGTAAATGCTGTGCCACAACTTTTGACGCTGCGTGAAAAGTGAAGAGCCTCCTTCAGATTGGAAATGAGGGAACATACGAGTGGAAGTCCCTCACGCAACTCCATTTGGCAGTATATCAAAACCCAGACCCTGCTGGAATGAAATGAATCAATAAGCAAATAGATTGCAGTGGAGGCAGGCCATTGCCGTAAGTGCTTGACTTTCATTCCTGGTGGTATATTTTCAAGTTTTTTTGGTTACTTAAACTATATCTATCTGATCCCACTATTACTATGTCACTTGGCTGAGAGATCCTGATATGCCAGTTGGAATTTTTTGAATGACAGCTCCCTCACTTCAACCTGTAGTGGCAATCAAAATGAGCCAAGTCAATACCAGATTTGTATGCACTGTATTAATGAAAGCGTCCTATGATATTTTGCCAGGTTTTCAAATTGCCATTGGGGATTGAATGCGGCTACAGGATAGTAGGAAGAGAAAAAAGCTTATGAAATGAAAAATGCTGCACCAAGAAGCATCATTCATAAGACAACACAATCATTATTCCTCGGAAAGCAGTTGTAGTCCCCTTATAATTTCATAGAAAACAATATCTGCAATGGCTGTGATAAACTTCACCACAACATTGACCCTAAAGGTCTTTGACTGGTTCCAGTGGTATCCTGTTGTACTTTTGTGTATGGTAAACAACCACATGTTAATGAATATATTACTTATACAATACATGCTGAAATTTACAGTATGCCAATGGTAGAATTTGCCCCAGCTCAGCCATAAGGCCTTTTTTTGAGATTTGGGTTATCATGTTTAAACCTCTTCCCAGGCCGACATGCTGTCTCTAATAACATTTTGACATTAGAATCTCCACGAAATAGTATTTAAGCCCCCTTTCGATGGGTGGGCAACTGATAACTTTTCATTCATAATTAGCTCATCGCGAATCGGGAGACATTTCAGGGAAATTGAACTGTCAGCGGGTAGAAGCAAGCGTTTGACCTCATCACGCTGAGTGGGGCCCATCATAATTTGTTCATTTGGTGCCCATCAGCTCGGCCTCATCTCTCATTCGGCTCCTCGCTGACCTTCCCTCTCCAATTCCGCTCGGTTCAGCTTTAATTATGACTCAGCAGACCCAGGGAAATATTGAGGCCCGCTCTCGAGAACCCCCCAAACTGCCACTCACAGAGGGGGTCGGCTCGGGTTTTAACAGGTAATGAACGGGCGGAGGGAAGGGCGCCTTGTTTGCGTCCTGTCAGGTTGTGTCACCCTGCCCCCCCCCCGGTGTGAGTGTATCTGGGGTCTTCTTTTGTCTGTCTCTGTTTGCTGTTTTGTGGCAAGGCGTGCTAACGACATACATTGCATTACTCTCTGCTCCCTTTGTCCAGGACGCTCAATCTGACCAGCGTGGAGTGGCAAAGAGGCTTTCAGCTCTTTTGTATTTAAATGTCACCCCATGATTGCTTTTAATGAGGTAATTTTGCTGCATAAACATAATTACCCCTCTACAGACTGGAAACCCATTCTATATATAAATGTGAATGCCTCAATTAAACAAATGTGATTTGGGCCCTCTTTAGGCACAGCATTACCAGCCGTGGTGAAATTCACAGAGTGAATAGCAAATTCAGATTTTCTCCATTTACTGTATTTTAGAGCTGTTTTGCATTAAACAGGGAAACAAACATGTCAGACTTTTTCCCCCCCAACAAGTCAAAAATATTGTTGGAAACAAACATCAGAATAGTTTCCATTATTATTCCTATGTTTTTTCACCACTTTCCCCCAGTAACTTAAAGACACCCTTAGAGTGTCTGCCACCAGGACCAGCAGAGATTCACTGACCCTTATATTACCTGGATAGGCTGAGAGCAGCCACAGATCATGAAATAAGCCATCCAGATGAAGTACTATGTACCTAAATAAATAAAAAACGTGCCCACAGTTTAGAAAACAAGAACTTTCACACTTCACGTCCAAGTTTTTTGTAACATGTCAAATACACAGGTGTGACATACTTAAATGGAAGGTTTCAGAAAAGTTTAGTCTAAAAACAGTTTTTGTTAAATTTAAGGTTGTTTAGAGTACAGATATTATGTAAGATAGTAAAATAAAATAATTTGACACAATGGTCCCAGTCAAAACATATCGTGTTTCGTTTATCATACAAGTAAATGGGAGATGTGCTTTCTGAGGGCAATTAATTAATTATTTTTCCTTTGAAAAAATATGGTCGATATGGTTTTCTTTGATAGTTGTGCATGGTATTTAACACCCAGATCACATGGAACCAAATGGATTTTGTATGTGCTGGCATCCACATCTCCTCGCATAGAAAGATGTAAGGCGCAATACAGCGCTCTGTTATGGTGACTTCTGATATGTCAGCAGGATTTTCAGGTCACTTGACAGAAAGGATACAGTTCTTGTAGTGAGCACTGAAGGTGACCGCGGGACTCATCAATCACGGCGGCTTTCTCTAAGCCGATATATAATAGGCCCCCTCAATCAACTTCCTCCTTCATTGTCACTCGTTCGGGAACAAAAAAAAGGTGAGGAAGACTCAACAGGGAGTCAAGGTTACCTAACGACTGGTCTTATTAATACAATGTAGTGGATTAGAGCACCAACACAAGGGGTGTCCAGTTTGCCAGTCCGTGGTGGAGAGCGTTCCGAAGACCTACACAGCACCTCATTGGCTACTGAGAGAGCCAATGGCAAGTAGTTACTTTTGAGGGACCAGAGATTACGGTCACCTTCATTGACATACTGTAGACTGACTTCCAAGAAAGGCTCAATAAATTCTTTCACCGCAACACGTCAGTGCACTGATGACATTTAACCAATGGCAAGGCTTGACCTGCTGGATTGTAACAAGAGGACAGAGTGACAGACGTGTTTTGGAATGATCGCTTTTAACTACTTTTTCTGTGAACGTGCATATTATTTTGATCAAGAGCATGTATTCTTTTTATGCACATGTTTAATGTAAACAGTAGTTTTAAAAGGCTGTTTTCCGATTCATGTGACAGGTCAATTCCTGGTCTCTTGGGTGTACGTAGAAATGAATCCATCTTTAAAAAGATGCTCATCAAGATATATCCACTGTTTTGGACAGAAATTAAATGCTTGACAATCATCTTGACAATCATTCTAATATATATTTCCTCTGGGTATATTGATAGATCTGTTTAATAAGGTAATCTGCAACAATTTGAATTGCTCTTCTTACGTGGGCTGTGATTCAAAGAACTTGCATGCCAAATTACTTCTGAAAAACTCTAACAATATGAACGACTGTCAGCATAAAGTGGGGATGTAATTGACTGTATTTTATTCTGTCCCCTTTTTCCATTTTGGTATTTTAGTACTCCTAAGTGTTTATTTTTTATTTATTTCAGGAGAGTCAATGATCTACCAGTATCGGCCAGGGTGTTGTCTGTGGGACGGTTAATCGGTTAAATCCAAATGATTTTCTGTCATCGACCTCTCTGAGAGCTCAGGACGTCTCCTATGATGGGCCAGATGATTAACCCTTTCTTGGCAAGGGCATGCGATTTGTGTCAGGTCAGCAGTATGAAGGTAGAGGGGTAGAGCTGGAAAGCTGGATTGCCTCTGGAAATCTGACTGTTTAATAACCGTTTGGTCACCGGCAGAGGCCATATTTCAGAGTTATTTTATATGCAGGTATTTACAAACCAGTTAATCGAATGTGATGGAATAAGTTTCTGTTTGCATTTGTACAACATAAACGCCTGTATTCCTCTGATACCGTTTTCTTGTTCTAATCAATACGCTTATACCTTCATTAGTTTTTATTATCTAAATTAGATCTAATCTCATAACGGTAGTGTTGAATTTGTTTCTCACTGGCTAGGCTTCCTCGTCCCTGTTCTTTGTTTTTGCCTGGAGGTCTCGTAGATGTATTCTATATCTCGCCTTGTCTCCGCTATTCATGCCCCCGGGTGGAACGGATTAACAGCCGTGACTGGCCATCTCAGCACAACAACCATGTGTGACACTGCTTTGCATTCTATGTGGGGCTGATAATATGGTCAATTAACAGCTAACCGCAGAGTGCATTTGTCATTTTACACTCTTCTCGGTCGCGTTAAGAACGTGACACCTCCCTGCCCGCCGTGTTTTCTCAAAACCTGTCTTTTCGGGGCACGGTAGCAGCTCTTATAAATGTTTCAGTAAGTGTTAAGTAGACAGTTATGTGCGCTCTCATTCCACGCCCATTCGCGTACCGTAATAAAGTGTGATAAAATACGTGTCTGTGGGGCGACTGGCTTCGGGCGTCACGCGCGTTTCCACTGGAAATTAGGCAGTGTCTTCTGTAATTGCAAATATTTATACAAACCTGTCACAACATGTCAGACGGCCGGTGCAGTCAAGACGCTTTATTTTATTTATTTTCCAAAACCTGGAGAATGAAATAAATGATGCATTGTATTGCGGGTATTTTATGTGCTCTGGTTTCCCATTCGCAGTCGGGTTACGCTGAAATTAAAGGTACTGTGCTGGAAAATCAAAACACCGTCATGCGCATGCATGTGTAGCACGCGCTTGAGCAGCGCTATAGGCGCGTTTATTGAGCATATCTACACGTGTGATTCTAGTAATGTAATGATAAATGAATTAGTATAGATATTCGTCTTTTTGTTTATCTTTTAAATACAATGCCAACTGTATGAAAACAGCTGGATGTTGCTATAATTGTTTTTCATTTCTGATCTAAAAGCAACTGTTCTGTTCCAAGCCTTTTAACATTTCTTAGTCCTTGTAGGTTGACTTGATGAAGAACATGGGCCCGTTCTCTCTGTCTACAGGTCATTTAGGGAAAACTGGGGCTTTCAAGGCTCCGTTTCTTTCCTCAGAACACGGTGCTCCCATTTTTAAAGCTGAAGAAAAGGACTGAAAAAAGAACACTAATGCACAATATTTTGGCACAAGAAAATACATTTGTTGTACAATAAATTTAATCTGTGTTTACTTTACCACTTTAGTCTACCCTCTGACAATTACTTTAGGGCTCCTGAAATGTAAAAGCCCCTTTTAGCCCAGAAAGAGCAGCTAGGTATTTTTTTTTTTCATGGGTAGATGGTTAGTGCTCCCTGTGTCTGGAGTTGGTTTGCCTTTCTGTTCTCCAGACACTTGTCCTTTTTAAAGGCAGTTTGGGAAATTGTCCCCCCGCCAGGGAATAGATTTACAATGTGGCTTCACGTTAATTGGGGGAGCTGAGCTGAAGGCATTAGTCACCCTTGATAATGGAATACCCGCCACAATCGTCATAGCTCTGTGCGGTGGTGTATAGGGGGGGGGGGGGGGGGTATAGAATTAATTATTTAAAAAATTCTTGCCCACTCCTGCTGTTATGTTTCTATACATGTGGGTAGTCTGTTCCTCACCATATTGTATATATGGTAAAGGTGTGAGAGAGGTGGTGATTTAATGTTTCATTTGCAGGAAGGGGTATCTCTTCTCTTCCAATGCCATTTGCCACTGGCCCGTGCAAGATGTGTGGTCCAGGATCAGTCTTCTTGTATTTGTCTCAGCTGTTTCAATGCCACTTGCCACTGCCTCATGTTGGATGTATGGTCCCAGATCAGCATTCTGGTATTTGTCTCTGCTGACTCTCAGCTGCAGTTCTGTTGGATGAGTAGGAGAGACCTGATTGGACAGCACCACTTCCTGCATGGCCTGGCCTGCATCTACATCCTCGGGGATGATGACCAGGTGGCTCGCCCCCATCAATGGCAGCGGCCATGCACTACAGGCCATCTGCATGGAAGACGAAGGCACCTCGGAGTATGGCACTAACTAACAAAAGAGGATAGTGGAGCTCCTGCAACAAAAGAGCTACAATGCCAATCACACCAGCACTGTATCTGTTGCAGCTCAAGTCTTTCTGCATTTGAGACATGCTTAAGATAGATGGACAAGTCATATGGATCAGGAGTCAGTGTATGGCCTGTGCTCTTTGTCTGTGTTGTGCATACAGAATGCAGTCTTTATTGCCCTGTGAAAACACTGCACCCAAGCCTTCCTGAGACACATTTGATTTTGAATTTGAATCTGAATTTTGCTTTACCTCAGTACCAAAATCAGCTTCCCTCTCAGTGGAAGTGACTGCAGCCTTTCTGTGTGTCTCTTCCTCTGAAGCGTTTCTCTGTACTGTACAGGACCATCAATTATTTTTTTTTTTCCTGTTTTGCCTGTTTTAAATTGCTAATATTAATTCAGCTCATTTCAGTGCATCCTACATATTGATTTGAAGAGCCAGGCGCCACACGCATGCACACGTCCACCCGGCTACGGGCTGCCCATTTTCATTTTTCATTGAGAGGGAACAGCAGAGTAATATTGCACACAGTGGGGTGGACCGACACAGGCTACCGCTGCTGAAACAAGCAGCCCACAACATGACGCTCTTGGACAGGCCAGAGCATAATGACCCGGGTATAGAGCACAAAGTTCACTGGACTGCATCATGTTTAGTCTTCCTTCAGAAGGAATCTTTTTTTTTCTTTCTCTATTTTCTACCCGAGGGTTAGGCCCAAGGAATCATTTCACGATGGTTGCCACTGAATGCCTTCCCTTTGTGGTCTAGTCTCACGAGATTCACCCAGGTTTTCTGTCTGTGCTGGCTGTAAGGTTTGATGGCTTTTTACCCTGTCACACCAAGGCACGAGGCCCACGCTAAGATGTAGGCCAAAACAGATAGCCAACGTCTTGAATTCATTTAGTTCTGTATCCGTGACAAACAGAACCATGCTGTTTCCATCAAAGATTGCCTCTGCTGGTTCTTGATGTTGTAGCATATAACATTCCCGCCCCGCAGAGCGCTGTAAGGTGCGTGACGGAACGCTCCATTCTCATTGGTTCGCGCGACACAGCATATCCAAGGAGTCCCTGACATCCCCTCTCAGAAAACAGAGCACCGTGTCACCTTAGAGAGGTGACACACCATCATACATCATTATCGTTTTTTTTTTAATCTTGAAGAATGTGACTGGAGATGTATTTCAGCAAATCTCTTCTTTGCTCTCTAAAATAAAAACACAGGCTCATGCAGGTGTTGTGAATTATATGTAGTGGCTATTTTAAGGAGCTGTACTGCACTGTAAAGGATGGTACAGTTTTTTTTTAAGATCTGTATATTCCAGATGAATACCATTAGCTAAGAATATATAAGAATATATATCCTGTTGTAATATATATTAGATAAAAAGGGTTAATTCTTTAAAGCATGTAATGCGGCTATTTGAGTTACTAGGTGATGTATTTAGGCCATATGTTCTAATTTTCTCATCACACAATGTGATTCAGGAATGGCTTCAATGCTAATGTTGCATATTTTTTGAACCTGGGACATTACAGTTAGCCTATGTTATAGCATATATGTAATGATGAAATATGTGACAGCATCTGTATCACTCAATCATTGTACTGTACTGTGTGTAATGAAAATGTTTTATAGACAGACTACAGAGAGAACCTGCTTGTGTTTTGGGTTTTGGGTGTTTCCATATTTTATTTTGCCATTTTGATTCTTGCTGCTACTAAGGTGCACATTGTCATTTTCAGCAACAGGAATTCAGTATCATATAGATCATAGGAAATGCACAACAGGGTGTGTATAACTGAAAGACAACATGAACTGTTGTCCTGGGTCTTAAAATTTAAATATGAGAACACTAGCTGATCTATATAGATTTCTTTTTTTACCTGTATCAGTTCAAAATATCTGTAACCAACATTGCTGGTACTAATCCAGGTGATTCCAGTGTTTTGAAAATATTCCTGTATGTGATTTGACAAAATGATTGATATTGGGATCACACATATGATTACTGGAGTCAACAGTGTTGTCTGTGAAAATTATACATTTTGTCTGGAGAAAGTAAAGGAAAAAATAAAGTAAAAAAGGAAAGACACAGTGAATCAGTGAAAATTGGGCAGATTTTGCAGCTGACAACATTTTATTTTAAAAAGATTCTGGCTGAATTATGCATGAGATCCTCAACATTTGCAAAGGATATCAGATTTTCACAAATGGGGAAATCCACAAATGCAAAACTGTAGGGACAGTAAAGACTTACATGCAAAGGGTGATTTGCACCTGACACAACAAACTTTAACGTAATGCAACATACAAGTAGACACAGCATATTTGTTTGAAAATGTAATAAAGATCCTTTTTGTGACAAATACATGTAAGTCTGTAGGAGCTTGGTCTGACTGCTCAATGGGCATCTCTGTTCTGTTTTGCTGGCATCCATGTCTTTTCAGGTTGTCTGTAGCCAGCACATTGCTGTGTCTGTGTGTGTTGACACATTCTATGATTCCATTCAAGAAGCAATCTTTTAGCTTTGGTAATAGGTCTATATGCTGTCAACAATGGAGGTTTTGGCATTTTGTCTTATAATGTTGTACCCATTGAACACATGACAAAATTTATCATAACAAGTCCCATACAAGAGGTGTATAACAGTGTTGTTCTCATCTGCACTAGGATGGCTAACTATTACCTAATATAATTAAATGATGATTAAAATGACTTTTGGGCCTATACATTGGTTTGGCCTAGAGCATCTCTTGTGGTTTGCTAATAATTTGGTTCAAGAATCAGTCTGGAGGATACAATACAAGAGCTTTGCCGCTCTTTCCTTGTAACAAAGTGAAATTTCTGTGTAAGAAGTGTGGTCAATGTAGGCCCGATGATAAATATACGAATGCTATCATATCGCATTGATTTTATGCAGATTATCACCTTTATGTTTTGGGAGGTCTGCGGTGGGAGTAATGTATATGAGAAAAACGATTACATTCCTCCACGTTGCCTAGTAATTGTTTATTATTTTCCTATTAGACAAACAGTGTTGATCAATAATATAGAATGCCAGGCTATGAATAACATCAACATAAATAGATTTGCCTCCGACATTAAAGGTAGATTATATTTAACGATCTGGACAATGTCAGCCCAATGACATTGGGCACGGAATTACAAAACGTTAGACAAACATCGGTGATAGATTAGCACTGCATTTTGCATTTTCTCATCGCAAGTGGGTGTTGCTGTTTCGTAATGCATTTGCCAGCCTCTAAGTTTTACGGGTGTGACTCGGCAGCATTTCCTTCTGTTAGTCCTTGTTCACGACAGCAGACTTCAGATGTGGTAGCTCCCACAGAAAGTGCAGGTAACCGAAGACGTTTGCGTTCTCTCGATTCTGAATTTTACCCCTGGCTGATCAGTTCCTCCTCTACCTCACAATGAGGTATTCCGTAGCGCGCTCTTAACTCGTTTTGTCGGGATGTTTGTTTTCCACACGCTGGCTGAATTGATTTTAATTAAAGTTTGTTTGGAATTTAATTATGGAAAATACTGCGCTTTGTTTTATGGGTTTCTGATTTATAGCTTGTGATGAACCTCCACTCACCGCGCAAACTTCCTTCTATTGCCCAGCTACACACTATATTCCAGCCATGATTCAGTTCTTTGATTGTTTTGAAATAGCCTACATTACCTACTCAGTTAAACATGAGGCATTTTTTAAGCTCAAAGCGTCTCATTTTAGTTTCTGAGGTGTTTCGGTTTTGTGGCATTTACTGTGTGATTTAATTTACTCTCTTACTCACATAACTCAATCAAGTTGCATTTATGCTTTTTACAATTACCGCTCATTTCCTCTCTGATTTTTTACATTTCAGAGGCCAATCATTTTATTTTTGTCCATGATGTAAACTGTCACAAAGAAGTCAAATGAGGGACCCAATCCTGTGTAACATACGGGTTCTTTGGTGTTTAAACGTAAAAGCAAAAGTACTTAAGGCTTTTAAAAACGAGCATCCATGTTAATCGCTATTCCCTCAAAAGTTACAATTTAATTTTTTTTTTAACATACTGAAACATTGTCCAAGGACCACTTCAACTACCATATTTCTGCTAAAGACTGAGTCAACAGTTCATACAGGGGGCTTCTTTTGCACCTGCATTTATGAAGTAGTAAGACTTTTTTAAGACATCAATATCAGGCAGTTGCTGTGAGGAAAGTCTGTGGAAAGTCTTGTGAATATGTTTTAGGACAGTGTTTTGCACTATCTTGCCACAGTGAATCATTTAATGGTATCTCACATTAAGGGAATTACAGTGGAAATGAACATATCGGCCTAGCACCAACTTGAGGCTAACTGGAGGTACCGGAGGATTTTAATGGCAGTAAATATGCAGCGGTTGTAATTTATCTGCAACCATGATTTTGCCATGAAAATATTGATCATCATTTTCTTTCTTTGTTTCTTTTCCCAAACAAGCTTTTTTGCCCTCCATCAAATGCAATTGATCCTATAGCGGTGTAATCACAATTACTCACCTTCTTAATTGGCCTGCCCCAAATCAGAAAATGGAAGCTGATCGACTGTGCAGGGATCAATAGTATTATCAGAAAGGCCGTGGGGGCAGGGGAGAGAAGAGTAATGGGCGGATCAATCGGCCTCAAACGGCAATCATTGAGTACGTCGCCTGACGATCGCTGCCCACCACTTGCCTTTTGTTGCATTCTCCTGCTCTGACTCAAACTGTCAAGGGTCAAAGTGAAGATGGGCTTGTTTGAACAACATACAATGTTTATCAAATTTGCCATATCATCCAACTTGAATCACTGTGAAGGTTCAGCTTCTTTTGTTGCATATTGTCAAACAGTTTGTTAGTCTTACAGATGCACTTACTGCTCATATTCACTATTAAATCATACTAAACATGCATAACAATTTTCATGGTTTGTGTTTAGCTTTAGGCAAATACAGCATTGCTTGTAGAGATTTTTAGTTTGTTTGAAATAAACATAGCACACACACACTCCTAACGTAACCACGAAGGATTTTTCTTTGTGCTTGCACTTGACTTCACCTGGATAAATCACAGTGTTCAGTGTTAGTGATTTCGCTGAAGGGCCACTTGGAGCCATCGTCGATAATCCCAGTGCTGATTCTGCACCGCCCGTTCCTGGACGAGCGTGAGCTGGCTAAGACAGCAGCTGATATATGACCAATACTGACAGGGGGGATGTCAGAGCTGTTCGCACGGGGAGAAGATCTCTGAGAAGCAGCCAATTAGAGCAATGCCTTCTGTGGGCACGGGAACGGAATCTCTCAAGGTCGCTGCTGCATGGCCTAGCCCGTCCAGAATGCTTGGACACCTGAGCGGGTTTCCTCGTTCCGCATACAAGCAGCTGAAACATCCCTTCATTCTGCGTTGTGACTGAATGCATCAATGTTTCAGAGCGCTAATCCGGGGAGCGTTTAGCTAACACGTGAGGGGGGGGGGGGGGGGGGGGGGCGTGGTTAGCGCGTCCTCCAACTGGCACGAGGGGGCTAATTGCCTGGTGGCGGATGGTGACGGCGGCCTGCGTGACGAGGCGCCGGGACATGCCAGCAGCCCGTAATCAAGGTCACGCTGCAGCCTGACAGCGTACCAGCTGGCTAATGACCGGTACTGGGCGGACAGATGCAGAAATGGCAGCCCTGATGGTCCGCAAAATGCTGCCAGAGGCGTTAGCGTGTCATCCATTTATTTAGTGATTTTTGTTTCATATGGGGAAGAAAAATAACACCAGCCTCTGAAGTTTACCCCCCTCACCCCTTCCTCACAGACGCAGGATCAGGGGTATGGGTAGGTGTTTAGGGCATGCGCAGGCAGAAGGGACAAGTGGCCGAGAGCTCTGGGAGATGCAGGCATCTCTGGCTTGTTTGCATCTGATCGGCCTCAGCAACCGGAGCAGGCTCATTCCCATTAGATACTGGCGGGTCTGCTTCTGGGAGACTCATCTGCTGAGGGACAGGGATGGTTCAGCTCTCTTTGCTCCAGGTGCCATTGTGGAGTCTGGTTGAACTGGCGATTAGCAAAGAGACGAACACAAATGCGCTGCAAAGCAACATAGCAGGGTTATTGTTGTTAATGGTATGGCTGAAGGAGAACCTGGACGAAACAACAAAAGCTCTTTAAACTCTTGCACAGAGCCTGTCCCACATCTAATTTCTTTATGGGGAGGATGTGAGTTCCATTTTGCTTCAAATGTTCCAGAAAAAAAAATTAACAGAAAAATAGTGGCCAGAGAATGCCTGGGAAGTTCTTTCTTCAGACGCAAGCTATACAGAACAAGAGGAACTGCTGTACTGGAACAACATGCAATAAATACATTCATTCATTGTGTGTTATACTGGGTCTGAGATTTAGGACCAGGAGGTTACAAGTTGAATCCGAGATAAGACTCTACTGTTATACTTTTGATCAGGGTACTCAACCTAAATTGCTTTAGGAAGATGTGTATAAATATTATATATACATACATTGATAGTATGTACAACGCAAGCAATGAACATCGTATCAGATAAGGAAATAAATTATGTGGATGTCGTAAGGCCAACACTGTGGCCTATATACTGGGTCCGGTTGCAGCAGATTCAGGTACCAATTCTCCATGTGGTCCTATGGCCCTTTGGTCCTGTGATCATATGCTCATTGGCTGACCTACCACCAAGCGGTGCCTTACTGATGACTGATGACAAGCAAATACGTAGTAAATTTGTTTGCAAGTGTTGGTGCCACGCCTGTGTCTCAGCTGACAAATAGCATCTACACCTGTTTTCTATCCGGATGTATGGTAAATTTCATTTGGTGTCCACTTGATCTCTGAATCTGTGTTTCTGTGTTATGTAAGTGTATCTGACTCTGGCCAAAACTCCACCGTCGTTTCTCAAAGTGATTCCCCCGACCTGGAGCAGCTATGGCTACCAGGCCTGTGAAGTGACACTCTCCCTTAGCTGTTATGGCCTGGTGAGCCTGAAAGTTCTGTCAGCGTTGCTGTGAATCCACTGCATCCGTGACCAGCCAGACAGAACCGTAAGTGCAACAGCGGTAGATGGACCATAGATGACATGCATTCACAATAATCCTGCAGCCGAAAGCCCTTTTTTTCCTCTGCCACTTCACCTCTATGGTTGTTGATTATCTGTCTGAATAAATGTGGCAGTCGCGTGCTATGTCTAATAGAGCAGAAAGGCTACTCAGAAATAAAGCTTTGAAAATTTGTTTGTCTGAACTGTTGGCGATCACAGACGGGCCTCTGGGTACACTGCCAGCCTCTTACACTGTCTTCCTACGCCTGTTCTGACACGGAATCTGAGGTTGGTCAAGATGCTGTCTGTTCTCCCAAATCCCTCAGCACAGACCTTCTTTTTTCCAGGAGCACATTTTGAAGATGTCACAGGCATCATGGAGTGATATCTTATCTCTGAGCTGGACTGAAGCATTCTTATCAGAATTCGCTCTCGGGCAGCAGGGAAATGCTGAGGTCTATTAAAGTCAAAAGGAGAAACGTTTGCTTCACTGCCTATGTCAGTGCATATACCCTGTCCCCAGTATCTGTCATATTCTTTTTTCATGCTTGTGGACTTCACACTGACATCAGCCGTATCCACCAGAAGGGTAAACTGCAGTCAGTGGCTGACCGTATGTTTTTTTGCCAGCTGTTTTTATAGTAGCTGCTTTTCCAGTTTTCCTGTGCATGTGTGTAAGGTATTATTTTGGGATTTTGAGAACTGATTTTCATGAAAGCAGGGACACTGTATATCAAGAAACATTGTACATTGTACATTATACATTGTACATTATACATGTAGGTTGCATAGTAAAGTCATATGTTAAAGTTTATATTCATTGTGCCAGTTATTTAAGTGAAGATTTCAAGACAGTTGTCTTTCTGTTTTCAGGTGTTTGCTCCGGAGTTTTCAAACGTGTTTCCTGAGACACGTTTGCTAACCTACAATTCTGTTTTGTGCGGCAGCATTTAATAATGTTAATACTGGTATTCTACTAGATTTATCATCCTAGACATGTCCACCGTTACCAATTTTCCGAATGGAACTTATTCATTTGTGTACATTTATGAGTACGCAAAACCTGCAGTTTCAAGGCGAAACTGTTTGAATGGAAAAGCACTTGCCATTTTTTGGCCTTTTAACTACCTTAAGCAATCACATTTGATGCTCCTTAATTACGACGCGCTCTCTCCCTCCGAATCTTCCTTTCCAGTTCAGCAATCGAGACAATGCGTTTGCTTACTGTGCTGCTCTGCTAAGTGTTCTTTTGCATGTAAATTAATCTTGATTCAGTTTACTCTGCCATGCTGAGTGGTACAAATTGCCCATAGCAATAAAACAGCACAAGTTTTTTTTTTTTTTTTTTTAAAAAAAGCCAGATTGCTGCCTCACTTGATAGGATGGCGCTCTGCTTTATGCCAATACATTAGCCGCAGATAATGAATCTTCTGTTCTGAAAAGCATGGTATAGTTGATTTTTAATTTTACTTCAATGGAGCAGTACCTTGTCTCTTAAAGCCCAAGTTAGACAAACCATTAATGACAGGAGCGTTAAGGTTAAATATGAAGCAATGCATTCGCTTGTCTGAGTGCCATCCATCTTTCCATTTGCGGGAGCTCGACAAAAGTACTGGCTTTGTGCAACATTTCCTTTAATTGCGAGGCTGGGGAAAACAGGCTTTTAACATAAACATAGTTACATTCATTTATTCAGCGTTTGCTCCTCAACGGAGCTTAATGGGAAAAGGTTTAAGCCCTAAGTGAGCACACACACACACACACACACCACACTCACACACATCACACACACGTACACACACACACAAACTCTCTCACACACCACACACACACACACACAGACACACACACATCTCTTTCTGGCATTGTGTCAACCCCACTCTGTTTAAAAGTTACCCTGAAGTGCCTGTGAATTTGAAAGCACATATCCTACCTTTTTTCTACTCAATAAGCCAGGTGTAGCGCCTACGTTTCCTTCTGTTTGAGAGAATCAAGTACTTCCTTTACGAGCCGGATCTTCAAGTCCCCATAATGAAAACGTTGCCTTTTTGCACACTTCTGCCCTCCATGGAAGTGTGTTCATTTACATTGATTCCTTGTTTTTTTGATGCCATTTTATTGATGTTTGGCACATTGTAACCAATAATGAAACATGGAAAAGCAGCAATGTGGACTAATTTGCTTTACCAATATATTGTTTTTATATTGTTATATTGTTCAGTTAAATCTATTTGACACAAATTTGACTTACGTTTTTGAATTGATTTTCTCCACACCAACCTTTCAGTGACTGAACCTAGAATTGGCCAAACTGATAGTAGTTTACTAGTCATCAAAAACATGTACTATTACAGCATTCTTCTCATTTATGGGGCAAAATATTAACAGAATATAAACCATGAATAGTTTGGCTTGTAGTGTTTAAATTTTGTTCAAAGACGAACATTCTTACCTTTTTTCCATACTGGAGATCTGTTGAATGTTCTATAAAAGATTACAGTAAATATATTTTATATTTTTACATTTCATGCATCTTCTTTCTGTTGGTTTGTTGTTTTTAGGAGAACTTGGCCCGTGTGAGTCTTATTCCATTTGAAAACTTTTTCTCATATTAATCTGCGCCGAATTCAAATCATTCTCCCAGTCAACAAGAAAACTGTAAAAGATGAAGAAGAGCTCAGCAGCTGTTGCCACGATACTGTGTGACACCCCCTGTCAGTTGTTAGGAAAGTCATCTCTGTGGTCATTGTGACCACAGTTTTGTCCAGGGGGAATCGTATCCACAAATGAGTCATTCTCTGGCTCTGTGAGCTTTCCCATGATCATCAGCGTAGTGACTGCCCACACTGCATGTTAAGGCTCTGGGTGCACACACAGATATAAAAGGAAGCCATAAGAAGAGTTTGCTAATACACACAACACATATTAACCTTTGCTTTGTATGTATTGTTTAAGTGAGAGGCCTGGCATATCTAACAAAGAATGTGTCACATCTACTTCATTATGTAAAGAGATATGCTACCGTGCAGATGTCGAATATGGTCTGTAACATCAAGGTTGTTTGGTCAAATTTGTGTTCTGCGACTGTAGTCACACTGACACATTCATTGTCATTCTGACATAACAAATCAGGTTTCCACCATATCCCAGCTTAATTTTATTTTACACAAATACATTTCAATTACCATTGAAGTATTCTGACTTAAGCTGCATGATATGTTAGATGCCAAGCTAATGTAAAAATAAAGAATAAGCCTGCCTGTTGCCATCGGATGACTGTAAGCATAACGATGTGTCTGTCATGTTAAGCTGCAGTGAGGGAAATCAGGCAGGATACAGGGTCTGTAATGGCTGCTGGTGTTACAGACGGGAGACACAAATGTTTGAAAACACTTGTGCATGTAATTAGTGTACCCGGAATGCGTTAATGAGCTTCCTCCTCTGCCATGCATAAATTAACACCTGATCGATGATTTGTCCTTATTCTCTCTCTCTCTGCCACCTTGCAGTCCTCCTTTATTAATGGTCCCAAAGCTCCCACTTGCCCTAATGGCTTGGGTATGATGATGATGGTGATGATGATGATGATGATGATGATGATGATGATGATGATGGATAACAGCAACTGCAAAAGTTGATACAAGCATTCCGTGCCTGCTACAAATCTGGGTGTATAAAGTGCTGTTTCATTTGGAACATATGCATTTTACTGGTACTTTTAAACTAACATGGAAAATGTAATACGAGATAAATTACAGCAAATCATTTTTGTAAATGTGTCAGCTAAATACTCAAGCATGCAAATGGCTCAGAATGCACTGTGCTCAACAGTAAGAGGACTGAAAATGACATGCCATGTTCAGTTAAATTACATCTCAGCAGACACTGGGATAGCAGCGATCCAGTTATTTGATTGCAAAATGCATATGAAACAACCTTGGGAAAACGGAGACGCAAGGACACAACGGCAGCGTGCAGAAATCAATGGCACTGAATGGGAGGAACCCCGCTACACCATCTCATATTTCATCTGGAATAACCAATAGCGAAAATTGCCGCAAGTCATCAATCTCGTCTCTCTGTTCCGCGTAAGTGTGAAGGAGGCCTGCCTATTTCCTCCTCTGTCTTTTGGATGCTCCTTGCGATAGCGCTCTGAAAGTCAAGCCCGAGCCCAAAGGCCGCAGCCTCACAGCGAAAACATTAGGGGCGCTTGGCACTGTTGCTGGAAAGAGACTGTGACAGCTGGCGGACCGTGGATGGGATGGAGATGGGAGAGTGACCGGTGTCGTTTTGAAGAGGGGGGTTGAGTAAAGAAGCAACAGGGTCTGCACTGGCCTTATGTCGGCCGGTACGATGGCAGTTTGGTGAGGGGTGGCTGCTCGATCCGAGCCAGAGGCCCCTGGCACGCTCCGTTGTTGAGGAGACCAATTGGGTGCCGATGGTGAGAACCTTTGGGGGTTTGCACTACGATTGTCTCTCAAGATCAGCCTCCAAACACAAAAGGGACAGGGAGTTTGTTTGGCTTGCTCGCTGAGACTCCCCACACGGCTGAGCTGAAAATCCAGCCGTGTTCAGTGGGTAAAATAACTCAAATGTCCATCACGCCACCCCTTGGCAGGGCCCAGCACGTCTCATAGACTGCAGCAGAGTCTGCAGCAGGGTAAGCATGCTTTAGGCACATGTGTTGGGCTGGTGAGGCTGCGCTGGACTGACGTGTCCCTGTTAGTGTTGTGCGAGAGCAGCAAAAAGGGCAGTACAGCCCTCACAGTCACGCCCAGGGTGGGCACTGATTAAACTGATCGGATCAGAGCGGAGAGAGATCACCATAGAGGCCAGTCTCAGCCCACAGCTTCAGTGGAGGTGTGTTTCCCACAGCTACTGGGCCTAAACTGAGCGCACACTCCACTGAAGGAATACTGAGAGGGATGCTGGACGTTCAGAGGGTGGGTTCAGGCATCATCCCAGCCTCACCCTTTAAACCCTGATTTCCTGTGCAATGTAATTGGCTTAAGAATTGCTTGTAGGAGCCGCTTGGACTTAGCTGTATAAGGATATGCTATGTTGCAGAGAACTGTCAACACATATACTTGACCAATTTTTTGTAACAAATTCATTTATGCACTAACATTTCCCTTTTCTCCTTCATTGACCACTGGCAGCACTATAGACAGTTTAGAAGACAATGTATACTAGCATGATGTGAATGCTGACATAACTTCTCTAAACTATTGAATGCATGCTTAAAATGTGTTATTGTGTTATAAACTCTCATGAATATATAATACCTTTCCAATCAATGGGAAATGTCAGTTTAGTTGGTAAATGTCAATGGTAAATGTCAGTTTCAGTTCAGTTTAGTTCCAGTTTTTGTCATAAACATCCTACTTGAGCTCACTCTGTTATTTTTTTGTTGGAAGTGTCTAAAATATGCCAAAAATATGCCTGCTTCTCCTCATAACAGTACATTTATAACCTTCACTTGTGCAGGTTGTTCTGTACAATCTGTAAGGTAAATAACTACATGGAGTATACTGTTACAGTATATATAATGTGGATACACTTCTATAAACTGACAACATACTATGTTTGTATATTGCTAAATATGTTAAATCTAAATCATGAAATATTTAGAAACTGTAAAATGAAAACAGTTCATAAGCTGAAGCATTTGCATTAGCTACCTTTAAAGTTATAGTTGTGTATGTTGTTGCACATTTAAATAAAACATCCATGTTGTTCACAGCACTGGCTTATCGAGAACATATGCTGACTGTCTTTGTTTCTGTAAATCACACCTTATTTAAAAATATTAAATTCAATCCAACTGTCAAAGCTCACCCACACTAGTGTATGAAAAATTAGAGAAATACAAAGAGGGCCCTTTAGAGGTCAGTATAGAGTGTTTTCACCAGCTATATAGCTATTGCTATGAATTCTGCATGCCAGATCAAAATACCAAACTGAATGTTATTAATCCAGAAATATATTGCTTGCAATATAGTAAATACATTTTCTTACCCTTGTTCTCATTGCAACACAAATTCCATCGAAAGTCAGGGCAAATTGGGCTGCCATAAAATAATGCTGTGAAAAATGATTAAACTCAATAACAAGACAACGTCTTTGTGTGTTAAAAATGGATTCTCAATGTGCTTCGAGATTTTCTTTGTCTGGCAGTATATCTTTGCTGGAAATTGCTCAGGGGAACATTGGAGAATGAATTTGAAAAGCGCTGGCAGTGAGCCATCAAGCTCAAACTGTTTGCTGTTGACGGTGGTCAGGCAATAATTGCTTAATGGCTTGCTGGTGTGCAACTGTTCCAGGTGAGTGGAAAAGCGAAATAAATTTGGGTTTTGAACTAAAAGTTTTTGTTCTGTAGGGTACACAAGCAGTACATTAGTTCTTTATTATTATTATTATTTTTGTCAACCACAGCTTATTTTGCACAATTTAAGACCAAAATTATGTTTGCAAGCTCTACATCTTGCATACAATGTAAAATATTTTGCTATTCTGACAGCAGCACGGATGTTAGGACATTAAAAATGTGGGCGGTTTTTTTGTTGACTTTAATTTCATGCAGCTCTTGAAGAACACCTAATGGCACAGAAAATTAATCAGTAATTTATTTCATGTAATACTTGTTGGAATATCCGTGTTGGAAGTAAGGATCAATGACCCTAATTCCAGTCTGTCTGTTTAGGGCGATCCACTGTTTGTCCACTGAGGGGCAGCACTGCTTTTCATGACAAGAAGCTTCTTAAACCCACAAAGTGATTGACAAAAGAGAATCGGATAATACATCAAAGGATGTGGAAAAGTGAATTTATAAAAAGAAATCACTTAAGACAACAATGTAACTCATCTTTAATTAAAGCCCTAAACCTTAAGCTCTGTGCTAATATTTATCTTGTGTCATGTTTAGTCATCCTTTTCTCAAAATGCTGAACTGAAAATTTTGCCTCTGTGATCCAGATATACTGTTTCTTATATAAATATATTAAATACTAGTATATGTAAAATATTATTATTATTATTATTATTATTATTATTATTATTATTAACAGTAGTAGTAGTGGTAGTAGTAGTGGTAATGGTTGTATTACTAATGCTATTTTATTGTTATTATATCTTTGTTTGTTCATTTAATAATTAAGTTATTTCTCTTATCCAGAGTGATTTACAAGGTCATATAAATGCTATAATTTAATGCAATCCAGGGAAACACAAGACCATTCTTATGATGCTGAGCAATCTGCAACATTTCACTGGAGTCAAACTTCACTTTGGAATGTATACCAGGAGAATACATACTGTACTGTAAATTCTGTTCAAAAATTGCAAGAATATTTGGATTTGACAAGGGACATCTACATGCTTATGGCACTGTTTGTTTCAGAGCCTACTTAGAGCACGCATGAAAACATACCCACCCGCATACAGCTATGTGCTGTTGAATTCTCCACACAGGGGTTTTCTGCAGTGGGTGCTGTGTGTTTGCAGAGGCCTGCCCCTGCCTCCAGCAGTCCTGGTCCCCCGCCTCACTTCTTTGTGTGGCCTCATTACACATTTGTCAACTTTAGGCTAATTATCCCTGTACAGCAAGGGAAGGAAGCCACGTCGTGCCCCAGTCACTCTCCCCCTAATAGGATTGTGTCTGCTTCAGCTGACTTTAATTGAGGGCTCCGTGTCAAAAGAGTGTAAACGCGAGAGGGGGCCTTTGTCACGACCGCTGGTCGCCGTTAAGACACAAAGTGAAAGGATCAGTCCTGGATTAGCTGAATTAAGGGACGGCCAGAAGGAGAGGGGAGGCCGTTCTGCAAAGTTCATTTCATCCAGGCAGGCCCCATTACAGGGCAATGTCCCCAGGTTCATTATGGAGAATTGCATTGTTGCAGCTCTTAGTAAATCAGACATCAGTATTCCCTCTCCAGCCACTGTAAACGGCAGCATACCTTCCCTTAGGTGATAAACAGTGGAAAATCCACGGGCCACAAGGTGGTTAATTGTATGTACCCTTTGCTTCACTTGTGAGATTAAAAGGAATAAAGTGTCTTAAATGTCTATGATTCAGTTTAACTGCACCATATTAGGTTTGGTGAAACCATCCATGAAAAAGAAAACATGGAAAAAACTACATTCATGAAAAATATGCATACATGTAGATATGTGTAATTATGTATTATTATTATGAGTACTGCCTTCCTGTCTACCCAGGCCGTCTTTTTAATGATCCATGTATTTATGTTTAATTACAGCACTTGATTTTCCCCTTACATTTATTGTTCTTGGTTTTGTTTTTTTTTTTTTGTTTTTGTTTTTTTACACAAACTCCTTTAAATTATCTGCACATAGTGATCATATTTTAATGCTGGTGGTAGTTTATTCCTGAAGTATTAGCAAAATATATTTTATTTTGTACTTTCCTTGGGAATGTATAATGAAATTGTTTGTCTTAAATGGTTAAAGAATAATGGTAATATATTTTGTGATAATATATTTGCAGTGATAATCATCGTCTTTATCATTATTATCATCCTCAATTAATGCAGTTTTGTTAGGCTTTTGAAATTTTCACTTGTGTTATGCAGTCGGGTTGTTTCATAGTACCCCATCTATGTAAAATTTGTTTGTAACATTTAACAGATTTCAAATGAATAATATTGATATTGATATTCTACCCAGGCCATTTGTGAGCAAAATCCACCAAGCAATACATTTAAATTGTATATAAAAGAAATGACCGATGCATGCGTGCATGCAACACCTTGTCACCTACAGTACTAGAGCAGTGGCAGATTCAGGTTGCTGTTTCTTAAATTCATTTTGTCCTCTTAAAGTCTCGGCCCCGGATGCTGAGTGTAAGGTGCATTGCTTTGCTTTGCTTGTGGCAGCTGTGAAGGACACAGAAGTGCAATGAAACAGTTTGGGAAAAGAGAGGCTGCACCGTTGGAGAGCTGTAGTGGCCGTGGCTCTTCAGACCAGCTGGATTACCTCCCAGAGTCTGAGGATTATATTTCGCGCTTTTCGTGCCACGCAATTAACGTTCCGTTTAGCAGCAGCCGGAGGAACGCCCAGGAATACCAATGCCCCAATCAGAGGTGATTGTCAAACACAATCTCATCTTAACCTCACTATGGATGAGTTAAACTGCTGGGAACAGGGAAGGGGGGTAGAAAATTGGTAGTCTGCTTTCTCCATTACCCTCTGCTACAGATTTGGGGCATAATTCAGTAATTCTGCTTTCATCACTCTGGAAACATTGCTTTTCCAATGATCTGATCTGAATATGGAAATATAGAAAATATGCATTGAAACACTTCAGTAATTAAAAAAATGTATGCACATATCATATTCAATGTGTGTGAATAATATAAACTAAAATTCTGCATTTCAGTCGTTATTCTGTTTGGATCAGGTTGTGGTTTTCTGCCACCAGCTGTCGTTTTTTTTTTTTGTTTTTTTTTTGTCAGACTTTATATGTAAAATGGGGTTGCATCTGTCGGCGAGCGCACTTCAGTCCAGTCTATTAATGTCACCATTTTGCTGAATACCCACAGGAAAGAAAAAAAACATATATTTTATGGCTCTGCCTAGAGGGGAAACCATAGTATGCTGAGGAGTGAAAAGTTCACTTGAACCCTGGCTATGGTCATGGAGTCACAAGCGTGCTGTTTGAACCTGCCTATTGAACAAATCTCTGCAGGCCACCAGTTTATTTCAGCATAAATCTCCGACGGAGCACAGCACTGATATGCTTTTAGTCCACCAAGGTCACACTCTCCGGCAGGAAGCGGTGGCCTCGGGCCCCTGTAATTGTAGAACAGATAATGGAGGCAGGATATGGGTCTGTTAACAAATTCTCCCAGGCTGGATTCAGACATCCATTGTTCTGAAGAATGAAGAGCTAAACCGAGGGAGTGAGGTGTGTGAGCTAGCTTATCACTGGACTGTGCTGTGTTTATGCTCTTTTTATAGATGTCGTTGTTCACATTCAGAGCTAAATGCTAGATTCACTTATTTGTTCCACATCCATGTGTAGTCATCTCTATCACATAAAAAGTTGTTTGTATCACTATCAAAGAAGCATAACTCCAATTAAGAGAATAGTGTCACTCCTTCCCTCATTATTATTATTATTATTATTATTATAACGTGATTTCTCACCATTGTTGCACATTATTTTGTGGAAATGTAGCTGTAGCTAACAGAAGTGTGTATGAATTTGTAGACTCCGCCAACCGTCACTCCTCAACAGCATCAAAAATTGACAAGGAAAAAGTTCATTAGCGCCTCTACTGGTGAGTATTGGTCAACTAAAGGCGAGCAAAACATTCCCGATGGACTTTTTTCTCACAGTGGACAAACGTCAGAATTGGCCTACTTTTTCATGAGATCAGGTTGGACACAGAGGAATACTGATCTGCTTCTTCACAAGATCTTCAGAGGTTTTGTCATGACTCATGCAACATTTACCATGACCAGCTCTTATCCGGTGATGCTGAGTATGTATGTGCATTTGCAGCTCTTACAACCTCTGGCAATCTCTCCAGCACTCATACTGTATAATCCGACCTGATGGAAGACCATACCCCATGGCCATGAGGAGGACGAGATGGGCTCACTCTCCTGAGTAGTCAAACTACGCCCCACAAAATGAACGGATGAGCAGGGACTCCTTTTCCCTCCCCCAGTCTTCATTGCCTGTCAATATTCAGGTTTCTTTACCATACGCACTTGGAGAGGAAGCTTAACGAAGAGTGCTGCTTCACAAAAGAGCTGGCGGTTTGCGTCTGTGAGAGCTACCTGCTGTATACAAAGCTGGGGAAGTGCTCAAGTGGAAGAGAAATCACGTGCCGAGCGCACGGCACTGTTGTCGCTTCCAAGGCAGTGATTAATGTGCTTTTAGTACATCAGTTGACACAAAAGTCTAATACAAATTTGTCTTCGCTTTTTCCCTTTGCTTAATGCCGACAGGCGTAATTCCTGGTGCCCTCTTCAGGGAAGAGAATTACTTGTGATTCGAGACAGTACGTTGTTTGTGTATGACACTCAATACATTATTACGAGTGCATCAAGTTTTGTCTTTGTGCCTTTTTACATTAAAATGTTACACTGACATTACAAGGCTTGACTGT
Source organism: Megalops cyprinoides (assembly GCF_013368585.1). Classification (NCBI taxonomy): domain Eukaryota; kingdom Metazoa; phylum Chordata; class Actinopteri; order Elopiformes; family Megalopidae; genus Megalops; species Megalops cyprinoides. The sequence goes on from NC_050586.1 coordinate 37,176,630, forward strand.
GCTCTTTCATTTCTGTGTGCTATATTTTAAAAGCTTAAGAGTTATTTCATACAAAAAAGAAAAGCCAGAATCAGCACTATGCTGAGATTCATGAGAGTCTTATTATTTTTATTAAATAAGATGTAATGGCTTAAATTTGCTCTCACTTGGCTTCACCAGTTCTCAATTTATCCAGCACTGAAAACAATTAACGTGGTGACAACTAAGCACAGTTTTCAACAATAGTCCCTCCATTTTGTTTCAACAGAGGACATAAAACCAAATGCTAGGGAGTAACACCATCAAAGGCGTGGACATAATTAAAAGAAGAGCAACTGGGGAGGAGAGGAAAAAAAGAAATTACTCCTCATTTCAGGAGAATCTACTTCCTGCTTAAGTGGCTAATATTTTGATTAAGTCCTGGGAGAAGTTTGTGGAGTATCTGGCGATAAACTCCCCCTTTTATGTTGATGGAAATTAGGGGGGTCTCAGGGGGGTTTGGGAGGAGGCGCTGGCAGCGAGATGCGTGCTAATTGTTTGACATGAGACACCGTCCAGTTGGCTTGCAGGTGAATAGGCCCCAGCACGCCGACAGGCACCGCTGTTTGTTTGAAGACGGCCCATTGTGGACCTTTGTCAGGGCTAACCGGGGGCCCATTTTGGCGAAAGATGTCGCGCAAATTGAGGCAGATGGCTCCAATTCAGACACGTGGCATTCAGGGGGGTGGGGAGGAAGGGGCCGTCCTGCAAGCAGGGTTGTCCCGGGTCACGGACCCGCTTGGCACTTGTTAGCGCCTTCAATGGGGCCCATGTGCGCCCGTTCGCCCCTCGCTGTGGTGTTGCCGAGAAACGGGGCAGTGGGAATTCTCCGGAAGCTTCAGGGAGGGCGGGGCGGGGTCGCTGTCTGCACTCTGTCTTCTTCTCGGCCCCCATCCTGGCCCCCCATTCCACTCTCTCTGGGGTCCACATGAATGGGCAGGATTGACAGGGGGCAGCACCCAACCCCGAATGGCTTTTCAGCCAGCTGCGATAATACACTGTCAGTTTATCTCACTCCTGCTAAATCTGGGTAATTAACGGATTTGCAGTGTTTTGGAATTTGTCTGCTTTAGGAGAACAGTTTGTGTGGGCATTATAGAGACAGACAATACAGAGTGTATTTTATCAGATCTATCCCCTTGAATTTAAGTGAGGCCAGAGCATTTTGCCTCTTTAATGGAACCGTGTTTCCTGATGTGTATTGTGCTGATGGTCTTGGGTTCAATGTCATTGGATTCTGTTGTGATCATAAATAGGGCTGTTGCCTCTTTAATAAAAAAGAGTAAAATGTTTCATTATTGCATTGACTGTAATGCAAGGGAACATATTCTCAGTGGACACAAGCTTTTGTTTTTTCATCCAGCAATTTGTACACATTGTGCACACACAGTAACTGGGACAGGTACTCTGGGGCCCAGTATGACAGCAAAAAACACAGCGGCTTGATATCTGCCTGCACATCGTGGACTTGTTCCATTGAAGACAAAAAAACATTTCAGACAAAAAAAAGTGACATCTTTGGGACAGGGACCAGCTGGTGGTTTGTCATGAACTTGGGGTGACACCAAACCCTACTTTCCTGATCTGAACCAATTAAATTGGACTGGACTGTTTAGAACAACAGAGATCACTGCTTATGCTTCTTTAGCCTTTAGCAAACAGGTACATTCTGTAGGGAACTCAGTCCTCTATTACATCTAAACAAAGTCTTTCTTATGTTTTGTACATTTTTCTAAAGGACATGTGCTGAGGATGTACCTGAAGTGGTGTGTGAGAAAGTGTGGGGCTGTATTTCACAGTGTACAGTTTTCAGTTTTTTTATGGTGCCCAGCACTAGAGTATAGGCAGTGCTCCTAACAGAAGGCTCTGCCTGCGTCTGCAGATTGGCTGTGTAGGCGGTGGGCGGTGGGACCCAGGTGTTGGCCACGCTGTAGCTGAAGGAGGGCTCCACAGGCCAGCTCATCACCAGCACAGAGAAGGCTGTCACAGGCTCCGCGGAGCTACGCTCGCTGAACACTGCCCCGTCTCTGGGGTAAAGCACCCACACCTGGACCTCAGGCGCCCCCCTTCTCATTTAACACATCAGACCGACCATCTGCTGCTACCGCCGAGACATACTACCAGAGAGAGAGAGAGACAACATCAGAATAGCACTCAACGTTCCCCACACAAAAACCCAACATAAACTGTAGCTTCCTGTTGTAGTATTCTGTTCCAAGATGGAGCCTATTATGTGCCGTTGCCATGGATGAACTTCAGCACTTCATTTTGCTTTGAAAAATCAAATTCCCTCAAACCCCCACGCAAAGACACACAAATACACACACTCCCACATAAGCACAGTAGTAATTTCTGTACACCTGTAATGTTGACAACATGAACCAGATATTCTTAACAGATGTTTGTGAAGAAATACATTTGAAAGCTCTTTCATGTCCTTGATTTTCTGATAACAGGTCTTCTTAATATAGCAACACTTTTCCTTTCATAGGTGTTACCAAGTGTCTTCTGGTGCCTCTCTTCTCTCCTCAAAAAAAGCATCATCCCCAGAGTACCACAGTTGTAGCTGACATAAAAAATTACAAAATGTGATTAAATTATTGCAAATCCATTGCAAATAAATGTCTTTTGTCTCATTCAAGTTCGAGCTTATTCCATGATGTTTCAAAATTGTGTCAAACCACCTGAGAACATTTGGCTTTGGAATGTACATGTGTGCATGTGCATCTCTTTCAGGTTCTCCAGCTAGATCTAGTGGGCAGAAATGTTGCCCTGGAAATTCCAGCAGTGTCATTCTAGGGGTTCTTGTGCAGAGAAACAATTGGTGAGAGAGTCTGGAGCACAGCGCTTACAACCCTTATGAGCTGAACAGCTGTACAGCCTTAACAACAGAAAGCCATATAGTGAAACAATATTCCTCTGAGGCACAATGGCCCGGTATTCCCTCCACGTTATTATCCTGTGCCACGCAGGTGACATTGCTATAAACCTGAGGAGGCTAAGGGAGTCTTCTTTTTCATAACACAGAGTGCCATAGACCTACATTTTAATGTGCTGTTTATTCAAAACGTGTCAGGGGGTCATAAGTGAAGATGTTACTGGCCAGCCATTCATCACGGGCGCGACACCGCCGCTGCCGCTAAAAGCGCCATCTGCTGAAAGAATAACGTGTCACCGGAACTGTGCAGCCATTCATTCTCCTCCCTTAAAGTGACGCGGCGTGGATATCGTCCTCGCAAAGCCTCATCCAGCGGCTTCGGCCTGAAAAGTGATGGCAGGCCCTGTGCCCTTAACAAGCCCCCTGCGGAGGATGGAGAGGCCGCCAGGTGTGTACACCAGGTGTGTGCTGCAAATAATGCATGTCAGGACAGACGAGAAGGTCATAGGGTTGCAAAGGTTGAAGAAAATGTGTGGAAGGATTATGAAGGTGTTCAATGTTAATGAAAGCCGGCTTTTAAACAGGCAAGAGAGATTTCACACAGGTATCACTGTCAGAGGTGTGCAGGAGCTTACACTGCACATGTGAAACTATGAAAATGTGAACTTTTTATTAACAGAATTACTTCTTGAAGACATGGATTTTAATGTAGGTTTCAAGCAGCAACAGAATTCACACCATAAATTGGACTGTTTGTTGTGCCAAGACATAAAGCCAAAAAGAATTTCAGCCAGAATGGTATCTTGAGATACCCTTATCAAGTTGTTGGAATTCTGCTGTGAATTGCCTGTTGAATATTCTATAGCTAAAATAGCCTGAAGCCTCCTCAGAAGACGCGTGAGTCTTTTTTTTTTTGTCTTGGTCCCTTAATGAAAAGGAAGCAATCTGTCGTAGGCAGCTCTGCTCGCTCGCACCCGTGAGCGCAGGCGGCATTCTGGGATAGCGCTTTTGTCCCTTCGCTCCTCTCCACGAGACGCACGCGCGAAACCGCGCTCCCGGAAATGATTGGATGATTAAGATTCCGGACGCGGCTTGGCGGCGATGACCGCTACATCTGGGCCCGGGGGGTACGGCGGCGCGCAGCTGGCAGGGTTGATTTGCGCCGAGCCGGCTGTGGCCGGTCATAAATACAGCCTCTTATGTAGGTTATATGAACACCTGTTAGATCATCTGTCGGCAGCGCACCAATCCCTCACCTGCGCCGATGGGGTTTTTTTTTTTTTACCTGTAATTTTTCCACAGCCTTCTGGGCTTCGTATCAGAGGGCTGGCTATTACCCTGCGGCGATCGCAATCCTCTCGCCGTTGCGACCTGCTACACAACAGATTCTGTTGTGCGACCGGGTTTCATAAACAAAGGCGCAACGCAGCACAGTAAAAGTTTACTTTTGCCCCAGTAAATCAGAAGTCTCGTACAGTCGAGCGTTTGCGCTTCCTCCTCTGGAGCTGGGGAGCGGTGACGGGATTGGATGAGACGCAGCAGGGCTGGCCCCTCGTTTCGCTTTTATTTAAGATGGAGGTGGAGGACACCAGTGTATATGAAATGATGAGCTGAAGAAACATCTTTATCTGTGCCATTAATGCACAGACAGTTAAGGCTGCGCGGCTGTAGTGTACGGGTAATTTATAGCGGCATGTTGCTATGACGGCGTGCGTGGTTGTGTATATTAACTGAACTTTTAAAAACTAAGAAATTAATTAGAAATCAGCATTTACTCACAACTCAAATTCAGTGTCACAGTTGATCATGTGTAAAAATATAAACAGTTAACAATATCAAAATAGCTTGCTCTCTATACCAGCGAAGTATGTTCAAACTTTGCATTAAAATGAGTTGGTAATTTAGTAAACACAGTATTGAAATGTGACATAATCCCCAATAAAACTGGATACCATACTATTACACCAAAAGTGAGCATGTTTCCTAAGATTTTCTGGTACACACTAAAACACCAAAAATGACACAAAAGGAACCATCACTGCTTACCTTTTTCACAATCAGGTCAATGTTCCCTGTAAAGCTTAGCTTGTTGTCTCTATACAGCGCCGTATATGTGTCAAGATATTTGAAACACTCAAGCAAGGACTGTTAGGTAAATCCATGGGACACAAAGCCATTGTTTCAGCAGTGTAAACACAAGTACCATGCCCACATACCATGGCAGTGTAGCACAGTGGTACGGAGCAGAGCTCATACCCAAAAGGTTGCTGGTTCGATTTCCTGTTGGGGCACTGCTGCTGTATCCTTGGGCAAGGTACTTACCCAGAATTGCCTTAGTAAAGATCCAGCTGTATAAATGGGTAACATGTGAAAATAGTAGCCTATGTAAGTCGCTCTTGTTAAGAGTGTCTGCTGAATGCCAATAATGTAACATTTGACCTCCCAGATGTCCCCATATGCTTTCTGGCCTGCCACTGCCTGACAGGAAAGCATTAAACAGCAGGCCTGCACCCTGGCTGCAGCGTGCCTGGGCAAGGCTCCCACAAGTGAGTGCCTAGGTGCTCCCTCCAGGATAAGGCCACAAGGCCAGCTGCAGTGTGGGAGGCAGACTGTGATTGCATTCTGGGTACCATTAGAGGTGAAGATCCTGCCTCTGTTTTGCCACACCAAGGAAATGCAGAGGCACCTGGAAGGCCTTTTGATGCTGGCCTTCCAGGCAAGTGGTTTTTCTTCAGATCTGATACCAAGATATGTTACACATCATGTAGCTAAAAGGGGAATGTATTTAAGTGAGTTCAGTCACAAGCTACTCTAAAGCTTGTCAATCTGTGGTTTGCATAGCTTCAAGTGAAGTGCCCATAGGTATTGAACTAGTTACCTTTGCCTTAGAAGCCCTGCTCCTTACTGCTGCACTGACCTAAAGTCTAGGTTGAAGTTCATAGTCTCATTCTACGGACTAATGTCATAATATTAAGATCCACAGTTCTAAATGTTTCCTTTTTCTTCTACATAATGATCCCTGTAATTACATACACAAGTAGTGGTATGATCTAGTGTATAGTGTAATACGTAACCATTGGAAATGCAGCCTCTGAAAATCATTAAACATGATAAAGAAACGTGTCATGAGGTTTTTTTTTTTTTTGCTTTGACACAGATAAATACAGTATAAATAAATGTATGCATATTAAACAATATAATTATATGAGCTCTGAATGTTTAGACAAACAGTTATACCACTATAGCATTACAGTAATATTTATTATTCACAGTTAATGCTTTAAAATGGAAACCATCTCAGGCAGTGGCTAAATTTTATGTTGCTGTAAAAGAAGAATTTTAGAGCATGAAATGAATTAGGACAGATTCATGGCATCATGCTTTGGCCCTGTTCCGATTTGGTCCTTTTTCCATTTGGTATTTCCACTGTTTTGTCTAGCCCCTGTACACATACACATATGTACAGTGCCTAGCAAAAGTATTCTGGCCCATGATAAATTACATTACATTATTGGCATTTAGAAGATGCTCTTATCCAGAGCAACTTACATGGGTTACAATTCTTACATGTTATTCATTTATACAGCTGGATATTTATTGATGCAATTCCAGGTTAAATATCTGGCCCAAGGGTACAGCAGCAGTGCCCCAGTGTGGAATCGAACCAGCAACCTTTCAATTACAAGGCCTGCTCCTTATCACTATTCTAAACTATACCACAGAATGTGACGTCACATTTTACTGAATTAAAAATGATGCATTGAAATTTCATGCCTTGTTATATTTTATTTATAAACACTGAAACTCAAAAGTCTAATTATTTTAAGGTGACTTTGGTTTGATGTTAGAAAAAATCTTAAAAAAAAAAAAAAAAAAAAAAAAAAAAAGAATTTGCTGTTTGCATAAGTATTCAACCCCCACACATTAATATGTGGTAGAGCCACCTTAAAGCCATCTCAAGTCTTTTGAGGTAAGCATCTACCAGCTTTGCACACAGTTTGGGAGTCATGTCTGCCCATTCCTCTTGGCAGATTTGCTCCAGGTTGGTCAGGTGGTTGGATGATGCTTGTGGAATAGTGCCACAGATTTTCAATGGCGTTGAGGTCAGGACTTTGACTGAGCCACTGCACCACATTCATCTTTTTGTTGTTGAGTAGCTCCATTGTTTCTTTGGCTTTGTGCTTGGGATCATCGTCCTACTGAAAGGTGAGTTTTTTAAGCAGACTTGCATTTTCCTGTATTTTTGCTCCATTCGACTCAGGCGCAGACAGGGTGACAGGATGCACAAAGATGTTTAACTCCAAAACGGTATCCAAAAAAACAGGTCAAAACAGGCGAAGCCAAAACCATTAAAGCATGGCGAATAATATCAAAAAAACTGATCCAAAAACATGGTTGAGAGGAACAGGCAAGATCGGCAAAACAGGCTAACAGGCTGACAGGCAGAACAGGAAAACCGGCTTGTAGCGAAACAGATAACTGAGATGAACTAGCGTCGATACAAGAAACAAGCAGGGAAGATATAGGGCAAGGCTGATGAGGAGATGGGATGCAGGTGCGCAGGCAGGCAGGTGGAGACAATCAGGTGGGCGGAGACAGGGCGGAGAGCAGGGCAGGGCTGGAACACAGGGAAAAACAGTAAACAAGAGCACATGGACAGGGAATACAAAAACAAACTGGCTAAGAAGCCGCTGTACTGACATCCATGCGTTCTTCCTTCAGTTTTGTCAAGATGTCCAGTCTCTGCTGATGAAAAGTATCCCTACAGCATGATGCTGCTGCCACCATTTTTCACTGCAGGGATGATATTTTCTTGAGGCATGGGCAGCGGCAGGTTTGTGGGACACATAGTGCTTTGAATTTTAGCCAAAAACAATATCTTGGTCTCATCTGAACACAAAACGTTTTCGCACATCTCAGCCAGGTCACTCTCACGCTTTCTGGAAAACTCCAGACGTGTTTTTAGATCATTCTTTTTGAGTAATGGCTTCTTTTTTGCAACCGTCCCCATACAGGCCAGCTTTATGCAGAACTCTTAATACTGTTGACCAGTGCACATTTACTGCACTCTCAGCCACTGCACTCTGTAGCTCCTTCAAAGTGACTGTCGGCCTCTCCGTGGCTTCTCTCACAAGCCTCCTTCTTGCTTGGATGCTGAGTTTTGAGGGACGGCTTTTTCTAGGCAGTGCCTGGGCATCGTGATGCAGCTTCCACTTCCTAATTATTGATCCAACAGTGCTCACTGGGATATCCAGACACTTGATTATTATTTTGTAACATTTTCCAGATTTCTGCATTTGTATTACTTTGTCTCTAAAGCCCACAGAAAGCTCTTTAGTCTTTATTTTCACAGCTTTCCTTCAGATCCACAGCCTGACCAATGAGCCTTAAACAGACTGGGATTTTCATCCAGAAAATGTGACAGTTACTTTAATGGTTCACAGGTAGATGCCAATGGTAAGGCAATTTAGGGCA